>NC_142179.1:29670000-30002500 GCF_026936395.1 Plectropomus leopardus
TCCTCTCAGGCATCCTTGACGTCAGTGATCGTGATCTCGCATGCAGCGATGAGGGGCCGGGTGAGCTCACATTTGGTCGCCCACATAAGAAAACAAACCTCAGATCTAGCTTGCCTGGCAAAGGGGGCAAATGACAACTTCACAGCACTTCATAAGAAACTCCTGGAAGTTGCTAATGAAGACTAATGACTTCCCTCGTGTCGGAGACTTCACACCAGAGTGTACAAGCCCTTTGACCACAAAGTCAATGTGGTCAGCGGGGTGGTCCACCGGCTACAGGAGCCACAGAGCTCACAGCTCCAGTGGAACAAGATGCTTTTTTTTTTTCATTTATTCGAGATTTCAAAATGATTATAAGCAAGATTACATAAATGGCTTTCCTATATATTTTCTCTGTTAAAGAGTTTTTCTCTCATCCAAATCAAGGGTCCAAGGATAGAGGGTAATGAATGCTGTATAGACCTTTGTGGCACAGTTGTGATTTTAAATTAAACATTTGTGATGTGGTTATAGAGTCACGAGCCTATGGGATTTTTATAAATGGCATTTAAAAAAAAAAAAAAGCCAGAAAATGAGTCGTTTTAGTGTGTTTAAACACAAGCTGTTAAGAAATCCAATTTAAACATTGAGTGTTACTGATGACATCTAAATAACGTGTTTCAGTCTGATGGGTCAGATGCACACTGTAACAAAATAACCTTGACTGCCAAGGAATTAGCCGTCTGCTAAAATGTTGTGTGCTCATGTGTGGCCCTGACTGGTGACAGAAATGACTGCTGTGTTTTAGTGAGTTAGCATCACCTTCCTCCTCACAGAACACTTGAACATCCTCTCACTGGTGTGATCCTGGAGGTACACCGAATTATTTCTGAAAAATTGAGATAAAACAAGCAAATGAACATTAAAACCAAACTTTATTAGATTGTAATTTTAAAAACGACATTGCTTAATTGAAAATTTGATGCTCATACATCTTACCTGGATACTCTTTTGAAGTGTGTGAGTTGTCCCAATTTGTTGATGTATTTGTATGCTGCCTTCTTGACCAGGAGTGAAGAATGCATCTCTCTTCATATCAGAAGATTGTTACACTAAAGCATTAAAGTAATACTTCACGCCCCAAATAATCATTTCTATGTCAGTCAGCCCATCTTACGCTGAATTTGTGAAGAAATATTTGTTTTGCAGGCATGCCTCCATGGTGAACAAAGAATCCAAAAAAGGCAAACATTTTTGATGACTTGAAGTCATAGGGGTCCACATTTAAAAAAAACTGTATCAAAATATCCATTTATAAACTTACACAACTCCTGCAGTGTAACCCTTATTTATCGAGTTGTACGCTCAGTAGTTCCAAAACATGCATTTTAATTAAAACATCATTATCTAAATCACCTTGCAAAAATTCATCTCACGCATGAATGAGTAGCGTTCCAGTAGTAAGGTTTTTGTTTGAATGAATGTGTTTGGGAAGTTCAGAGTGTGCAACTAGATAAATGAGACATGGATTGTTTCTAAAAATACTCCTTTAAACAGTGAACTGATCAATTTACAATTTCCCTTGTTCATATTAAGCCTAAAAATTTCTGAATTTAAGTCAAGTTGTGTGGATAAAGCCGTCATTTCTCTGTTTCCGTTCTATTATTTGAATCTTATCAGTTGGGACTTTGATAATTGTAGTCAAAGTAGTAGTAACACTTCATCCAAGGGTCATCCAAGGAAAAGTAAATCATTAGGTAACCTTGTTAGGTTTTTAATACGTTCCCTACTCTAAACAATATTTGGAGTCCTCCTGTGCATCGTGTCCACTTTCATAAACATTATACGACCCCTTTGTTATCTTGATTAGCAACCAATATGTGTTTGATATGAATTTGATATGAATTATTATTGAGGTGGGCACCTCATGCTCCTACATAGTATAATGAATGCTGAAATATTGCTGCACTCACTCAAGTAAGTAAAATGTTGTGTGACAAGACAAGACTGGAAAAAATAAACAGAAGCAATCAGGTGACATCAGCCTTAAACATGTTCAAGAATACGTTTGCTTCTTTTGTGTCTACGGGTGGTTGAGAATGTTGATTTAAAGCATCAGTAAACATCATGCGTCCATAGGTCTTAAAATAAATTACGGTGATAGCAGTCACAGTTTCCCGACTGACCCCGCCCAACCTACCCAGATTTGATTGGTACTTGAAAGAGCACACCAAACAAATATGTGTTTCTCAAATATATTTTTGGTTTGACATCTATAATGCAGTCAAGACACAGAGAACAGTTCCCCTCCATCAGCCGGAGCCAGGAGGGGGCCGAGCTCAACTCGCTCATCTCTTTAGCCGTGGTACATTCCCAGAAGAACAATAGAAAACTATCTTACACCAAAAAAATAAACAAATACGATGAAATAAAATACAAAACTTTTTTTTTTTTTTAAATCGAGGGTGATAGTTTACAATTATTCACTTGTGTCCTTTTTTTTAAAGTCTATTTTTAGACAACTATCAAGAAACATAATATCTTTCTTTTTTTAATAGAAAACAATCTGTAAAAAACATTCTGTTGTCTTCCTCTGAGTTAAGCTAGAATTGTGACAAATTTACCAAAATGGTTTCAATGGAAAGGCATCTGAATTAGAGAGAGTCCTCCTTGGCATGCATTTCAATTTCACTGACATCAGGATCGGTCACGTCAAAGCGTTTGCCGTCAGCTTGCGTCCTGACGTGACTGAAACAGAAGTGACCCTCATCTTCATGTTTAAACTCTCACACATGCACACACTCTTCCCACTTAATACTCAATAACCCATTAAAGCCAAACACATTGGAAAGATATTTGGATTGTGATATGTACAAAAGCTAATTCATAACAACTGAAAACCCATCTCTCTCTGTATCATTCAGATCAGTGCTGGTGACAGGACGCCTTCCTGGTTAGAACTGTTCCTCTTCGCTACAAATGCACGCAAAAACAAAATTTATATAGGACAAAATATTACAAGAGTACAAAAAATAGCACAGAGTTAGTGCTAACTGAAAAACATCCCAAACATTAAAGTGTAAACATTTCCAATCTGCTACAGGTTGTGAGGCTGTGTGAGCCTCGGATGCAGCCGATTGTCCTCACTCCACCTTTGAAATATATCGTGTAGCAACGCGATGCGTCTTGCAGATGAAATTCTCATGCCAAAGTAAGCAATCAAAGTGGTGGACAGCAGGTTACATGCTGCTGAGCGTCAGTCCCGACTGAGGCACCTCAGATCGACGAGTTCTCAGACGAGGTTTTAGCTGCTGCTTGGAGATACAGTTAGCACACGACATTAAAAAATAAAGATGCATAAACGCGGGACTGGTTGGCTTTAAAGGCTAAAAGTCTTTCTTGCCAGATCCAGTGAACTAAGGGCTGCAGGAGAGCTCGATAAGCTGATGTGTGATATGCATAAATGGCACGTTACCAACATGCTGCGAGACTACATCCATCGCTGTCTGTCCTGTACGCCATCACTGCTGACGAGCAGAGCAACACGGTGACATGACAGGCGATGAGAATACTGCGTTTTTTCCAGTTTGGGAGTGCTTTCTTTGTAATGCACGTGAAGGAGCGATAGCATCAACAGAGACAGCTGCAGTGACGTGTACCATTCCTCTTTAAGACAGGGGGCGCAGGGTTTGGCAGAGTGACGCCAACTTGCGACAAAAGGCCTTGTTCAGTTTCAGCGAGGCCTGCGGAGGCTCAGATGTCCATGTAATCGTCCTCCTCGTCCGACTCGCTCTCCAGAGACGACTCCTGGCTGGATGTCTCCTGCACCTCCAGCGCCGGCTGGCTCAGAGTGTCCTTTTTGACTGTGGCTGCAGACTGAGACGACAGGATGACGTTCTGTGGAGGAGCAGACAGCAGGGGTCGCTGTTGTGTCTTACATTAGAGTACACATCAAACAGCTGCATTACGGTTATTTACAGTCACATCGAGAAACACGTGTTTTAGAAGGCGAACTGCATACCTTTAGTCTTTGTTTGGTTTCCTCTGAGATGCTGCCTTTGGGGGAGAGGAGCGTTGGTGTCGGAGGTGTTACTGTGATTTCTGGTGGGAACTTGGTGACGGTGGAAGGGATGAAAAGCTTTGGCATGTTGGGTGGGACTCTGGAGCGGATTCGGCTGGGGTCTGGAAGTTTCGACTGCTCATCGCTGGCATACTGCTGCTGGTCTGAGAGACAGAAAGAAAAAATATCTAAACATTAAACATTTTTAAGGCATATGAGGTCACTGTCCTTCTTAATAGTGTTGTCATGATAATGGAAATTCGAAATTGGATACAACGCCTTAAAAATATTGATATTCTATACTATGTTCAATACCAATGGGAAAAATTGACATTGAGGGCATAAAATTAAAAGTACTTAAAAAAAAAAAAAGATCGCTATGGCAAAGCTATAACATGACAATGACTTTTCCTTTCCTGGCTATAGTAAAGAATAACTGTAGTATAAATAAAAAAAAAAGTAAAATAAATAAATAAATAAATGATTATTTTAATGAAAAATTTATGACAACAATATTCTTGTTAAGGTTTACATATGTTCAAAAGCCTCTGACATTGCCACACATTCAAAATGTAATATTGTGCAAGTAAAAAACACAAAAGTGGAGCTGTATTTTCTCTTATTTAATATTATTTATTTTCAAGTAACAATTGAGAAAAAGTGTGACGAAAGACTAAAGGGCAGCACTGTGAGCGAGAGAGAGGAGGCGGGGCTTTGTGTGCACAACAGCAGTAAGTGTTTCAACTCGCCGTCATCAGAGAGCAAGAAAGAGCAGCTGATGAACAGTTTCAATATAGTGGAAAATGAGCATTAAAACTGTTTCTATTGTTCATCATCCATATGTGCTGATATTTTTTGACAACCCTACTTGTTAGATACAGTTTATATTGAAATATCTGATTCCAAAGTTCTGACCTGGGCAAGGTTGTGCGGTGCTACATGTGGCGGTTTCCTCCTGGAACCAGCCTGCTGATGACTCTTGCCCTTGGGATACAGTGGCGAGTTTCATCTGCTGACAAAGATGCGACTCCTGCTGTCGGTATGAAAGTCCCTCGGAGGGCTCCTCCGCCCGCTCCTCTGTGGGTACAAACAACACATTAAAAAAAAAAAAATGTTAAAGCCATCAGCACCCGGCCCTCCTTGTATTTGGCCATTTTTCCAATATTTGTTATTCTTGACAAAAACACGCAACTACTGATCTACTGATTGGATCCTTTGCAACAAAGACAAAAGCAGCAGACTTTACAGACCGGACTTTCTATGGAGGTCATCAGGTCCACTGTGACATAAGATTTAACGGCTAACTCATAACTGATCATTTCTGGGACACAGCGAGTAAAATGACAGTATTGTGTAGAAATACAATAAAATCATTCTGTACATTTTGGCATTTAATGGCAAATAAAATAAATAAATTGATAAGAATTTTCCATTTAACAGGGACTTTAAAGTTCCCGTCACTAGACAGCTACCTGAAATAATAACATATCTACTAAACTGTGACCCCCCCCACTCCTCCACCCCCCTCCCGCAGCTCAGACAAACACAAATGAAAACAAAAATGATCTCATACTCTTTCAGACTTCTCTACTAATGTTACCAAGGAAACCATTACATAATTCACAGCACTGCAGTGTTACTTAATGCTAACCTGTGTGTGTGTGTGTGTGTGTGTGTGTGTGTGTGTGTGTGTGTGTGTGTGTGTGTGTGTGTGTGTGCGTGCGTGCATGCGCGCGTGCGTGCAAAACCACTAGTTTCTGAAACACCTTTAAAGGTCATCCAACTTTAATAACTTGAGGGAATCTTCATGGAGCCATACACAGTGCAAATATGCAGCCACTCGTTTCAGACACTTTCAGTCAACTCCATTCACTGATGCATCAATGTCTGCATGTGAAAAACAAACGAATTAACTAATAAAAACTATGCAAGCAAAATCTGCAGCACTATGTGGATGTAAAAGGTGCTCGGATGGACTGAGGCGAACCTGAAACAGAAGCTCTGTGAAGCAGCATTGTGAGTTTCTAATTAAGGACAAAAACAAGATGAAAGTGCTGCGCTGCAGAGAGCTCAGCCTGGCAGCTACTTCATTAAAGCTTTGCACTTTCCACTTGAAGTGCTGAAAATATCACAAATGAAAATTAATTAATGTTTGCCTTTATATGAATTGCTGGATGGGATATATAAAATATTTAATCATTCAAATCACAATACCGGAATTTATAACTTCAATACAAAGAAGACCTTGAAAATATTAATGTTTGATTTTCAATACTACTGTGAAAATTGACAATCAGGGCATACACTTGACATTTTTTTTTTATTAAAAGATGAATATCGCAAGGCTATAAAATTGCAGCGGCAACTTTTCTTTTTTTGGTTAGCAGCAGAGAACAGCAGAATGACTTTAGGAAATATTTACACTAAGAGAGAGCAAGATAGTGCAGCTTTTTTTATATAGTATATTTATTTATACATGCTGCTAAATGAAGTGGATTGCTGCCACCCAAATCACCGTGTGTTTTAAAATGCAATGGCAATAAAGAATCTATTGAGCTATCTACCTATGCCAATGATTTGAGTACAGCACCAATGTCATAACAAATGTCAAAGAATTGCACTTGCAGTTGTTAGTTAAGATACTTCTGCTTGATTTAAATTTCGATTATGAGTTAAGTCCATATGACACAACACTCCTTCGGGTCTCATGCGTCTCAAAAGCAGCAGCTGTGTGAAGTTTGTCACCTGCAGGACATCTACAGACTAGCAAAAAGGTACATTTAAGCTAAGGTTTTAGAAGTTATAGTAAAAAGCTCATGACCATTATCTGAAAATGTGCCCCAAATCAGGAGAGCCATCTGTGAGAGCCAAATGCAACAGCTCCACTTACTGAGCACTTATCTGACAGAAAAGAAATAAAAGCTGTGACTCAACAACCAGAGAATTGTCTTCAGCCTCTGAACACAGTTTACTGCCCTCTAATGGCTCTACTGGCCTCATGCAAAAATCTAATGATTGTTAAAACACTCCAAATAATAATTAAATCTCATGACTAGAAAGAAAAATACACTAGTAAATACAAAATATTGAAAATTCAAGCTCACAGGTTAAGTTGGTATTTAATATCAAGGGAATTCTCCATCTTCTCTACAGCCGCCCCCTCCCTCTGGAGCTCTCTCCCCACACACACACACACACACACACACACACACACACACACACACACACACACACACACACACACCCACACACACACACACACCCACACACACCCACACACACAGGGTACTGCACCAGCCTCTCCCACTTCAAAACACTTATCAAAACCCACCTGTTCAAAACTGCTTTTTAATGTGTGATTAATGTTGTGTGTGTTTAAGTGTACTCTATTTTATGATGTAAAGTGTCTCTGAGTACCTTGAAAAGCGCTCTATAAATGAAATGTATTATTATTATTAGTATTATTATTATTAGTATTATTATTAATTCATGCTGCAGATTCTGAGTGCTCAAATTGCATCTTTAGATATCAAACAGACACACAGCAAGCCAGAATTTGCATTATGTGGATCAGCAGTGATGCTGCCAAACCCCAGAGAGGAAGAGAACGAAAAAGAGTCGCAATCTGGAAGACACTAATTTCTAAAATGCTTATTGGGGAGCTGACAAAGCCCAAAAGGCAAAATACAAGCGCGCCAGTCTGCTGTTATGTAACACCTGTGTAAAAGTCCACAGGCGCCCCCTGCTGGTCTTTTCGGGATCTTCATAAACTGAACTGACAACTGCAAAGCTTCACCTCAGCAGCAGTGTTACACTACACCTGCTTATTTTAACCAAAAACTAGCACCAGAGAGTGCATTAACATTTGTGAATATGTACATTACATTGTGGTAAAAACACTGATGACAATGTCTTGGTGTGGGAGTGGAGGCCACTGTACCTGTGTGTGGTAGGAAGGCCATGGCTGCAGCAGGGTGGCTCGCCGCTCTCCTGTGCTGCGTCTGATCGTGGAAGCCCGACGCTTGAGGTCTGGACAGCTTGCTCAGGGGCTCGTACACCACTTTGGCTTGACCCTCGGGGGTGGACAGCGGATGGCAGGCTGTGTGGCTGAGCAGGACGGGTGTCGGCAGAGAGGCGGGGAAGAAGATGTCTCGGTGCTCCTTGGTGTACTTGGGTGTAGTCGGGGCATCGCCTGCAGACTGTTGGAGACAGAAGAGGAGGTCGTGAGGAGCTGTGACTGACCTTGGGGATCCATGTGCAGCGTTAACCCTCCTCTGCACGGGTAGCTTCCTGAAAACTGTACATCCTTGTCCCTGGAGGAAGAATCTGGTGAGAGACTCCAGAGGAACAGAGTGAGCCACAGTGCACTTTTCAAACAACACGCATCAGCAGTATCAGGCTAGGCTCTTTCACACAAGTGGTAACAAAAATCCTTCAGAGTTGCGACGTCGTCCCCCCCCGGGGTTCGCAGGCTTACTTGTGTGCTGGACTCTGTTGTTGGGTGCTGGTAAGGAGCTCGGCTCTAGTCTGCACCACACTACATCCCTCTGAGCCACTTTCCTGTGAGTCCTTTTGAGGACCACTTACAAACACAAGAGCTGCACAAACAACCTGTGACAACAGCCGCTCTGCTCCCACAGCCGCTGTCATGGCAACACCGAGGAGCACTGTTAAAAGAAATGAATACACCTTCTCTAGTTTTCAATTTAAAATGGATGAAAAGTTGGATGAAAACTAACCTTTATAAACCTGTAAATCCAGCTCTTCATTGTAATGGATGAACTGTGTAAAAAGTAAATATGACTCCAGGTTTGGCACAGAAAAGGCTTCTCTGTCAGGAAATTTTGATCATTTAATGCATTGCAGTTTTGTCACGATTTCAAAAGCCTGCAGGCAACGTTCAGGGGAGACACTGTCATGACAAGCACGCTTTGACACATACAGTATGTTAGCACAAGATAATTTGGCAATAACGGAGCTCGCATACCATTTTTTTCTCAGGCTATCTGCTGGGAGTTTAAGTCAAATTGTGCTCTGAATCACAGCTGTGTACGATGGAGCTCCCCACGGGATTCACACAGCGGCGCGCAGGCAAATCAAACAAACAGAGTAGCCTTCCAAAAGCTCACACAGACCCTTCAGCAGAGCGGCACAGAGCAGCTTTGAGCGTTGCAGCAGCTCCACAGCCAGATCTGATGATTCATATCTCATGAATTAAACATCGTCAACAAAGACACCGACAAGTCAGCAGGACCGTGTGCATTAGAAGAACACTGTACCTGAGAAAATTGCAGCACATCACATGCAGCCAGTGTGTAGGTTCCCCCATGTGATGAGAGTGGGCTGCTGACGGCCAAACTCAGGTCCCACAAAGTGAACCAAAAGGTGGTTCTGTGCAATTATCGAGATTGGGCTTTAAATCAGATTAGAGCAGCTGTAGATGTCGTGTACAGGTTTTGTCATCTTTCCAACTAAATTGAAAGACCGGCCAACCGAACATTTTAATTAAATTGCCTGCCCAAATGAGACTGACGCTGGAGCTCCTCTGTCAAACTAATGTCCATATTCTTTGATGAGTAGAGCTTGCTCAAATACAGAAGACTGTTTTAACAAAGTACCCTGAGTCTCTCAAAGAGCTGCAGCATCTCCCCGAGTATGAGAGTAAAAACCAAAAAGATTCTGAAAATATATCAGACAATCATTGAGTGACAGTAACAAAGAGCACAGGTCATGTCGCCTTGTCATGCTCTTCTCCTTGATGTAGCGTCCAAGTGAGACAGCAAACAATACACAGAGTCAATTTTCCGGCTCAGCACTACACGAGCACATCTCGCTCTGCACTTGTGTGGGCTTGAAGGAATGTGTGAATCTGTAAAAAGCAGGCAAGGATTTTTTTTTCATGCCCCCAAGCTGAGAACTCCAAGGTGCCTACTCACATTTCCCGCTTTATACAACCGCAAACAAATGCAAACCACGACACGAGCTGGTGGCACAATAATTATACATAAACAGCAGTTTGATGAGACTGCAGAGCGAGCTGGTACGCAGAGGCGCCCTGTCTTATCAGCATTAAGAGAAAACGAGAACACAAAGCACCACATGCGGGCTAATTATCATAATATCTGACGAGTCAACAATATCTGACAATTGTAACAGTATAACATTTACCTGGCACATAGCAGACTGGAAAGTGTCTGGTTTATAGTGTAATGCATTAATGACGAAAAAAACTGCTTATTGTTCTGAATCAACAAGATTATTATCTCCGAATTCTGACAAGAGTTTCCATAAGAAAAAAATGAATCTGCCTCATTATTGGGCCTCATGTATGAAGTATGAAGCAGCAGAGGAACATTTTTTTTCCTATTTTTGTTTGTATTCAAAGTTCGTTCTTATTTTGTTAGTACACATTGATTTCTGGGTTGATGTTGTTGTTTTTTTTTAATATTGTTCTTTTCTTAGGTAAGAGAAAAATTTTATGAGTGGTTGAAAACAGCTTGTTTTCAGAGTCTACCAACTGCTTCCCAATGCGAAGAAACATAAGTTATATATATTAGATAGATATTGAAAAGTGCATAAATATCGTAACATTTAGATTATTATATTTTAGAGTGATTATGATGATTGGATTATTACATTTCAAGGCTGAATATATATATATATATAAACATACATATATATATATATATATATATATATATATATATATATATATATATATATATATATATATATATATACATATACATATATACATATATACATATAATACTCAAGTATTGTACTTATCTACTGTACTTTTAATTTTTTTAATGTCATGCAACTTTCTACTCCACTGCACTTCAGAGGGAAATGTTGTGCTTTTATGTCAAGTATTTGGTAGCACAAACCATATGATAATTGCTGATGAAACTTTTAGTTGATTGCTTAGAAAATAATTGACATTACATTTTTTTCCTTCTCTCTTGACAATAATTAAAAGACAATGGGCCTCATGCAGCAATATTCTCTTAAATTTCTTATATTTTCTCGTAATTTTCTGGTAAGAGAAAATATAAGAGAAGTCAACTCCAGAATCACAAAACACTATTAACTACCCAAGTTTGCTCTTACACAGCTGTGCTCAATGATGAATCCCTCTTGATCATAAGTCTCCTATTAGCATCAGGAACACCCCCTAAACACTATATAATCACAGATTTTGTGGTGTGTGCAAAGACTCTGGCAGACGAATAAGACCGGAGAAATGACACTAAAAAAGGCAGAGGGACACAAAGTAACTGAAATTACGGTAGTTTGGATCAATGTACTAAGTACAGTAGTATTTCTGTAGTCCTTAAATGTAATAATCCAGTCATTATAATTACAATAAAACATTATCTAAATTTGATTAAACAATATTCATGCCTTTTTTAAAATATTCCTCAAATGTAAAACTATCTCTGGGCAACAATTTGTGGCCTGTGAAAACCAGATGCTTTTATCTTATCTCGGTTACGAGTGTCTCGACCACTCATAAAATGTTCTTTTAGTTAACAGAAAAGCAAAAATAAGAAAATAGTGGTAATTCCCCCCCAAAATAAATGTGTAACTAACAAAATAATAACAAATCGTGGAACGAGCAAAAAAAAAAGAGAGAAAATGTGTTCATTCATCGTTTTTTTTGCATGCGGCCCTGTGACTCAAAATTCAGAAAAACGAGACATTTTTTTTTCTGAGAAAAAAACTTTCCTTGGAATTCTGACATAATAATCTCGTCAATACAGAAAACAAATAGATTCATTGTACTTCCTTTGGTTATGAATTCACATATGGAATTTTAGTTACAAATTAAACAACACTATGGTCATGATAACATAAAATAAGAACTTAAATTACCTCAACAATTTCGGATTTTTTAATGAGTTTGAAGTTGGTATGCTGCTAATAGATCATTTTCTGTGAAGAACTTTTCCCTCAGTACCTTGTTACTTATGTCTGACACTTTTTAAAATGTTTTTGATTTTTAGGTGACTCTTTTATGGTAAAGTATAATTGCATGGAAGTTAGGGACAATTTGATTAGAAACAAAATGAGACAGTGTTTTGAGAACATTTGGTGCAAATATAAAGTGCATTAAGATATTAAGGAGATTTATCCATGTAAATAAACAAACACTGGAAACTTATTTCAACGGTGCCAACACTGCTGTTTCAGTAAAAAAAAAAAAAAAGATTCAAATTCCAACCAGGTTTTTACACATTTGAGAAGACGTGCCTCATCAGCATCATTATCTCTGAGTCGTGTGTTTCTGCATGGAAATTAGACAAATGACTATACGGACAAAACTGAAGAAAGAACACAAAAAGATTGATGCAGAAAATAAGATGATACGATCAGTGAACTAGGAAAGCAGAGATTTATTTTGCCTGCAGCTACTTCTCATGAGCCTGAGGTTCGGGGAACATCACCGTGACAACAGGATGTGGGCAGAGAGACCCTTTTTGACTGTGTGGGCAGGAGGAGGGATGTGAGGAAGGGGGAGTCACTGACACACGATGAGGCAGAGCAACTAATGATTCCATGAAGAATATGAGTCCTGAGGACAAAGCAGAGCTAATCGTTGCTTTAGCTGCACTAGCTGAACCAATTAGAATTACTACAATTAGACACACTTCTTCACTGTATTAAGATTCATGTGTCATCTGGCATGTGAGTCATATCACATTGCAAATAAGTTACATGCACACCGATGCCCGGCTGAAACAAGTTTAGCAACGACGTAGTGAGGCTGAAGGGACAACAGGGAGCATTCACACCACGCTTTGGGCTATATTTAGTACTGGCACGCTGAAGCAGGATAGAATTGGAGTTATCAGTTAGGCACATTTTACTACATGTGCCATTTTTTCCCAATGTTAAACAAAACATCAAAACATCTATCCTTATACTTGCTATTATAAACTAAACAGCAGACAGATTAAATTAGCATTTAATCTACTTGGATTGGAAGATAGGTTCAGTGAACAACATAAGGACAACTCAAAAAGGTATTCTTGGCTTGGCTGTTGAGGTATAAATTTGCTATGCTAGAGACCAGACTTTGATAAACCTTGAGTACATCACCTCAGTGCTATGAGGGTTACAATTTACCAGAAATGATCTGCTTAGTTAAACTTTTACTTGCCGTTATGATAATTTCGTGACTGGATATTTTCTTTTGCCATTCATTTAAAAGGCTATGTCAAATGGCATTCATCACGTCGCTAAAATACTGCTGCTGCATCATAAACTTTTTTTTGAGTAAAGCTTTAAATGATCAAAAGCTTCACTATGTGAAACCAATCCTATTATGAGGAGAAAAAACAAATACTGGGCATCAACTTGGATAAAATATGCATAGATAGAGTGTACATTTGACACTCTATAGGAATGCCAAATACAGTGAGAGCTACGATGCACAGGAAAGAGAAACTGCAGAGGCAGCAGAAAGACGGCAGATGAACATGCTGAGTTGAGGAGTTTTACCTGTCTTTGGGCAGAAGTGGCCAACTGTATCTGGCAGAACTTCACAGCTTGGTCCAGAGCTACGTCCTCATCAACCTGGGACACCAGAGTAGACACAACAAGGACATTAGGGCAGAGCAACAGATCTCCAAATGTTCCTGGTTAATGACAGTAATGGTTGCTAGGTCCCCATTGGCAGTTGGAAACCAATTTTTGGCTTCTCCACTTTATTAAGTCCAGTGTGTAGGATTTAGGGGCATCTATTGGCAGAAATGGAATATAATATTTATAACTATGTTTTCAATCTCTCTAAAATAAGAGTTGTTGTGTTTCCATTACCATAAAACGGTACATTTATTTTATCTACAAACAGAGCCAGTCCTCGCCAGGGAGTCCTCCCTGTTGTTTCTACAGTAGCCCAGAAAAGTCAAGAAAAAGTTCTATATGCTTGGACCCAAGAGAGAAGTTTCAGTTCTGCAACTTTCCCACTAAATCCTACAAACTGGGCCTTTTACATATAATAAATAGGGGCAACAAACACCAAAATGTGCACTCCATAATAGATCAAATTTAAATATTTGTATTTTTTAATATTACTGTAACAGTCAAAACCTGCACATGAAAACACTGCATGTGGGTTAGTGCATTTACTCGCATGCGCACAGACATCTGTTTTAGAGACAATTGTAGAACAAAATTTTAAAAAGGACATAATGGATAAACAAGCAACCAGTATAGTATCAAATAAACCTCAAACTACAAACAATTGCGTTCGGTTAGTGCAAATAAAGGTTTTTAATATTCTTTTGTCACATTTTCATTATTAAAGGTATACTACGCTGGATTGTCGGTTACTGTTTGTAAAAACACTCACTAGCAAAAGTGAAAGTATAAACCAACGCCAGATTCCCTCTTGTATGGCGTTTCGCCTCGCTATCATAGGGAGGGTTTTTTTTGGTGCTGTGTCTCTTGAATGCATGCTGCTTACGGTCATCTTTATCCTGTAATAAAGTCTAGACCTCACCTGAGCGCTGTGGAGGCCAATAAATGTCTGGAGCACAGAAAATAAAAAAATCCAGGCAGAGGGCAGAGTCTCTGCAAAAAAAATACACTGCCAAGGAAATAATACAGGAACTAAGGAAATTCCTGCATGATATACCTTTAAAGTGACACAAGTGCATAGTGTTTGACACCTGGCAACCACTTTTAAAAGTTGGTTTGAGTGAGTTGTCTGGTTATACTGTATTCTAGTCAAAAATCTTTTCATGCACCTTTTCTATGAAACCTCCTCTGGCAACACTGAACCTGTGAGTGTACTACTACGAAATCACTATATATTTCTGAGGTGACCTGTCCTGTGTACACACCGTGTTAATTACTGACTTTGTCTCCACACTAAAACCAAACAAATTCTTCTGACTCCATATTAGAGCCAGTAGGATGTCTCTCCTGCCTCTGATCACAGCACCAGTAAAGAAAGGCTCACATTACGGCCCAGTACAGAGTGTTGTGTGGGAGTTGGTGAGCTTAGCTAGAGCCCGACATTGTACACTTAGCAGTAATCTTGTTCGCACAGCTGTTCTGTTCTCTCCAACAGTCTGTTGTATGCAGCAGTTCAGGGACCCCCAGAGGGAGGGATTTTACAGTAGTCTCATTCTAGTTTTCCAATGATGCCAATTGTTAAATGGACTGAGTCAAGCTTCAGTGCATCTCAGAAGAAAGCCCTGTGCTTTCAATTCATGTGTATCTCACTGCAAATCTTCCTTGTCAGACCACAGACAGTTGTTAGCGATGACTTAAATATCGCACAATGATAACTATTAGAACAAGGCAGATTTCAACAAGACATCTCTAGCACATCAATAAAACCGTTCACTTTATATGACCGGCATACTGTATTGTGATACCAGGAACACACAATTTAGTGGCTTGTAAGCTGAGAGAAAGAAAAATATCTGACTGAAATATGCAGAGGTAAAAACAGAAACAAAAGTGAAATAGATGCAAAGTACGGCTCTAAACTCTAACCACATGCAGCTGTGCAATGCAACAAACCACAAAACCATAAAGCCTCTGCAGTTTGTGCAAGTAGGTGCACAAACAGAAGATGCTTCTGGAAAACGTCCAGGCATATTAATTGCGCAACTCCTTTGGTGACAGGAAACATGTCATGGCAGGTTCTGGCTACTCTCTCCTATGGGTGTGTCTGAGAAAATATTCTCTTTGCCATCTCTGAAGGAGCACAGGAAAAAAAATCTTAGCTGTAACCCAAGCACCTAAAAAAAACAAAACAACAAAAGCTGCTGAAGCTGGCCCATCTCCTCCGATTTTCTTCTTTCTGCTCTTCAGCTGTCCTTTCGCCTACAACCCTCCCACTCCAGCTCCAGCTCTCTGGCATTACACAGCTAATGACATGGCAACTTCTGTAGGGCCAGCATTGATCTTCAGCTCAATATGGCTATATAAGCTGATGTGGGTTGTTCTGCAACTACACCATCAGTGCCATACAAAGCACTGGAGCTGGACTGACTTTCAACAACCGAGAAACATTGGCTCTAGCGAGATACAAAGAAACTTCTCACTTCTATGACACTTCCTACGCAAGAGAAGGTTAACATAATGATTTATGAATTTCAAATAAAAAGCACAGTTATACAGATTGTGGGGCCGTAATGGTTCGTGTATTAGTGCCAAATCGTCATGGTATGAGTGTCACAGTTAAGTGCACACAGCCTCGTGCAGAACACACAGTACGTAGACTGATGCATGTAATGTGGAACCGAAGTTCACAAACAAGAGTTCTACCCGGAAAACTTTTAGCCGTAAGCCGCTGGCAGCATATTATCATGTTGGGAAAACAAGTGTCAGTCATTTTGTATTTTCAGTTTCATAGCATAAGAGCGGCTTTCCTGTTTCATAGCCCGTCTGCCTCTGTTCAGTGTTTGTACAGGGTAATGCAGAAGTGTTTGAAATGTTCCCTATAACCACGATGAAAACAATTTACCAAAGTTGCCAGTGGGCAAAATGCTCTTAGTCCCAAACATGACGAATGTGTCTATCTTGGACACTTGCTGTAGAGTCTGTTCAAAATAAATGAAAACAAACAGATCCTTATACATTTGGGCGTTTTTTAACCCGCTGAAGTGAACTCACACTAAGCAGTGACTTCTAAACCTGGGTACGAACCGAACCGTGACTCCTGTGTACCATTACACTGCAAAACAGCCCCTTCACTGCTTCTCCTAAGAGCTATGGGCAGTCAGAAGGTACTATAAATTTTAACGGTGCATATATTAACTTAAGTAAAAAAGTCCTTAAATTTTTCATACAATACAAACAGACCGTTGTCTATGTGATGCCACTTTGCCACCACACATCTTTCCTTGTTGGCAACAGTTCTACAGCCATTACATGTAAGTCTTTGGTTATTCAATAGTACTTTGTACTGGAGCAAAAACTGGCTGATATAGACACTAGAAAATTAATTCAACATGTTCAAAATGTAACCTGAGGCCAATCACTGCAAATTATAAACTGTGGGAATGCAATGATGAGATGCACCCACTTGATAAGCTAAGTTAGGGGCAAAAAAATCAACAATGACTAAACCACAGCATCTCCCCACCTATTTGTGATGTTGTGTAAAATGAAAAGAAAGAAAAAAAAAAAATATCAGCAGAACACCTAAGTCACAAAGGTTGAATTTAGGTTAGTGAAAGTAAAAATAAAACCACATTTCATGAGCAGAATTTGTTACAGTGTTTGAAAACTGTTACAGGGAAAGTCCCTATTCTACAGCGGGGGTTGTGTTACTAATTCAGTTAGAAAAGGGGTTTCCCAAGACCAGTTAATTTTAGGAGGGATCGTCTCAAGCATGCATGACATTGCAAATCAAGAAAAATGACAGCAGACAACAGACAATAATGTTAGTGTGTGTGCACAGCAGAGGAATCAGTGTACATGTTGGAGAGTTTTACCTGTTTTATGAGCATATAAGTCTCTGACATGATCTTCTCAATTCGTCCCAGATCGTAGGTCATGACTTTCTGGCCTTGCTGCCAAACCCTGTAGGCATCAAGCAGTAAGGTTTTTCCGGACTCCACATCCTCAAGAAGCTTCCTTTTCCTGTTTGGCCTACGTGGTAACCCCTGATCAGTCCCACTGGCTGCCACGGTGACCTTGGGTGCCGAGGCTTGGAGTTGCTGCTGCCTGGAACTGATACTCAGCTCCTCTAGAGACAGCTCTGGTGTCCGGCTGCTGTCAGCCACTTTCTGCTGGGGCTCCACAGCACTCAGGGAGGTCTCAGCCTCCGTCTGGTTGCCCTGAGAATCTATGGTAATAGAGGGCCTCCTCCAGTGGCCAGTGTCCAACTCCATGGGCTCCTCTGGTCCCACTTTGTGCCCCTCACTTCCAGCAGTTTCCACTTTTCCAGGGTAGACCTCCTGAACTTTACTCCCTTTATCTATGGATGGCGGTGGTGTGGTGAGTTGTGCCTGAGAGGCTTCCCGGGGCCCTGTCTCAACGGCGCAGGCTCCTTCTGTGAGCCCAGGCTTCTTAGGCAGTGCATGTTTGCTGTCCTCTGAACTGGGCCTGTTTGATGCGTCCGTTGTGGTCATCTCCCCCATGGAGGGCGCAGGCGCTTTGTGAAGCTGCTCAGACACCTGAAAAAGAACAGAGCCTGTCAAAACACAAAGTGGGTGCATGCCAGACGTCTGAAACACTGAGCGGCTCTTGGTGTATGTGTGTACAGTGATTTGTGCTTCCTTACCCCTGTGAGACTGTTCAGATTGTCCTCCAGGACTTTTACAGTTAGGAAAAATGCTCTCTTGGCCAAAACCTGGCGGTCAACATCCCGTAAATACTTCCTTCATGGAGGAGAAAGAAGCAAGAGGAGAGATGTCATGGAACAAATACATAATACATAACAGAAAGAGCGGTATCACAAGAAGAGTGTCCTTACTTTCCCTGGTCAGGGGTTCTCTGCAGCATGAAAGAGACTTTAACCAGAGTATCGTGATCCTTAAGCTGAGACAGCACCTCTAGCAAGAGGACAATGGATCGGTTCATATGAGATGCAAAACTTCCCGGGCGATCAATCTCATCTACTGGAATGCGCCAGATGCCCTGAAGGAGGTGAGGAGAAGGAAAAAAGAGGCAGAAACTGGAGTTAAGTTTGACAGTGCTACAAACATTAGACAGAAATGTTATGTTTTCCACAAACTGCTGGTGAAACGTTGCCCAGACACACTTGTTGGTGTGGCCCTGGCTTACAAAGTATTTTTCAAATTGGCAAGGAGGCCGAATGGTGTCTGGGAGGAGGTTCCGACATGTAACTGGTCTCACATTAAACTGGATGACAAGCCAACAGGCTAATTTGTGAAAATCTGAAAGTTCTGTTTTTATAACTGCTCTCTGCTGCTGCTCAAGGTTTTCAAAGGCCTGTGGAGTGTATGACACACACAAATAATCAACAGGGAGACATGGAAAAACTGAAAGGAAAGAAAGTGGAGGAAAAAGCAAGAGGAATTAATGGGCGTTAAAAACATGGCATTCAAACAAGAGAGCTCTAATGAGGGGATGGCAGGCTGCAGGAGAGATCTTGCGGACTGGCTGGCCATGTGGGAGGTGGGGAAGAAGGGGTGTGGGGGGGGCTTTCTCTCTGGGCACACATGATAGGCAGCCTCATTAGTGCTCAGCTCTGTCCAAGCAATGCAATGGACCAGCAGACTGGCTGCCAACAAGCAGTCCTCCTTTGCAGAAAGCGTGATGAGGTGGATTTTTTGATGGTCGTGTCCACCTTGTCTGTGAGCACATGTCCTCTCAGCAGGTGAAGCGAGGCAAGGTTCTGCACTCTGAAGCCACTGATGCGAGTGCAGATGGTGGCCTAGGCTGTGTACAGTAACATAGCACATGGCGCAGAGTGCAGCTTCTGGCCTCAGAAAATGTGTGTGAGACAAAACAAAGATGACCATTTCAGGGTGGAACAAAACAAATGAGATGGCTCCATCAGCTGCTGAAGGCACCGGGGAGCGTGACGCTCCTCCTCACAGATTGTCAGATGACATTTTCAAAGCCACCGGAGAGGAACAAAGCTGGAGAGGCAAAATGAACCTATCAAAACAAACACATTCCTGAGGATAGACTTATAGCCTGCTTACTAAGAAACTGTTAAATCTGGCAGTCTAAAACATAATGTAGAAATTCATCCCAGAGAACCCAGGCCTAAAGCTGTTAAAACTTCTGATCACAGGCATCTCTTCCTACAGCTTGAGGGGTATTAGATTAAAGACTTTGAGACTTTTTAAATGCTACTTGGTATGAAATTTAAGACCAGTTTTATAATAACCAAAATAGAAGAAAAAGAAAACTTGAATGAACATCAATTATTTAGATGCAGTGTTGCCCTGATATTTATTGTAGCATAAAACATGACTTCTTTGGTGACGTTAATGTGAGAAGAATTTGGTAAATTTCATATATTTTAAAATGAATTGATAAATAAAAGACTGTACCAATTATTTTGAGATTTGTCAATGCAACATCTGAAAAGAGCACGAAATCATTTATCCAACATCTTAGCATTTTAAGATTTTTTTGATGACTGATTAACACATTTTAATACCAACTGAGGCCTTATTTTTAGATTATTAAATTAAATGCTTTTGAAGACTTTTTAAGGACTCGCAGGAACCCTGTGTTAAAGGAGTTCCACACAGGATTTTCCTAATAATTTAAGAAAACCTACATATACTGTAGACTCACACTATTATCAATTATCACTTATGGCCCATTAAAAGTGTGTGGTTGTGTATTTATCCAGGGTTTCTCACACATTCATTTATTTGTGGTGGCTTGCCACGATTAAAACATCTAATGCCACATACTGATTTTATATTTTCGGAGCTCAAATATTAGGAGCACTGTTGGAATATATATATACAGTTCAGTTATTCATTTCACCTCTCGAAGCGCAGAACATACTCTGAGCACAGACGGAGCAGCAGAACACCAGGCACGGTGAAAGTGAAATGTAACCGTTAATTGTGCTGGGTCTAAATGGCGCTTTCACTCTTTCTGCAGCAGCTACTCCTCTCATCAATCAATCTGATCTGATCAACTCTGACTGGATCAACACATCAATCATCCACCCTGCATCTCAAACTTCACAAACTGTTGCTGAGGAAAAAAAACTCACGAAGAGCTCCACCTGCGTTGTGTTCACAGACCCGCAAACACATGCAAATTTAGAGAGGGTGATGATAACAAAAAAGGGACTTACAAACAAAAGAGAAGTTTGCTGACAGCACCAAAAAATCCAAACCAAACAAAAAAAACCCTGCAAATATATAGCAAATATATAAATCTCTGATGTTACACGGGCCAATTCAAACTGGTGAAATGGTCCCAAATCAGATCTAGTGGTCAGTCACCAAAAACCCCTGAAGAACAAGCGTATGGCTCTGACGCCTGTGTGAAAACGAGAAGATTTATTATCATATGATGCAATCTGGAAGGGCTTGGGAAGGTTTTAACCTTTCATTACACAGATTAGCAAATGCCTCCAACAGGAATGGGACAAGTATGATGGGGGTGGGAGGGCTGCACACTAAGAAAAACATCTCTAATGGAGGAGAGTTGTTCTTCATCAGAGACCCATCCAACCACCGCAAATCTGTTTAGGGAAAGCAGAGCCATGGCTTTACGCAGATTATGCTGTAGCACAACAGCTAAAGCAGATTTGTAAGACTTTAACTGCAATGATTTTAAGCATCTTTTTCCCCCCTTTTTTGTGAGAGAAAAATATGACCAATGCTTGATATCTAGAGCGACAGCTTTGGCAGATGTGGCCAATACATCACGCACAAATCAGACAGAGATTAAGACACGCAGCAAACAAGGGATAGACAGGAGATAAATACGTGACAAGAGAATCCTTTGGTAAAAATGGAATCTGATTTTTTAGGTTCGCAAGGGTTTCTTTGGTTGTGGAGGGTGAGTTGAACCTTTAGACAGTGGACACATCAAATCATAAAGTAATTCTAATAGTCACTTATTCATGTTAGAAACAGCAACATAAAGGAGTACTGTAAAAAAAAGGACAAAAAAAGAGAAGGGAAGAAGAGAAGAGAAGGGACTGATAGTCCCTCTAACTTCCTTGAGCAAAAGGCCCAAGCCAAAACAAAATGCTATCTGTCTGCAAAACAACATTTGCAGGAAAATCCTCAACCTTTCTTCTTAACTTTATCTACTCATGCCTCAAAAGGGGCAGAGGCCCAACTTATGACTCAATGTATAACTCACTAACTACAGGAAAGTTGCACAAACTGAGTGTTCGCATATCATGTAGCAACCACCAGTGACTAAAGCAACTTAATATAACAACAATATCACTATTTCAGCATCCAACTACAACTTTAGATTGTAAGATTAAAAAAAAAAGAATAGCTGGTCACCTGTTAATGTTACCAGCTTTTGGCAGGTGGTGGTGTGATTCTGCATTGTGCAACATTCTTCACCACGCTGTTGTATCTTACACGCAGACACCTGAACAACTGAACCACTCAGGAGGACTAACTTAGAGGCGTTTCTGTTCCATTCAACAAGAGTATCACTGATCTAAAAAGACCACACTCTAACTACAACACAAACTCTCAGAAAATGACACTGGAACTCTGCTCACACTAAAAATAAACACAAACTTGCGCTCGATTGTATAAAAGTCAGACGGAAAGAGTGAAAGCGACTCACCATCACCAAAGAAAGCTACTCCACGGCGCTTGTGTTAGTATTCTTTTGGACAGTTTCCTGCTGGCGGTAGCAGCACCAGCAGCGCTGGCAGCGCCTCCACCCTGAAAGAGGCTCGCGCTCAGAGAGCAAGGGGTGGGCTGCATTTGGGTGCTAGGGCAGCGAGAGCTGCAGGAGAGAAGAGGAGGGAAGCACAGCTGCACAGAGCAGAACAGGAACAGAAGAGGAGGAGAATGGCAGCTGCCTTGGCAAGAGGGGAAACAGCGCTGGAGTCAGGGCCTATGAGCTCAGTGTGCCACTGACAGACAAGCTGACTCGTTCCTCTCCTGCTTTCAAACCCTGCCATCTCAAAACAAAAACACCCACGCACTCTATCTCCGCTCTCCCCTGACCCCAGCCTGCTGGAGTTCTCTCCCCCTCCTCCTTTCCTTTCTCTCACACTATACACAGTGTACAGCCAATCCTCGTAGAGCTTTGCCAGCCAATCAGAGGAAAGTGGAGAAACTCCCGCCCATTCGTGCACACCCACACAAAACACACACACACACACAAACAGAGGAGTGAGAGAGTAATGAGGAAACAGAACGAGTGCAACAGGGAGAGGAGATGAGTAGAGCAAATAAGAGCCAGGGGGAGGGGTAGAGCGTGATCACCCTAAAGACGGAGCAACAGGACAAGAACAAGAGAGCATAAACTGGCTAAAAAATGAAGTCAGTGCTACCACATCAGCGTAGAAGGTGGCATCAAGGGGATGGCACACCAATTGAGAAAGAGAACCACAGAACTTCATACAGGTTTGTATGCGTAAAGCCTCCATTAGCCACAGGAGCACAGGCAGAAGAACAGAGCTGTCTGAACAGATAAGATTGTGTTGTGAACACACAGTATTTCCTCAACCAGCAGCCTACTGACAACAGCCCTCACCTTCTTCCTCTCCTCTCTTTCAACTCTGGTCGTGTCTCTCCAGCTGGCCACCATAAACATACTGAGCAAACACACCTTGTTTTTCACGCTTCCTGTTGTGTGAGTGATGGAAAAACACTGCAGAAAAATGTCAAGCTCAGGTGAACACAGAGCAGAAGAAGGCAGTGTAAAAGACACAGCCAGCCAGATTCAACCCTCCAACATGCAAATCAGAATGCCAACTTGTGCAAAATGTATTCATTGGGTCATTACTCCTCCCTTTAGAAAAACTAAGGTTTTCCTGAGTGAAGCTCCACCTATAGCACACCACACAGCTGAACACACAAATGTTTGAGTCACACATCAAACTGAGGCAAGAAATGCAAGTGTTCCCCAGAAGACTATGCTGACCTAATATAATGAGACACAGAGGCCTACCTATAAGCAAAGTTACATTCAAGCAGTCAAATCAAACACGAATGCTTGTTCTGAAAAGACGGTATCAGTTCAAAGTATGTTCTCGAAAAAAAGTTACAAGACCAGGATGGATTTGTGTTTTTCTGAAATGTAGCAAAATGGGCACCCATTTCCTCTGGAGCTTCGTAGAGAGCGAACGCGTGAGTGGGCGGAAGAATATGTAAGCAAGCGTACGTGTGTGTGGTGTGTCTGGCTGGGACACACACACACACACACACACACGCACACACAGACACACACACACACGCGCACACACGCACGCATGCACGCACGAACACACACACACGCACGCACGCAGGGACTCCTCACGATCACTGTGGAGCAGTACTGAGCAGCCAGAGGGCCTGGCAGCATTATGACCAATAGCATTTGATTCATCCTTGCTATTCTGTTACAAGGGCTGCAAACAGTTATATTACAATATTTCATTACAAGGGTTTACCCACAATAATGACTTGTCACAGCACAAGAGGACTCTGCTAAAGTCTGTAAAGGTCTGTAACATTAAAATATTTGTGTAATTAGGGCTGTGCAATAGATCAATAGTATATCAATATTGTTATATGATATGGATACGATATTGTAATATCGTGAGTGTCGTCTTTTCTTGGTTTGAAATAGGGGTCTACAGATTATCAGCCGGGGCCGATTATCAGAGACGATTTTTGACATTTTGCCAATTATCTGTCGTGGCGTTTTGTTTTAATGATTGCCCATTAAAATTATTTAATGAAAAAGTGTGCACATTAAACTCAACCAGCACCAGAAAAGGCAGTCTGCATTACATGCAAAAAAAGCACCAGCCTGGGAGGAACTTTCACGTTGTAAAACCTCAGGGAGCTATTTTTATTTATTTAATTTTTTGTCTAAATTTTCAAGATAAAAAAAAAAAGAGTATCAGGATATTTCTTGACCAAATAATTCAATATCAATATTATGAATATACCGTAGGGTTGTCAGTTAGTGCTTTCATAAAATAATTACGCAATGAGATTTTTTGATAAATAAGCACCAGTAATGTGGATATAAGCACAAAGTGGGAAGGTAAATAATAGAACAACCACAACAGTCCAGTAAGTTCAGAAAAATACATTATGTTATGTTGTAGGATATCTATTCTCATATCAAAATATCAGTATAATATTAATTTACTGGCCATTATACTGATTTACTGATCTACAACCCAGCCCTACATGACCCAGCCCCCGTCTGTGACTCAGTGACTTCTTTCTGTAAAAACTACACAGCTATTATTAGTTTATCATTGGTTTAAAAGAGAGCTGGACCTCATGGAGAGCACTCATGCTGACAACCACACCAATAAATTATGCAACACAACCTCATTGGATCATTTCTAAACAGCAATATATAGGTTACTTTATGCAGGCCCCAGCTAATGTAGCCCGGCCAAAGCAAGAAGGAAAAGTAGGGCATCATGACCTACATTAGGGCACTCAGTATTCACCAACAGGCTCAGTGAGGTGCGTGCTCAGCTCTGAGTCAAGTCTCCTTGACATCAAGGTGCCATATGTTTGATATGTGATCTTTTGTGGCTGCTCGCATGCTGGTTATTCTGTCGCTGGAGAGATGACTTAAACACGTACAATATATCTATCAAACACTGGCGCTGAGTGATTAGTCAGGCTCAAACGCAGCTGTCAGCTGACATTGACTGGCCTAAAGTATACAAGTTGGAAAGGCGGGCGTGAAGGGTTATGATTTAAAACCCATGTTCACCTGGAAAAAAATTATGTGCCAAACAATGCCTGTCTCTCCATCTATGACTGGAAAAAAAAAGCCAACTAATCCACTGTTGCTCTAAATAAAAGGTGAAAATTCAGGCTATATAATGCATTTTAGCAACTTTTTTTCATGTCTGGAACTCATGCACTCTGTGAAAACAGACGTGTTTGATTAATATTTAAAAGGGTTTGCATTGTCCTGTGGTAGAGAGAGAGTGTGCGAGAGAGAAAGGGCTCAGTTTGAAGGGAACAGTAAAGCTCCAACAGTTGGTATGCCAGGGTGGCAGGTTTGCCTCCAGAAGGGGCTCTGTGAGAACCCAGTGGGAGCCAGAGTGCTGCAGAGCTCTCCTCCAGCTCAGACCTGGCCCACATCGCTTTTACAGTCTGTTACCAAAAACCTTCTGCAGTCAGCATTTGACTCTACAGCCTGCAAAATCTCTGTCCAAAATATGCCCCGACAACTGACTTATGTGACGCTGACATGATGCAACATTCTGACAGTATTATCTGCTCTGTGACAGAAGTGAGAGTATTTAGGCTTTGACAGACCAGACAAGGAACGGATCAAAAAGTAAGCCAATTTCTGCATACATTGAAGAAGCAAAATATCTCCTTCAAGAGCAAAGAGTTAAATAAACCGACACGCACAACACATGACAGATTCAGACAGTAATCTCCTCCACTGGAACCCAGCAGAGGCCTTGTAATTCAGAGAGGCCGATAATTCAACAATCTCCCATTGTGTAACTCCATTTATAGCAGCGCATGTATCTACTGATACATATTTAGGGCTGATTTTTGTGCATCCATTTGAATTATGGGAATAATGAGTGTGAAAAGGGTAAACCTAACTGTAGTACGCCAATCATTCGCTCACAGCCAACGCACAGACAGCTCATTAGTCACAACCATGAGGGAACACTTCAGTGCTTCACAGGTTCTTCCTCTGGGAGTCTTCATTAGCTGCTGCTGTGAAGTTATGTAATATGGTACAGCTAAACTTAAGAGTTAGAAGACGACACATACATGAGTGTTTTATCAACTTTATATACTGGTCTGTTAAATGCCTTCCATATATATACTTGCATTATTTTACCTTTTTAATAAATATTTTATTCAGTTGTTGCTCTTATTTGCTGCTGTAACGAAAACAATTTCCCTCACGGGATTAATAAAGTATTTCTATTCTATTCTATACACTGTAATGTAGTACAGTGCATGTGTTTCTATATTTTCACATACTTAAGACATTATGCATATTTATATTCCTAATATTTTACATACGAGTGTTGAATATTGTAGCGTAACGAACATTTCTATTCTTATGACTTTTGTTTTATGTTGACATTAGGGCTGCAGCGGTGTACTGGTTTTAAGGTATACTATCATATGAAAGGTGCCGATTATCATACTGTGTGTGTTAGCTTATCTACGATTTTGAGAGGAAAAAAAAAATAAATGCAACTAGACTGACAATCTCACCTTTATTTTAGTTATTTTCAAACATGAGACTTTTTACTTATACTTCCATTAAAAACATGCTTCAAGTCATAATTATAGTGATAAAACATTTGTTTAACCAAAACTAACCCTTCTGATTTCATTTATTTAAGGGTCGTTCTGACTGATAGAAATTCTGTTACATTGTAATACTGTGAAACCTTGACATTTTCTGTGACGGTTATTGTACCGAGAAAATCTCATACCGTTGCAACCCTAATTTACATACATCTTATTGTCATACTGCATTTCTACTTTCTCATCAGAGCGAATCATAATTTCCCCAGGGGATTAACAAAGTATTTCTGATTCTGATTTCATAGTCAGGCACAGAAATGTATGAACAATGCTTGTCTGTGTGTTGGAAACAGGTGTTTTGTTTGCAGTGGAAAAGAAAATTGAATTCCAAACTTTCCACTACATGTGAAATGATTTTCCGTCTATTCGCTGACACTCAGCCAGAGGTGATAAACAACTGAAGACTGAGAATCAGTGACTTCAGTGTCAACTCATTTATCGAGCAACCTTGGCTAAGCTCAGACTTCTGGAATAAGGCTTTATTTGCCAATCACCTGAAAGGTACCGTGCTGTTATTCCAAATTGGAGCTTTGTTGAAAATAATGCATTCATTTGTTCGATTTCAAGTAGGAATTTCCACTTCATTAGGCAATTTCAACACCAAGCCAATTCTTTTACACAATACAGGTTTTGAAAGTTTCAGAAACATCAACAACTTTGTTTATGCCTGAAGTCAATCAAGTGGAATGTTTTCAGTTCCTTCTGCCATTTGTAAAAAATGTTAATGTGATATTAGTTCCTGTGGTATCAAAATGGGTGCCAAAAATTCAGTGATGACAGGTGTCTTCAACATGTATAAAGCAATGTGTGATTACATAATGATGAGGAGAGGAGGAGGGGAGCATGCAGGCATGGTGAACGTGGTGAACTGACTTACATTAAACAGGTTTGTCTTGTTTCTTTCACAGAAAAGTCCTTGTGCTGGCATGTGCTTCAGCTGTTGCCATGGGACACTGCTTCCTAGCAACACATCTCGGGCCCACTGTAGGTTCTGTGGTGGGAAATAAATAAATAAATAAATAAATAAATAAATGGGGGGGGGAACACATAAATTTGGATGTACACTTTTTTTAATATACACAACAGCATTCTTAAAGAGAAAACAACAGGGATACCCCTCATCAGAATAGATTCACCGAAGTGATAAACAGACAGATTTATCTTTCCATGCAGTACTATTTTCAAAAAAAAAAAAAAGATGAGAAAATGATGCTCATTTACAATGAGGAAAATGAAGACCTCTTTTCACAGCATGATGACTCACAAATCAGTGTCTACACCAGTGCCCTGTTCGAAAGAGATAGCAAGCTAACGCCACTTCATGTTATCTTTCACAAACCCGGTGGGCTATAGCATAAAATAACAGGCTCCCTCTCCTTCCATCCTTGGAGTGAGGATAAAGCCACCAGTCAATTTGAGGGGAGCCGTTCTGCTGAGGACAAAAGGGGCACAGAGGCTTTTAACACTGGCTGTGTCGGGTTGTGAGAGCAGCTAAGCAACCTGTGTCAACAGCATCACGTCAACTGGCTGTGTCATCAAGTCACTGCCAGGAAGCATTTATGCTTTCATCCAAGCTGCTGATAACTCCGCTTAAAGACATATGTTTGGTCTCAGTGTGAAACAGGGGTTTGGGGTCCTACACAAGAAAATTTTGAGTGTAAAGCAGTTACTTTCCTGCATTCTGGTGAATTTTTCTGCAGTATTTCGTGCCTTTTCTGCATAAAATTATGGTGGAAATGTGTGCTTTTATCAAAATAGAAGTCCTATGCTACTTTCATGCTTATACTGGGTGAGACAAATGCCCACAATGATTGAGGGGGGCGTGTCCCCTGTGTCCACCCTGAAATCTACACCTCTGACTCCACCGCTGGCAAAAACTGAGGGAAACCTTATCTATAAGCCCTATATAAGCCTCTTTCAACCATTATTCTACACTTAATTGAGCCTTAAGGAAATGATCATTATTGAACTTATTAATTTGAATGCTTGTGGCTGTTAATAATAAAATAAAGAATTTTTTTTTAACATTTCCTTAGTCTTGAAGTAAATCAGGAAGACAATACCAGTGGGAGCCATAAAACCCATGATGCTGCGCATACAGCACTCTGAGGTCAAATGAACGAATTACAAAGCATAAAATATAAAAGAGCTTGGACCTTTCCACTCCCATTTCACTCTTATTGAGCAGGGACATGGGCTGTATTAAAAAGGTTCGACATATGGAGCGCTGACAGAAGGATGCCACCAGAGGAAAGCTCAACGCAACCTCACTGTGCCAAACTGGCTGAGTGAGCACTGTGCTACCTCCCACGCACACCTCTGCCCACAGCGCCTCATAGCCAGCACAGGCTGTTTCAACAACTCATGTATTACTGCAGAGCTCACAGACCCACAAGAAAATCCTAGGGGGAAAAAAACAGCCATCATAGCTCTGTTGTACTTGTCACCAAAATAATGAATGCAAAATGTCCGTGTGACTTTTGAGGAAATTGTGAGACTGCTTAGCAAGCCCAATCTTCTGTAAAGGTCACCATTAATGACATGCGGTACTGATTGTAGGTGTGTGGCTTCGGTTTAATGGATGACTTGGCCTTTGAAATGCAATGAGAATTGACGGGTGCCATCAGTTAACACAGGTGGACTGACCTGGTGTGTCTTGCTGTTTGTGTAGAAGAAGGCCAGGCGGTAGAGACTCTTGTAGTGCTGAGGGAAGCGGCTGAGGCAGAGGAAGAGAGCACGGACGCACATTTCCACCAGCATTCGTCTCTGCTCGACACGGTCTGCGGGCAGTGCCTTGGGCACCTCGATCACCTCAGCGGGAGGCTCTGGCTTCTTCTTTCCCTCACTTGCTGGTGTTTGAGGAGCAGCTTGTTGAGAGTGGGCTGGCTTTGGAGGGGTGGCTGGGACTGGCAGAGGATGAGGACAAGGGTCCACGGAGACCTTGGGGGCTGAAGTTTCTGGGACTGTCACCACCACTGCTTCTACTACTTCCTGGATGACTTTTTCTTCCATTTGGATGCCGGAATGTTCTCCATGTGATGCTGAAGAAAGATTTAAATAAAAGACTTTCAGGATTTGAATTCAGAGTTTTGCATGTATCATCAGTTTTCTGCTTTCCTACAACTCATTTTCACAGTTTTGTTTTGTGTCCAAATTTCCATGTAATACTGTACTGTGCAACAGTCTGAGGCCTCCATAGATGTGTTGTTTTAGCAAAGTTGCAATGAGTATGTATGTACAGTATATACTTATTTCTAAGTCTCTTTATCAATATACAAACAAAGAATACAGAGTATACAATGCATTAAAAAAACAAATAGTAAGAGCAAAATGGCTTCTTCAGACTGAAGTGAATATTTAGTGAGACCTCCCTTTACACGAATCACCTCTTGAAGTTCATTCAGTCTTGAAGTTTTCTTAAAAATTATCTAGTATACCATAAGATTGGTGGTATAAATCTTATTAAGTTTGCCCGAGATAGTTCAAGACATACTAAGTGAAAAGGCAGGTCACATTAAATACTTGACACTTTAGATTGTTGAACTTATTTTGTTCTTAATGCTGTATACATATTTCCTGTATGTTCTGGTTGTACTTCAGCAAAAAGACAACTGAGAAATAAATACATATGATCATTATAATCTTGCTAAAATAATAACAAAGTTTCAGGTGGCCTAAGACTTTTGCACAGGACTACATACAGAGTATGCCCCTATTGCATAACGAAATGAAATGCATCTCTTGACAAAGGGTTAGAAGTACCATCACAGACACAGCAGAAGTTAATTTTATGTGATTTTACTGTCCAAACTTGTGTGCGTGAAGCAGACAAAACAGAACCAACATGCATGTAGGCATACAAGTGAGGAGTTTGACCTGTCAGGTGTATAGCCAGTTAAAATTTTATTAAAAGATGTATGACAGTCTTCGCATGACTTAACAAAACCAGAAAAGAGAAGTAGTTTCAGTCTGAGTGTACCTGTGTCCTCAGATGCGAACTGCCCGTGCCCGTCCTTCACAGGGGTTGTGCTCTCTGATGACGATGAACTGACTTTCCCCGAAGCAGGTTTGTGGCTGCTGTCTTGTGAGCTGGCGGGATCTGTGAAGGCATCCTGGGTGGAGTTGGAGTCAGAGAGCATCACCACCTCACTGTCCTGACTGCGCTCTGCCGAAAACAAAAAAACATCATGGGTCATGCCGCCAGACGCATGGACCCAGATCAAGACAAATGACTTCAGCCTGTGGGGATATCATGGGTGAATACACATTCTGTCTGACAAGTGAGGTTTATGTAACTCATTTTAAAAGTTGATAATACTTTAATTTCAGGTGGGACAATCTTTCACTGGTCATTAAATTAAGATTACTGTCTTGTATGAATTTAGACCACTTATTCAAAATGTGTAATGGCATACTTTAACAGCATGCTGTGTAGGCTGCTTTCAAGATAATGGTTGGAGACTTTTTTTAAATGCCAAACATTCCCTATTATTATGTGGGGGGGAGAAAAAAAATTAATATAATTATAAAAACAAAAATAGGTCATGAGCCACAAATCCTTATTAGTGCATCCCTAATGACACATTGTTATAAAGGAGAGAAGGTTTGTTTTTTGTAAGTGGTCCAAAATCAAAATGCCAGCATTCCTCCTAATTGCCATGTTGTGCAGTCTCAGCAAAAAATAAAGTCCTTGGCAGGGAACTGTAAATAACTAAATCAGAAGGGCAATAAGCTCTTGCTATTTCAGTGAATAATGCACACAAGGGACTTTTCAAAAGACTCACAGTCATGAGTTAACAGCAAAGTTACTATGGTACTGGAAGCTTGGTGTAAACTGACAACTGTGCATTCAATGCTTCACGCAACTTCATTTTGGATTAAAAAACATAGCCTCTTAGAGAGTCTGGTGGGTTTGAAGAGCAGTACCATTCAGGGAAGCCAGCCACATTGGAGACCTGGGCAGGCAGTAATCATGGTCAAACCCTGGTGAGGCTGTTGGAGATATGGGGAGCTGGTTTTAAAATATAATCAAGAAAAGCTGCATCTCTGAATTTATGTTTTTGAAAAATCTGCAGTTTTTCTAAAAGATCCATTTCTGACAACAGATTTGAATACAGATTCAATGCCACTCCCCTTGGAAAAGTAGAACCTGATTCAGACACAAATATCTATGAGTGCAGTGCAAGTGAATTAAAATTTTGAGGATCCACATTTCACTCATAAACTTTAAGAAAAATGCTTGTGATATGAGAGAGCTGCCTTTCAGCAAAGCAGAATAGACACTCTGATTTCGCTGATCTCGTACTTTACTGTCAAAAGAGCAGCACATGGTAAAAATCCGGAGAGAAGGTGGAGATGATCAACAGCAGATCATTTAAGAAGCATTTAGCCAGATAATGATTAGATAAAGGTATGTCTGAATCAGGCCCTACACGCCCTCCAATCAGGACTTAAGCCAGAAAAACCAGACAGGCAAACAAGTACATGGTGTGGTATTTTCTGACTTCAGTCTCACAGTTGTGTGCCGGTAACAGGCCAGCCACATTCTTGACTTCACACTAATTGGCCATAATTGGAAATTATATCCAATTAGTGGAAAAAGCAAATACATGACTCACAAGAGATTCTGAAATATTCAAAGAGACTGCTTCACATTAAGCCCACACCAAAAAAAATGTGACCACATGATACACCAGACAATTCAGTGAAGTGTGATAAAGAACTGACACCTGTCCAGTCGTGACGACATTCACCCCATTAGAACTACATGCATATAAATGGCAAAGCAGGTGGTAAAAGCAAGCAGGCAAAGAGGTAGCAGGCAGGTAGGTAGGTAGGAAGGAATCTGGAAAGGGTGACAAAACTGGCAACATGGGCAATATGGCTGCATTATTTGCACATTCAAGCTAAACATGACACATGGGGGGGGGGTGAACAGATGTCACTGTTTTTTTGTCATATGGAAAGAATGGCCCGCATTGTTTTCTCCAAAACAGCATTTCGGCTTTTGTTCCACGGTACTCTGCATTGAGTTACAACTGGTGAAAATGTTCCTGAAATTGAGATCGAAGCTGCTTTAACTCTGCGACATATTCAAAGCTTAAGTACGTGGCTGTCTTCTGTAAAGTCTGACATTCTCAGTGACAGAATAAAATCCCACTAAAACGTTCTCAGACACACTTTTTAAGGCTCATCTCTAAAATTTGAACAAAGACAGTTATGATGGCACCACTGCAAAGCTTTCCATAAAAGATGGTCAATGTGCATGGATCCAAGTCTGTTTTTCAAAAACACTTATTTTCTATCTTCACATCTAGCTTCATGAGAAAAATACATAGTTCTTAGTGGGTAGCATAACAATGAAAACATTCCTTTCTATCAGAGATGCCATTTAGGTCTGCCCAACTGTTCTAAACATCACCTCCAGTGGACCAGCTTGCTGGTTTGTTGTGTTTCTTATCTCTATTCTCATTTCTTCCATTGTACTCTGAGGTCTCTTGCAAAAGAGATCTTAATCTCAGTACATTACCTGCTTAAATAAAGGTTATAATAATACAGCAGGTCCTTGCTGATGAATATGTAATCAGTGTAACCAACACATGAAAATTAGTAGCAAATCACGCTGGATTAGCACCAAAGCAAACCACCACCAACACACAGTGAAGCAACAATCAGCGACGTGCCGATGATGTTAAAGGCTTTACGAAGTTACAGCAAAGCAACATTTGTAACATGTTAGCAGAGGCAAGATGATCGGTAAGGAAAGAAAACAAGACCAGCAATAAAGCAACGTCTATAAATGGATGTTATTTCAGCACACATACACACACACATGCCTTAACACTCTGCAAAACTCAATCTTCAAATCATTTGCTTCAACAGAGCTGCATTGCCAGGCATAACAAATTACTCAAATAATCAGTAGCCATATTGCCCATTTCACCACATCCCAATCACCCAGTGCATGGGGATCATTATAACTGAAACCAAAGCCGTTAAGCATGGTGATTAGCAATCTGAGCGCTCCCCAAGTGGGTTTCCTGACCCGGTGCAGAAAGGGCAAAGAGCCCAACCCCAGAGACAGTGTCTAGGACTGGGACTGTACCATCAGCCTGCTGCTCCTCATGCCGCTGCTGCTGCCACTGCTGCCGTCGGAGTGTTTTGCGTTTGGCGTAATCATGGTCAAACGGCGTGGCCACGTAAGGAGGGGATGTCAGACCTGGGGTGGCAGCGGAGGGATGGGAGGAGCTGAGGACGTTCCCTATGCAACTTGACGAACAATTAAAGCCTTCATCCATCATGGAGGGGGGTTTCTCCCTGCAGTGGATCAAGATCAACATTGAGAATGAATGTTCAGGTGTGAGATCAAATGCTTTTTCACTATTCCTGCTGGGTTTTATTTCTTTAGCTTACTTTTCATGGGACCTAGGCATGCTTGGCATACTCTTCTCTTCCCCCCTGGCAAATGGCCCGGTAGCAGCCTCAACCAGCAAATTGAACAAGAGCTCGTGTTCCAGATCAGGTATATCAGCCTCTAATAGTTTCAGAGTGGTGGCACTGAGACGGAAATGCAACTAGAAGAAAGAAGTTGGAGAAAAGAAGCGTTTAATGGTCCACAGGTTTGTGCGCAGTGTCTTTAAATGGGAAAGCATTCAGACAGTTATCTTACGTAACACACTGAACGTGACACAATCAGAAACTATTTGAGCTATCAGCCACAGGTAGTTTACCTCCAGGGCTTCCATGGCCAGGTCAGGAGGATTATGGTAATGGATTTTCCGGGGGTACCGGGCAGCTTCTTCATGCAGATAGTGTGCTGCCTAAAAATATAAAGAGGAGAGTCACACACCCAGCAATCACCCTGCAAAGCAATCTAATGGGTAAAATAGAGGGAAGGAGATAAACAGATCAGATAAAAAAGAAAAAAGCTATGTGTACTGACATCCAGGTTCACTCTCATCCTCTACTGACCTCTGTGACACTGTGTTTCATGCAGGTTCATCTGCCTCCACTGATCTAATCAGAACAACAGAGCGATGACTAAACCCATACATTGTTCTCTCTAGGAAAAAACATCTTGCGAGGGTGGAGGGGCAGCGATCTTTGTTTCTGTAGGCGGATTATGAAACAAATCCAGGGAGAGCAAGAAAATGTTTGCCATCAATTTTGTACCAAAGGATTATTTTAATTACTTTCAACTATGGTTATTTTTCCCTGTTATTTTTTCCATCGTGACAACTACTTTTACTGTTCCCCTACATTCCTCACTGAAGTCTATTATTTGTTGACCATTAGACTGAAGTACTCAGAAATATTTTTTTTGTGAAAACCACAGACAGTGTATGCAGATCCCAATGCAGCATATATTATTGTTTAAGATGTGTTGTAAATAACCCTTAAAGCTTGAATGATATGTTTCTGTCTTTGCCCTGTGAGTAGCAGCATTTCTTCTGCATTTCTAAAATCCCTTATCAGGACGTGAAAAACATAAACTTAAAGGGATGATTTCCAACCAGCTTTGTATTTAAACAATGTGGGTAATATGCGTAGATGAACTGTGGTAAACTTCCCTCCATCTAACCAGAGCCTTGATATCTCTTCTCCCCCGACAGCGAAACTCTTCCAAATTATGTAAAATACATCATTTGAGGGGGTTTTGCTGGCTCTCCGACTGTTGCTCGAAGTATAGGCTGTACTTCTGTATTTTCCACCACCCCTGCTGCCAACAGCGTGGACAAAGAGTATACAGTTAATCAACAGAGTTACCTGCCCCTCTCTTTCTCTCAAACTCGGACTGAAATCAGATAAAATGCTAAAACTAGGCAGTGCTAATTAAATATTAATCAGGATTATATTACTGCACTATCCTTTTCTGTTTCCAGAAACATATTTAAACCCCCGCTTAGCTATAATAGCTACAGTTTGTGAACAGGAAGTGGCGCCATAGCGCAATACTACTTCCTGCACAGTGAAGACACACAATGAAACAGAGCACTAAGCAGCGCTGATTAAATATAAACCAAGGTTTCGTTACTGAGTTGCAAAGTGTTGCCGATATCATACAGTTCTACCAGATTTTGGATAAAATTCCTGCCGTAACAAGCCCAGTTGCTTTAGGAGTGCTTTTGGAGTGATTTTTCACAGTAGAAAGTGCTGCTCTCCTCTATTACAGTCATTCCAGTTTTTCAGGTGGGAAGCTTTAAGAGACAGGTGCTAAAACGAAGCATTTCAGACAAAGTGGTTCAGCACAGACAGAATGAAGAAAATAGTGTTTTTTTACATTAAAAGCTTGTAAACATTTTTTCATGAACTTGAAAATGAGCATAAGAGTTGCTCTTTAAGACAGGTTCCACCCAACATACTTTTTGACACATTTAATCTGATGCCAGAGTATATCAACACCTCAATAACAAAGTTCATTGTTTAAAAATAAATTAGAGACCAAATTCCTTGGCTGATCAGATAAACTTGAGTTTATAACCTGAAGCTGTTTACCTTCTTGTAAAGCTGCAGATATTCCGCCGGCGGCTGTTTGCGTTTCTCTGCTATCTTCCCGAGCATGTAGTGAATAAGCCACTCTTCTTCATCACTGTCACCCTCACAACGGGAAGCCCCCTGGAAACACTGGAACGCTGTCTCCAACATGGAGTCTCTCCTGTCTTCCATCTGAAGACACAGACACAGACACAGACACACACACACACACACACACACACACACACACACACACACACACACACACACACACACACACAGTGGAGCCTTCATGAGTAATTTAGCTCGAGGCAACACACCAATTTACTCTACAATTAATTCACATGTGGAACAAGCAAAAGTGACAGGATGTGACATCTGTTTATCTCACATGTGGAAAATCTAACATAAAAGCGGAGTTAACACAAACTGACAGGGAAAACAGATGAGCTGCAGGATAAATCTGTTAAAATGTGCCTCACCTGTTTAACCACCTCTGGGGGGAGCTCGTTGCGCCACTGCTTGAGCTGCCGTGAAGCAAATGTATGCAGTGCATATGAGATGGTACCGTACTCGATCCACAGCGACAGGTTGGAGCTGTCTATTTCTAAGGCCCTCTTAAAGCAGTTGAGCACTGCCTGGGAGTGTTTCCAAATGGGAACATCGCTTTTCAGCTCATTGGAGTTAAGCTTTTCCTGAATACGGCTGGCCCTCGCCAAAGCCATTCCTGCCCAGGAGTCAAACCTGAAGAAAGAAATGTTCAGTTAAAGTTACTGCAGCTGGTACACATGTATTTGCTAATGTTCATAACATAAATAGAGTTAAATTTTGATGTTTTGTCATTTGCACAAGCAGTGTAGAGAAATGAGCTACCTGTTGGGACACACGCATATGTCATGCATATAGAACTTGATGGCTTTGGACTGCTCCTTGTTCTTGAAATGGTAATCAGCCAGCAGGTAGTACATCTCATTAATGATTGGAGGTGCAGGGGCGCTTCCCTCAGGAAGGCATGGGGCCTTAAAGAGATCAAAGGTCAACATTTATTTGACAATCTTGATTCTCAGTGACAAGCCTGCAAATTAAGCTCAGAGACTGACATAAAGAGATAGTTTAGCATGTCTGAGTCACTGGTGTTCTTCACATTCGGTGTGGGCCCAACGACTGACCTTTTCTGTCATGCCCTCAATGTAGGCTGCCACTTCATCCATGCTGAGGGTGGGGGTGTCACTCGTGGGGGCGATGCCAGTGAACCTCCTCAGCAGATTGGCCAGTTCTGCAGACACTGTGCTTGTCTTATAGCTATCAAATTCAGGCAGTGACTTTGGTTTGAAACACTGGAACATGAAGAGAGCATCACACCACAGCAGCTCAACCTGCAAAACACAGATTAATTCCACAGCAGACAATCAGTCTCACAGTCCACTGTATTAGAGTGTAACACGCAGCGCCAGAGCAAATTAGTGGTATCTGGGTCCCCAGGGGAGTCTCCTCTTGCACTGTGGCATTGCATAACTACAGTCAGAATGCCAGTCATGTAAATATACTCAGAAACACAACTGTGGGAATGACACCCACCTGGTGGCTGGATACATGCATTACAAAAATACAAGAGACTAGGGGCTGTATCCACAAAGCTTCATGGCGTCATGAGTCATTCTAGTGGTTAAATTCTCACATGATACGAGTTATGATGATGTCTGAGATTCATTTTATAAAAATCTAGCAGTTCATGTAGTCAGGGCAACTCCAAATGTGAACAAAATGCCAGACTAGCTAAACATTAGCTGTACATTTTAAGGGTTTCATAGCAGAAGAGAAAATGACTGAAAAAAAGACAGAAGAGGGCAAAAAATGCCAAACAGCAGTGAGTGAAGTGCTACAGATCTGATTTTGCAGGTATGTTGTTTGTGGTTGATCTAAAAGTGTTCTCACTCAGTTGAATTCATGCTATTATATCATTAACACCATTATACTGACTCAATTTATTTCAGGGACTGCAGACGTGTGTACCTTACAAGCTGACAAAACAACATTAATGGATAAAGCAGCCTTTCTCTGTGTTGAGGGTCAATGAGGGCACATGTTTGCGTCACTGCCAGCAAGCTCCTGTTCAAGCTCTTTATGTAGTTTTGCCAATACATGTGAGAAATCATACCAATTAGTCAAAGCTTTGAACCATTTTCACCACCTCCTCACTATTTCACCGCCTCTTCAACACCCTTTGGCTATTATCTAAATAGCTGCTCTGTCACATTTGGAGTGTTTTTGTTTTACATTTTCAATTACATAATATATTGGTTAGAAATGTGCAAACTTAGCGGAGATTGATTTTTGTATTATGTAACTCAATTGATTAACTTCCAAGCAGTCAAAGGCATGATCAGACGTTTAGAAGCATCTGACCTGTGGAGATGAGTGGTCCTCCAGGTAGCGGGCCTTGCTCTTCTTACTGGGGTAGGCATACAGGCAGAAAAAGCACTGTTCCAGAGCCATCTCCAGCTCCTCTTTGTAGGGATGAGTGTCATTGTTGGAAGAGGTTGCCACCTCTTTTTTCAAAACTTGAACCTACAACAAACATAAGAATAAAGCTCTGTCATACTGTTCAAATGGTCCTCACAAATTAATCAAGTAACAAACATATAAGGTATGCACCGAATGGGGTTCCGATTTTGTCCGATTCCTTTTTTCTTTATAAAATTGCATTATATGTTCATTAAAAACATCGACTATTAACTCATTGAGTGCCACTGACGTATATATATGTCATTCATAAGCCAACGCTTGAGTGCCATTGACGTATATATACATCATGCAAACCACTGTGCGACAAAGAATTGGCTTCATCTGAGACTGAGCGACCATTTTGATCGGTGCCTCTCTAAAATATCTCAGGTAAACTGTTGTTTATGCAAGTATTTAAAAACATGAAATCCATAGCAGATAGAATATTCATATATGCAGGCTGTGCATTCTCATATCACCCTGATCAGGACGCAGCATTTGCAGACAAACAAACTTACATAGAACTTGAGAAGAGCGCCGTCTGAGTTGCAGCACATGGAGCGACGCCCAAGGTACTCATGGGCTGTGTTAAGAAGCATCAGGGAGGAGGGCAGCATGGGAGTGTCTGAGTCATCTGAAAATGAGACTTGAAAAGGTCACTCGGTGCAACAGCAACCCTAGCAGAAACACCAAGCAAAAACTGAAGGCATAAAAACAAGAAGTCAACAAACCTTCATCATCCCCTACAGACATATGCTGTCGAAGCATACAATTAAAAGCAGCCTCCTCGTGTTTGATAATGCGATACAGGATGATCCAGGGCAGAACCGAGAAGAAATATGGCTCTTTGGGATCGTCGGAAATGTTCATGCTCATATCAATCAGCTGAAAATACAACGACAACCACAATAAATTCCACAGGCTGATCAATTTCAACAGTTCCTTATCAGTATCACCTATTGCTTCCTTCCAACCTGAATAAGATTGTTTGCCAGTCGAGCCATACTAGAGAAGTGGGGGACATTGCTGAGAAGCTCAGAGTGTTTGGTGAAGCAGACCTCGATGCCATCCAGCAACTTTACAATAGTGCTGACCCACTCCTCCTTACTAGGAGGAGAATTGCTTGGGGCAGAGTTGAGCTGCTGCAGGGCTTCGTTCAGAGCCAGCTCGCTACACTCCAAACACTGCTGGTAGTCCTGCAGCTTCAACAGCGAGTTCTAGGTCAGAGAGTTCAGATTCAGAGAGGAAGTGTCAACCACCACACATTTCAAAAGATACATCAGCTCAATCGATACTGTTGTAGCATATCTAACCTGCAGTAGCATCAGCTGAGCTGGCCGCTCTGGTGCTGAGCTCACAAACTCCAGAGGTTTACTCCGGCTGCCATAATTAAGAGTGGGCTGCAGCAGACGCACAACGGAATCAAAGTCTGCCGACTCAAAGAGACGCTGGATCTCCTCCAAAGACTGACAGCGCTCCAGAGACTTCAGCCTCTTGTCAATCTGTCCACGGGGAGAGGGAAAACACAAAGTCAAAACAGCCAGAAGCTCTTTGAGGGACTCGCTAACAGTGGTTTTTTAGAAATAATAATTTACAATTATGTTATAAAAATTCTAGAAAAAAACGGAAATATTCATTTAGTTATTTTGCTACTCATATTACACATTCATTAATGGTATCTCAAACTTCAAACTGACAACATTTTCTTATAACTTATGAAAACATGAAGGAAATTAAAAAACAAACAAACAAACAAAAAAACATTGGGATAAGGGTTTTCAGCACACTGACCTCCTCCACAGAGATTGCTGCATCTACACGAAGGTTCGGCAGGCTGATGGTATAATGTTTCCCTTCAGGGGTCTTTGGCTTGCTCTGCAACAGGCCCACACACACATCATAGCTCTCCAGGGCCAACTCCATGTCTCCCTGACAAAAGACAAGGAAGACAGAATTACAACTCACGTCCAGCTAAGCTGAGTCCTCTCAGTTCTCTCAAGGACCCATACAATCAGAAGTCAAGCAAACAAACAACAAAATATGGACTTCACCTGCAGGGCCAAGAATCTGGCCTTGAGCCAGTAGACGCGCACCATGACATCCAGCCAATCATCCTCAAACAGGTCTCTCTGGGATGAACCTAAGGCCAGGAGCAACAAATCACTCTGAAAGTGCTGCCCAGGGAATTCTGAGTCAGCTGCATCACTGCCGGGACCGATGCTGCTCCTTCTTGGAGACACTAGATGAGGAAAAAAATATAACAAGCCAAGTTTAAACATACTGTTCCACACCGAAGACTCACCAATATTTAGCAATTCTTGTGTGTTATCATGTGAGGAACTGTCACTGCAGTGCCCCCCTTTAGGCAAACCAGTCAAAGTTTAAAATGCAAAAGAAACAAAATTGGCATCTATCACATTTTGGACAGGTTGAAATGTTGTCAGTAGTGCTTGAGATATGATATGTAACACATGGACACATTAACATACATTGTGGCACCCCTCTTGACTAGCTAATCTAGCTTAAATAATGCAGCGCAGTATTGTAATGCATTAAATAACTATGTTTTGTAAAAATCCAATCTTAAATGATGACAGTTAGCTCCCTGGTACTCACCGGTCTTCCCCTTGTTGTGTAACCATTGCTCCAACTGCAACTCCATGCACGCCAAGCTCATTGACAACATGTCCTGTACATATATGCAGATACATACAATAACATGAGGTTAGCTCTGATGACAAACTATAAATTTGTTTCTATTAAACCCTGAAGTCTGCAGACTTCTCTAAAAGTGGATCTAAATTAAGTCTAGAACTGTTAGAACAACTGGGACAATGCCAATGTTTTAATTTTAACACAAACCGAAAATAATGTTTGCTGAAATAATCTAATTCGTGTTCAAGTAATCAAGATGTACCCGGATGTGTTGGTGGCTGCAGTCCCGAAGCAGAGGGTTAGGAAGACCACTGCTGTGCTTCCTCCAGGTCTGATGGACCTCCAGCACCACAGCAGTCAGCCCCCGAGGCCACTCCACCATGAACTTCTGACCCACTGCTTTCAGATAGCGCATCATCAAGTCCAATATACCACCATTGGTCATATTACTGAGGAGAAAGTTGTGGACATCCTGTTGCTCTACAGAAGGGAGTGCACTGTGTTAGTTAACAGAAAAAGCAACATGACACAACAGTGTACTATAAATGCATATCCAAGATGTGTCACATGCCAGATTCCATGTATTCAACCGAGTCAGCAGGAAGGCAACTCCCATGTAGAGGCTGCATGTCCTCCTTCCCATCACACTGCGTTTCAAGATTACTCAGGCTCTCGTCATCATTATCAGGATCGAACTTCCTCAGCCTAAAAAACACCCAGTTAAATAGTTATTATTAACAGAACTACAACAAGCAATGTATCTATATATTTATATCCAGTTCAGTGCAAGGTACCTGGAAGGTAGATATTTAAAAAGCAACTCCTGAAAATCAATCTTCTCTTCCTTCTTGCATTTTGTGTTTCGAACACGTGCCGAGCGTCGCTTGGCTGTCTCCCCACTATCTTCTACCACACGTTTCCTTTTTGGAGCTTTCTTAGCTTTATCTGTCAGTGAAACGTCCATTGCTGTCACTGTGAACACATAGTAGGATGAGCATTAAATCTTCCAGGATATAAATTTGACAGTGGCTTAAGAAAATAAATAATAGTACTTATTTATTATCATACACTGCTTGGAACTGCCTGCCACAAAAGCTTGTGTGGTCAGATGTCTGAGAGAGGAAAACTCTATGTTTTTGAAGGGTCTTTTATGCTTTTAGGTTGTTGAAGGTTGTTTTTTTTTAAATGTTATTTTTACATGAAGCATTTGTTTTGTACATGGAGAACAAAATATTGTACAATGGTTTGGCTCATTGGCAACTGAAAGAGCAGAAAACAAAGATTCCTCTGAGCAACAGTTCAATGACAATAGAAGAAATCAGCAGTAATTGGTAAAAGAAACTAGAAGCTTAGCACCCAAATGTGTGCAGATCTAAATGGGAACAGGTTCTGGTTTCATTGACAAGTGTAAAATAAAGCCTGGAACAAGCTGGAAGTAACAGGCAACATGTTGCTTTAGCAAAGTGATTCGTCACACTTCACATTAGAAGGTCAGTGTTTGAGATGGCACTGTTAGAATTGGATCAGGGAATATCACCTGAACACACTATTGACTGAAAAATCACAGTTCAAACCTATTCGATCTGCCACTGAATAGACTGCAGAGGACCAAAAGAAAAGCAGCCTCAGGAATATTTAATTGCACCGTTGTGGTTCAATAATAATAGAGGGTCACTTTTCTTTTCTAAACTGGAAAACAAATTCAAAGTTGGAAGGTATTTGGGTGAAAAATGGTTAAAGCTGTAATGATTGGTTGAGCAATCGATAAGGAAAATTAATCACCAACTATTTAAATAATCAATTAATCGTTTCAGCCATTTGTCAAGCAAAACTGTCAAACATTTGCTGGTTCGAGCTTCTTATATGAAAGTGTTTGCTGCTTTTCTTTGTCAGTCATGATAGTAAATGAATAGTCTTTCGGTTTCAGACTGTTGGTTTGACATAAGAACCAAGATTAAGATGTCACTTTGGGCTCTGGGAAATAATGATGAGCATTTTTCACAACATTTTCGAAACATATCGATTACTTGTGAAAATACTTGGCAGATTAATGAAACTAATCATTAGTTGCAGCCCTAAAAATGGTTACAACAGTAATCTCCTCTGTCATGCAGAACTGTGGGGACATCGACTAAATTAGAATTTTTAATAATTCAATTCCTCTTCTTTTGGGGGCAAAACTATTTCAAATGTAAATAAAGCATTTGGTGTCTGAATTGTAATGTTTCTATTGCTGTTAAAATAGCCATTATTGAAGGAAAGCAGAAAAACATTAATGGATCAGGTGATTTCAAACTTTTGTAGAGCAGTGTATGTTAGTGAGAAAAAGAGAAATGCATCTTTATAAACAACTGACCGACAGGGGGAGCAGAGGTGGTGACCTCCACAGTGGTCTGGGCGGGGGTAATCTGAGGTTGACTGCTGGTTTGAGACAACGCTGCTGGCTCAGGGAGAGCCATCGGCGGCAGGGATGAGCTGGGACTGCTGCTCATCACGGTGGTCTGGCCCATACTGACGGGGCTGCTGGGTTGGGGGAGGTTCTGGAGGAAGTTTGGATCACGGTACTCTGACAAGTCGATTCTGCGGCCAAGACTTGGGCGTGGTGGCTCACATGTCGTCTGATGTCTGTACATCGCAAGAAGGCTTTCGCCCACATGCTTCCATCTGAGACACAAAAACAACAGCTCATCAATATTAGCTCAAACTGTCAAGAAAGGAGACAACACTGATTCACTGAGAAAATATGAGGGGAAAACCAGATATTACAACCCTTGGGGGCAGAGACTGACAAAACTGAGCACAGAAAACAATTACTTCAATGTCAGTGGCACTCAACCAAGAATTTAAGTTAAGTATATCCCATTTCTGCAATTTCTAGCTTTGCATTATTTGGTCTATCCTTAGAAAGAAAAAGAACATTACCCAAATGTAACATGCATTTTTTATTTAAATTAATTTATTCACTTTTAAATAAACCACCCAGACAGGAAAAACAAAAGCATTCACAGACACATCAGCACAGCACTCACGAGAGGCAGCGGATGGGCTGAATCAGGACAAGGTCAGGTTTTGGTTCACAGTGAGAGAGAGCCTGTCTGCGCTTCCGTAACTCCAGCGCCTCTTCCACAATGGATTTGCATTCCTCTATCTCCACTTCAACATAGTGAATAGACATGTCGCTGCAAATGACCCACATAGAAGCACAGAGGTTCATCAGTGATGTGAAAGTAGAGGGCTGCAGCTGCAGCACATTTAAACAGATGGAGAGGTTAAAAAAAGTGAGCTGGCTTCACCATTTCATGAACATCTGCATTGTGTCCCTCTTCAAACAAGGCTGCTCCTCAAAAATTTTCTCCTTCAACACCAGGCCTTTAGTGTAACAGTGATCCCTCTCCAGAGCTTTGGCGATGAAGTACAAACAGCCTGGAAAAATGTATGCAGATGATAGTTATTTTATTTTCAACACTTGGTAATGAGGATACAGAGTAAAGAGCTTATGATGATGTATAGCATACAGGTGTAGTCACTGAGTGTGTAGAGAATAGTTATAAGGTTGTCCAGGCAGGGCCAGTGGTCTGGGTTACAATGCAATCCCTCCTCAAAGGCATGTCGGGCCAGAGGAATGCGCACCAGTCGCACAGCCACCTGACCAATTTTGTACCACATGTTCACGTCAGTGGAATCCAACATAACTGCCTGAGGAAAGAACAGAGCAGAAAATATGGTATAAATACTCAACACAATGTTATTTATGAGGAATAAAATGATAGATTTAGTTGTACAAAGCGCTGAAATGCCAAGACTGGTAATAAATAATGACGTGTTCAACTGGCAGTGTCTCATTTGTTTTACCTCCAAATAAAACTCCATTGCAGTCTCCAAGTCATCCCTCAATGCAGACATGGTAGCCAAGTTTTTGAAAGTCGAATATTTCAACATTAGTCCGGGATGCTTGAGACCCACTTTCTGATCTTCCGATGGCATGGCCTAAAATATTAGAGAGTACATTAAATTTGGCACCCAATACAGTGTAATGCAGGCAAAATGAAGGCCAACATGTACAGCTCCTGTACATGGACAGGCTTTGTTACTACTGCAAAGCCAAATTTAAAGGGCATATTTTACATTTTATTTTATCAGTGAAACTGATTTTGGCACTTTAATCAGAATTTTTAGACAAGAACATTGGTGCAGCCTTGCCCAAATGCACATCTCTAACAGTCTCACCAATAATCAAACAAGTGACTTCATGAATGAAGACTATTTTAGAACCAGTTACTGAAAATTAAAGCATTCGGAGGACTTAAAAAGGACTGTTGCAATGTGTGTTAAGTATCTTAACAATGAATACTGATCAGATTTGTCTGCCAAATGAAGATAAATTAGCTTACTTTACATAAATATATCAAATCCCAGCCATTTTTGGATTCTCACTGACTAAACAGGGTGTATTGCTGTGATCATGTGAGAGCATTACAGCTTTGACAGGAGTTTACACTGTGTGATATTTTACCTCTTTGAGCAGTGGAGTTTTGAGAAGCTCATGATAGGCCTTGGCAGACTCCTCAAACTTGTCATGTTTCTGCAGATCTAAGGCTTTATGATATAAAGCAAATGCCTCGGCTTCCTGCAGACAAAAATAGAAGAAGAAAGGAACAACTAAGTTTGTCAGATTTACAGATGAAAAACGTCTGCATTATATTGCTGATTCATCCACAGACGGTCTGTACCTGAGCCTCTTTTGTCTGACTCTTGTTACTTCTCAAGGGGTCCTGAGACTCATCTGCAGCTGTCGACGCAGCATTCAGTGCTGCTATACGAATCTGTCATCAACAAAGACAGACATATAACCCAGGTGGGAAAGCCAGCAGGGGCATAATAGTCTGCACAATCACAAGAAACAAAATATCTACCATGGATGCACTCAATAATGTAAAGCCTTACCATGTTAGCATATGTCAAGCAGACCTTCCAGCTTCACGGTTTGCAGCTTTTGATTGGATCTATAGAAATACCAAACAGAGAGAGGAAGATTAACAAGACAACAATTTATCAAGAAAATGTAACGTCGCGTGAAAAACATCGATCAACACATGCAAATGCAAATCAATTTGCCACTTCCAATAGAGAGCCTCTTTATTATTTATTCAGTTTATGTAGTGTTTAGAGTATCTGAGAGCTTCTCTGGCTAAATAAACATTGACTCGACAGAGAAAAGGGCAAGGCAACCTGCTGTAGCCAACCGTTATCACTTGACACTATTGCTAATTTAGACGGTCTTGGGACAGACTGGCTAACCTAATAAAACTGCCACTCAAAAGTTAGCCTGGTTAGCTTAGCTCTTCGGTGGGGCATTGCAGCAGTTTGAACCGAGCGAGCATCACTTACAGCTTCACTGAGGAATAACACAGCAAGAGCTGCGAACAGCAGGTGGTAAATACATCTTCCTAACGGGATAGCAAATTAAACTATTGTTAGCTAACACCCCTGCTAGCTGATATTAGCAGACACATTATATGAGCTAACGTTAGCTAGTGTTTCACCGGGTGACCATTAACGGTAGTTGCAACGCTGTGTGACTTACCGTTCATTCCCGTTTTAACTGCATTTGTAACGTTGCTATTACTACAGCGAGGCAGCGGACTCCTAGAAACACCGCGGCCATAAGTGGACGCAACACACAAAGCAAGTTTAAAACTTCATTTATTCACCATCCTTTGTTGTTGTTAACGTTACGAGCCTTTGCGTCACGGCGTGACTTTTGCTACCCGCCATATAGTAAAGTCGAGGCTCATTGGTCAATACGCTGTGGGCGTATTCTTGTGACCAATCATATATCATGATATTGCGTGAAACCACTCCACCAGTACACACCACTGACATGTCATTTACCACTAACGTAAACGCTTGTACCAGTAATTTAGGCTACTAATTGCAATAAAAAAATACCAAGATTATTATTTTATGTAAAGAGACAAAATTAACACTATAATTTAGACACGTGCATATGGAAATTCTGAAAAAAGTCTCCAAACCTGTAAAAATGTGTTGATTACTGACAACTCTTATTTGTGGATGTACTTTTAAATTATGGACTTTATTGGAAACACATGGAAGAATGGTTTAAACAAAAGATTGTACCGGTTACACTTAGTTCACATGTGCATTTGATGTAATGTTTGGGGTAGTTATGAAAGAAAGACAAGAAAGTTTGTTGACTAATACGATCATTATTATGGCCAAATATTATTCGCACAGAGCTAAATTCATCAAAACACCACCCATCTTCATGACGTCCCATAGTGAATTTTTGTTGTACTGCAAATCCCTAAAATGTATGAACTCTTAATATGCAAATTAACAGCTCAATTGTGTAGGAATGTACAATTAACAGACCCTGAAAAATAATATGCTCACTATCAAATGAAGACAAATCGCCTCTGGTTTGTATTATTCATGTTGTATTATTTATAATTTGCATCTTTATTTATTTTCTATTCTTTAGTTGTCTTCTGTTATTCATTTTCTTTTCCTTTATTTTCTTTTTCTTCTTTTTTCATCTCTTCTTCTACTCAGATTAATGACCATATAGGCCATATATTATTGCATGTCAACCATATTGTTAATATGGTTGACATGCCTGATTGTTGTATATGTGATTTTGTTTTTTCAGTTGTTTTGGTTATTAAAGTACAAAGGTGATCAAGCAAATACCAGAGAAAGGACAGTTTTCACTGTACACTGATGTTTCTGCAGCCTTAACCAGTTCCAGTCTATTCGGAAAAAATAGATAATAATGTTTTCATCTGATGAACTAAACCTGTGAACAATATACTTTTTTTTTCTTTCTAATTTTTCCGTCTGGCAGTACAATTGCCTATTCCATAGCCTGCACTGTTGCATGAGCAGGGCAAAACCTCACCATAGTCTCTGAGAGAATAACCAGGTAGGCTTCCCAGAAATCATCATTATTGATCAGCATATTGTTACACACTGTGTATGCATAGTCAGTATTTGTAATGTGTAATCTGTCTGCTAAACAGACAACCACTAGAGGGCAAACTTTTATTTTATAATTCATGAAAATGTTCTCTCTGAGACTGAGGTGGTGTTTTAATAACAGGATCAACCAGACTGTTTGCTATTCAGCTGTTTTTCTTTTCATTGGCATGCTGGGACATGTAATGGTAATACTTAGATCATAATAATATTGTTATTAATATTATTTCTAACACAGCAGACGGGTGGATGATGCAAAGCAGTGTCATCTTCTCCAAACTGAGGTTTTCCTCCCTTCGTCTTCCATCAGGCAGTACAGTTACATGACAGGTACATAGTGTCTTAGTCAGGATTTACAGAGGCAAATTGTAACGACTTCTGCAGTTTTTAGGAGTAACAGTGTACTGTTTTGTCCTCAGTGACCCTGTCTGTTGCAGTCCCTTGTTGCTCCACCGCTTATCCCCGCCTCCTCCATCCCCTGCACTCATCCTCACCCCACCCCATCTCTCCCTTGGCTGAGAGTGGCTGGCAGGCTACATTATCAATCGCTTCTGTCAGCATGCCTGCAAAAAATAGCTTACGTCACAGTCATTACTGGCTCTATAAAAGCCAGCGTAATGCAGATTCACTGTGCAGTCAACCCAGCTACATTCCTAGACATAGAGCAGCCCGTTTCTCAAGCCATGTCTTCCATCGGCTTTGACCCTTATTTCCCTTCTTCTTACAAGAGGAAGGTGGTTGTACGCAGTGCAGGATATGGAGCTGGAGGAGGAATAGGATCAAGGTCTGTCTACTCCACCCACTCAGCCCCAGTAACTTCCTATGCATCTTCACGCAGAAGTTATCCAACACACACCCGAGCTATTTCCAGCTACTCCTCCGTGCTGTCTGCTCCAGTGTCTGCAGCTGCCGCTGAGCTTCGCCTTGACCAAGCAGCCCAGGTCAGCTCTGAGTTCAAAACATTAAGGACCGAGGAGAAGGCTCAACTGCAGGACCTGAATGACCGCTTTGCCAACTTCATTGAGAGGGTCCATGAACTGGAGCAGCAGAACAAGTTGCTGGAGACTGAGCTCCTCCTGCTCAGGCAGAGGCAGACGGAGCCATCCAACCTCCGGGCCCTGTATGATCATGAGATCCGCCAGCTCCGTGCTGCTGTAGAAGAAGCCCGCCATGAGAAGCAGGCAGCCCAGAACCACAAGGATGAGATGGAGAATGTGTTTAATAACCTGCTAAAGCGCCATGAGGAAGAAGTGCTTGGCAGAGAAGAAGCAGAGGGCAGGCTCATGGATGCCAGAAAGGGAGCGGATGAAGCTGCGCTGGGCCGGGCCGAGTTGGAGAAAAGAGTCGAGAATCTGCTGGATGAGTTGGCCTTCCTGAAGCGCCTCTGTGAGAGTGAGATTGCAGAGCTGCAGGCCCAAATCCAGTACAGTGCAGAGGTGTCAGTGGAATTGGAGGTCGCCAAACCTGACCTATCTGCTGCTCTACGTGACATCCGAGTCCAGTACGAGAAACTGGCACATCGCAACCTTCAATCCGCTGAAGAGTGGTTCTGCAACAAGGTGAATGTGATGACAGTGAGCGCCTCTCGCAACACAGAGAGCGCACGCAACACCAAAGATGAGGCTGCAGAGTACCGCCGGCTCCTCAATGCTAGGACGCTGGAGATTGACGCCTGCCGTGAGATGAATAATGCTCTGGAAAACCAACTGCAGGACGTGGAGGAGAAACAGAGTGCTGAGATCTCAGCACTGCAGGTGAGGGCACAGAAATAGATGGAGAGAGCTGCAAAGGTCTCTGTGACCTTCCTTTGATTAAAAAAAAGTGCCAATATGATCATTTGTTGAGCATGTAGTGTTATCCAAAGACTAACTGAGATGCAATATGCATCCAGTCCATAATGCGCCACCAACATGTCATTTTATCTTTCCTATACAGGACACAATAAGTCAACTGGAGGATGAATTGAGGGCTAACAAGAATGACATGGCTCGCTACTTGAAAGATTATCAGGACCTCCTGAATGTGAAGATGGCCTTGGATATTGAGATTGCAGCCTACAGGTAAGTGTTTTGCATACTGCGCTGTAACTGAGGGATTTAAATGCATGCCATCAATAAAAAACATCTTATTTACTTTATATGATGTATGTGTTATTCTATTAGGAGGCTCCTTGAAGGAGAAGAGAATCGTTTAAATGTGGCGGCAACAGGCTCCTTCAGCGTTTACTCCCAATCCATGTTTGCTGCTCCATCCTTTGGAAGAACACAGTTCTCCCTGCAGTCTCAGCTGAGCTCTGCAGCTCCGTACCTGCTGAGCTCCCGCTTGTATACTTCATCCCTCTCCACAGAGGAGACAATATCTGCAAGCCAGGCACAGCAGGCGGAGGCAGGCCCTCCTGAAGAGGAGGAGGAGGAGGAGGTGGAAGAGCAGGTGGAAGAGGAAGAGAAGGAGGAAGAGCAGGTGAAAGAGGAAGAGAAGGAGGAAGAGCAGGTGGAAGAGGAAGAGAAGGAGGAAGAAGAGGCAGAGGAAGAGCAGGGAGAAGAGAAGGAGGAGGAGGAGGGAAAGGAAGAACAGGGAGAAGAGGGCGGGGAAGAGGTGGAGGAAGAAAAGGAGGAGGAGGAAAAACAAGAAGAGGGAGAGGAAGGAGCAAATGGAGAAGGTTAGTGTTGTCATTTTGTTTAACTGATATGCGCATGTGTGTAAATTGATTCTAACTTTTATCACCCTTCACATTATTTTGGAAGAGGGTGTGGCAGAGGCTGAAGAAAAAGAAGATGAAGAGGGAGGTGGAGAGGAGAGTGCACCTCAAGAGGAGGAGGATGCCAAACAGAAAGCGGAGGAAGGCGATGAAGAGGGTGAGAAGGAGGAGGAAGAAACTGAGAAACAAGAGGAGACGGAGGCCGATGAGAAAAACGGAAAAACAACAGATAAAAAAGTCTAAATTTAAATGCTTAAAAAAAAACCCCAAAAACTGCTAGCATTGTAGCTGAAGGATGTCTTCTCTGGTGCTCTCTAAACCGAATGAAAATCTCTTGAAATCCAGCAGTGACCACAGCATGTACGCAAACTGTACCAGCGAAGAAACGAAACAATATAGAAGCTAATGAATAAAGAATAAAGACAGGAAATTTCTGGAGTAGAAATTCTGCATTAGGAACATCTGTTTGCAAACACCTTTGTGCTTTACTGACACAGATACATGCCTGTAACGACTGTCTGAATGTGCAATACGCAGTTTGAGATGCCTTATGTCACTCACTTAGTGCTTTAAAATCCATGATGTGCTGCATTGAACTCAAATAAAGCCTTGAAGCCTTGTCAACCCAAAGCTGGCCCCGGGCTTTTCATTTGTGCTTATGAACAGGAACAGTCGTAATGACGTGTCAGACTGAATGACATTCAGCAAATAAACACATTAGCAGGAAATTATATTAAATGCTCAAGCGCTGACTCACTTTCACAAGCAAGGGTAGATTTTACTTTCAGAGTTCTTTCTCACCAGAATGTTAACAGGGGTTAATGGAAAAAGTACATAGACAGCAGCCAAAGAGCATTTGGTTTTGTGCATATTGATAAATCAGTCTACAATTGAGTGGAAGGGAGGGCTGCATCAAAGTCAGCAATTCTGGGTTGTTTTCTTTTAGCAAAAGTGACATGAAAATGTACTTAAAAAACCCAAACAAAAATCATAGTATATCAGACAGAATTAAGCTTCACATTTTCACCATGATCTGCCGATAAAACCTCGTTAGATTTCTCTTGACCTGGCTTAACCGAAGTCTATAGGGAGTGAGTTACAGTGACGTTTTTGTCTTTATCTCAAGTCAGCAGGTCGTCTCTCTTTGCCTCTAGTCTCCGTGTGATCAGTGAGCTGACACTGGTGTTTTTCCTGCTGCCTCACCCACCATCCACATCACTGTCCATAAATCAGGGCACACTGAAACCTTTATGACTCAGCTTAGTCTGCTGCACCAAAGAATCTGGCTAAGTGTCAACTCACGCAGGACAGCAAGAGAGAGAGAGGAGGAGAGGGAGAAATTTCATTATTTCATTAGGGAGAGAGAGGAGAAATCATGGAGAGAGAGGGAAATATCTCGCTGCACTAAACCTTGACAGAGGACAGACTGTTTTTCACCCAGCAATGAGGTGGAGAGACCAGGGGGCTTCCTTCAGGCATCTGCAGAGATGCAATCCCTATCACACAAATGAACCCCAAGAAATGCAATCTGTCTGTCTTCTCTTCTCACGCACACAATCACACCAAGGAGTGTGAACTACGAGCTTCTTTTTGATGTATCTGCAGCTCACTTTGAAATCTTGCATCATCTTATAATTGTAACACTTTTTTCTACATGTGGTACATGACCCGGCCCATCACGCATGCGTCAAAGCAATGCCCCATATCCAATCTCCTCTCCAGCTCCATCCTCCTTGTCCTCAGTTTACCCCACCCTGAACTACATTATCCTCTTCCTTCTGTTTCCAAAATGAGACCAGTCCAAAGGAGCACTCACTTTAATCACTACAAATTCTACTTTGAAATGAATTTGGCTCCGCTTACTCACACCATTCACCACTCAAAGAGATAGCAATACTGCAAATGTTTCCTTATTGATTAAAAGTACACTAATGATGAACGACCAGCTGCATTTTAAAACACAAACCATGCTGCAGACAGAATGCTGAACAAGTGATAGAGTTCCCTTCACAATATATATAGTAAACCAGCAGTGGGATATATGGATAGTCCCTCAGGTGCTCATATCGCAGACGCATACAGCTCTTGGAGACTTGTGTGTGTGCAGTGTGTGTGTTGATGCATGTCAGTGCTCAGTGAGACACAGATCCGCGTTAAATGTAGCATATCAAAGCAAAGCTGTATTATTTTTATCACATTTCATCTAGCAGTTATTGAGTTTCACCTCCTGTTTCATCTGTCATATTTGGGCTGTGAACGGACTGCTGTATAAATCTTATAACTCCCTCTGCCTCTTGTGGGCACACACTGTGTCAGAAGGAGGGGGAGCCCATCACAGGGGCCCACTGAGACCTCACAGACATATGATGCTGTGATGAAAAACATTGGGCTCAGGGTGCAGGAGGAGACATTGGCAGCAGCTAGTATTGTACAGTTACTCCCAGCTAACAAATAATAATAATAATAATGATTGCATTTATATATATATATATATATATATATATATATATATATATATATATATATATATATATATATATATACATACATATAATTTATTTGACGCTTTTCCCACAAGCTACGTTCTGTAAGTGTTTCTACAGCTTATCTGATATAGTCCGCTCCAAGTTCACAATTTCCCCACTCGAACTCTGAACTATCACCTATGAACGTGAGCTCACCCCAGTCTCTCTACGAACTCTGCTCGACCCATGAACTCTGCTCCACCCCAGAACTGATAACTGTCCCTGCTTACCTGCACCCTGATTAGACTCACCTTTGCTTCATTCAACCTACCGAAAGATTAAGTAAAGGTCATTACCAACTACTGACCTTCTCTGCTGTGCTGCAGTTGGGTCCTACCACATCCTGTTACATGTATAGGTATTATGGATACTTGTTTTTGTTTGTCAGAGCTTTTTTGTTTTTCTTTTTTTTTCAGTTATTCAAAATCCAATAGAAAAATCCCACAGGTTTTTTGGAAAGCGAGCCAGGGTATGCTAAGTGTATTGTTCTGTATTGATCAACAAAAAACACCCATTCACCTGCACCATTCTATTGGATCTTTGGAGAATTTTCCCCTTGAGTTCTTTTATTTTTCATTAAAAAAAAAAGAGATCAAAATCTAAATGAAAATTTTCAATAAAATTACCCCTCCAGGGGTTTGTGCGCTATGCTGCCTGTCGCAAGATCTGTCAGTGGTTACACCAAAATAAATTCTGTGTGAGTCCTACATACAGGATGATTATAGCAGGAAACCCATTTTTGATCTGTCTCAGACTTCTTGACATTCATCTATTCCTAGACTTTAACAGCATGTTGTTAATAGGCTGGCTTGGTCCCAGAGTCATGAGACGTTGTCTGCATGAGGAAAAGAATATCAGCTTTCCATTACAACAAATGTGTATTACATTTCAGGAGGATGCAGAATACTGTGAACAACTGTTTTGGACTCAGTGTCAGAAATCTAATCTGCAAACCAGCGGGGACTCTGGTTGTTATTTGCTTTTGTACTCTCATGATATTTAGGTTTACATCCAAATTGATGCTGAGGTGAAATGCTGTACTGAAGTAGAAGCAGCAGGATTAAACTACATTTAAATTCAATCTTTAAATGATGCTGGGGTAAAAGAATAAAAAAACAGAGTTAATGCTCCCCACGTCTTTGGAAAGAGGATACTTTCACCTTGAGAGAAACACTTGTCATCCTGAGAATGTTTTTTTAAATTTTAGGAGGATATATGCCCTCCTCTCAGACTGCTAAGGACCTGGTCCAGACAGTTAGGATGGTCACGCTGCAGTCTGCCTTTTTGCTTGTCAGACAGCCTCGCTTTGTCTCCAGAAAGAAAAGGAAGTTTCAGATAAGAGTTGTGGCTCCCTCTGCTGATGTCGGAGAATCACCTAATTAAAAGCCACTGTCGAACGAATCTTCACATTGGCCTGGAAGACAGCAGACAGCAACTATTTCATTTTAAAAATGTGGCTCTCTCTTGTCCTAAAAATAGACACTCTCTTCTCCTGGTGTGCACATAGCCACAGTTTTGAGATGGCCTTATGTGCCCACTGCATGTGTACAAAGGATGCTTCAGTGAGTCAGATGGAGACAAATGTAGGAGCCGCAGGGCCCATCCTTTCTCATGCATCACATCCCGAAAATGAGATGTTAGACATGTGGATATAAATTTGCTATCCCTAACTCACCTGCAGAAGATGGATTCTGTGATCACATGCATTAATGCTATATTTTTCCCACCGTGATGGCTGTGTTCCTTCAGGCTGAGCTGCAAGCAAGACCTTTCCGTGCAAAATAACACTTTATCTGGCCAGCCTGTACTGTTCTCACATCGAAAGATATATCACGAGTTGAGTGAATGCTGAGGGAATTCATGTAGGTGTCAATATTAGTGCAGAAAAATAATTGACAGCTTGCATCATTACAAAGTGACGCAGATCTGACGTTTTGGAGCAAGAGCTACAGAAATGTGTCTTATATGTGACATTCTGTAAAAGTTTGGACATTCCTGCACCAAAAGCCAACAGAAAATCAATGTCTGCCCCAGGATGTTGAGTCTTTGTGCCCAGATAGTGCATTGACCTATCTGCACAGCAACGCAGGGCACAGGCTATTACCTGATTCTGCTGCCAGACAGCCAGGTGGATGCTCAGGCCCAATTTGCCTCTGGCGTCATGCGGCCCTGGCAGCGGACCCATAAATCCATTAGGCCTTTTGTCTGCTTTTGTCTCAGCAATTGAACACCTCAGCGGGAGCCATACAACCAGTGTGTAGAGCCCTACCACTCAGAAGTCTCTGAAGCATTGTAGTTTGCCGCATCATAGAAATCACAGTTCACTGAGTTTAGTGATGTCAGCCGCTGAAGTCAACCACTGAGCAACAGTGGAGTCAAATCAGGTCAAGCTTTATTCAAATGGTACATTTCATACATATGGATGCTTGATACTTTATTCCTCCCATAAAATAATGAAACACACAAGGCCGTATGCGCTCAAGCATGTTTGCACACCGAGTTATGCTCCAGAGTGTAGGAAGGTGGATGGTAAATTGGAAGCATATTTCTTTTTGTTCCAGCTGTCTGTCATGCTAAATGTTCATTCATAATGTGTCTGTTTGGTGACACACTGAGAGGCCCTGAGGCGAAGTAAACAGACAGGATGCCCTTGTTTCAGCACAAAAACAGTAATCTACAATAACTACAGCCCACTATCACTGCAGAACTTCTTCATTTTCACGAAAAAAGTAAGAAAATTTACATTCTGCATCCACATGTGTTTCCATTTACCTCACACCTCTGTGCATGGTCAAGTGACTTGAAAATCTTTTTTATTTTTCCACCATTAGTAAAAATGTGGACCCAGTCTGTTAGGGTGTCTGAGACATAACACAATATGATCCAAATAAGCAGATGATGGGAGTGAGGATCTCCTGTGAAGACTCAACCTGTCTACTCCTATTGCTTATGGAGCATTCAACTCCAGGTGAACTCTGGAGTTCAACTCATGCTTGTCAAGCTGTCACACACACTAATGCGAGGCATGCACGCACTAACACACACTCACAGACCAGCACGCCATCTGAATTTAATGATCTCTCTTTAAAGGTTTTGTGAGGGGATATTTAAGCACATAAGCAGATATTTAAAATACAAGGCCACATCAAAATGTAACACATTCTTGAGGTTTTACCATGGACAGTCTATTGTATGCAATAGCACAAAGCAGTCAGGTGATGGCAATATTGTATTCCTTTTTGCAGATTTGATTGTTTTAAACTTTTAATAGCCCAAAAGCGACTTTTCACATTTGATGAAAAGAGATGTGGGAGATTTTGCCAGAGGAAAAAAAGGAATCAAAGGTGAAAAGGGCATGAGCAGATTTGAAGTCCCTTTACAATAAATTGTAATACTCAGCACGCACCTACAGCTCAGCCAGAAATAGGTCACAATAATCATGTGTAACAGCTCAAGCCATAACCTTGGAAATTCAACATATAGCTGCAAAATACATTTCTAGCACTTGATTTTCAGGTAGAGCTCAGTGTGTTTGAATCCTTTAGCTGTGTAACATTTGTTGAACATACAGCAGAAACAAAATACTCAGTGTTTATGCCTCTGTAATTTCACTTTGATGCTATGTGGTAAAAGAAGGCAGCAATTCAAAAAATGTTATCTAAAAGCATAATAAAAAAAGTCAGTTTTCTTGATTATAGTTTGGCCACTATAAAAGCCTCTCATTATGCTCCTCTGCAGTTGCCATATGTTTAACGGCTTTGTCCTTCGTAAAATGATAAGATTCAATAATAGCTTTCAATCAGACCGTGCTGTGTTGTGTTAGCGCTAATTCACCACAAGCTGCCTTTTAAAGCACCCACATCACAAAAGATGGGGAAAAAATGGACGTCACTCTGCCAAAGGGAACAACAAAAGCACTGGATGGCTGAACATTATTGACAGCACCATTTGGCTGACCAGTGGCAGCCGGAAAAAAAAGCACACACACATATGATGGGCAAACAAAAGGCTAAGTGGACTACCAGATCTCAGCCAGCAGCTGTAAATTACTTTACTGGGAAGGGGAGGTGGGTGGTGGGCGTTATTTGTGATATACTGGCTGTGCTGAAATGACTTGTAATTGAAGTCAGTAGCCTCAATGAAGGACAAGTTTAATACATTGTTTAGATCAGACTTCCATTTTCCTGTCTAAACAATTATAGTATACGCAGTTATTTCAAACATAACCTTATGTCAGTATATAGTCCTAACTCCCAGCTCTAGTCCATTTATGACTCAGACCAGGGTGAAGTTGGGTAATGTGCAGCATCAGGTAAAGTGGGACAAATAAGGTTTTACATCTGGGGTTCTTTATTAAATAACAGCAGACAATCATCAAACTTAGTGAAACATTGTTGCTACTAATGTATTTTTCACATAACTTTGATTGGTCTAAAACAACCTAGGATGGGTAAAGCAAATATATATAAAAAAATATGCTGGTCCTAGAACTTGCAAGGTAAAACGTGAGGCATGATTTTTTCATTTTTGCAATAATACTGTAATATTACTATAAGCAAAAAAAGTGTAAGGGGCAATTAAGTCAATTAAATAAGGGGCATTTAATTAACTGTTTCATATATTATCAAAATATTTTCACAAAACATTTGAAAATTTTATGAAAAGAGGTTTTGGGTGAGTAGCCTCCTAAAAGTATTTAGGTAAAATGGGACAAAAAAAGAAAGCTAAATGGGGCTTTTTTCTAAAGCAATTCTGAAACTAGCACGTTTTAGGCTACCATGTGCCATAAGATCATGACTTATGCTATTGTGTGCCATGCGGTCGTATTATTAAAATATTTTTAGTATTTTTGTCACTTAAAAAAATATTAAAAATGATACAGTGAGTCCATCATAGCCACAGTAGTCCAAAATTAGCCATCATTGCACTGAAACATGCAGGAAAAGAACAGGGAACCAAGGCAGAAAAGTTGGACCATATTTTTGAATGAATCATAAGGTTACATTTATGATCTAATGACTAAATTGATAAATGGATTTAATCATTTAAAAAACAAACATGACTATCCTGCTTTGCCTGAAGATAGCATTGGAGGGGAAATTTGAGGTACCTTTACTTTATTTGAGTATTTTAATCTCATGCCACTTTTTACTTCTGTATGTTTAACTTCACTTTAATTAGTCGATAACTTCAGTTGCTACTTTATTACTACTTTATTTTTTCACACAAACCATATGAAATGCACAAGTGAAGCTCAAACTATAGTCGATTGATTAGAAAATGAACTGGCATTGGTAAAAATGTCAGGGTTACTGCTCCTCAGATATAACTCGCTGCTTTTCCTTTTAATTAATTAGATTTATTAAATTGATCAAATTCTTTCTGCATCTAGTACTTTAACTTTTAATGCTTTCATTTTCCTGATTGTAGGCTACGTACATACTTGAGTTAAGTCATATTTTCAATGCAGGCATTTTTCTATTTTTTTTTTTTTTTTACATTGTGGTAGCCTATTAGTACTTTTACTTAATAAACAGATCTACCACCATTGGTTTTAAGGTCCAAAGTATTTTACATGATGATGATGATGACACAGCAGATACATAACACACCTTTAAACTAACACTTGAGCTTCAGAATTGTTAATGTGTAATTTTTTTATGTGTTAATAATGTGTGTGTTTTAACGTTGTGTGTATTTTAGTGTGTATTTTGTGCACTGTATTTTCTGATCTTATGTAAAGTGTCTTGGAGCAGGCCTACCATTAAAAGCACTAATAAATAAGATGTATTATTATTATGATTATCGTTGTTATTATATTATATTATATTATATTATATTACGTTGTTAATTATTATTATTATTATTACTTGAGCTTCAGAATTGTTGTTTTTTTCCTGGTAATCCACCAAAAAAGTCCCACTTCACCTGACTTCACCCTAATGTAGTTCTCATTTAAACCAGCTAATGTGAGCAGCAGCATGGAGTTTGCAATTCAATCTCATTTTAAATTAAAAACAATAACCTGGTGATAATTTATTTATAACACGCCGGTGATTTATAACTCTGGTCTCAATTAATTATTCTCCTCTAGATTGTCAAACTGTGTGCCGGTGGTTCTTAAACTGAGAGTGCAGACACCATCAGGAGTCCTTGAAGCCAAACGAGGGACAGGTCAGTCTCATTATAATTTCCCTCAATTCAATTTGACTTCATTTGAGGATTTATGGGGAATGGCTACAGTTATCGACTGACTGATGTCTGGGGCTCCTCGGACGAGGTTCCTGGAGAGGAAAAGAGTATCTGTGGTGCAGTGTGGACTTGTTGTTGTTGTGGGGGTAGTTTGGGAAGGTTCACGCCTCTCCTCCACTCTTCTCTCCCAGCAGTGTGTGCCCTCCTCTCCCCTCCCCGTTTACAAGTCATGATGGCGGAACTGTAGAGCTCGGGACGAGCAGGAGTGCACCGCCCGTCCTCGTTTACCACTTGTATATAGTTATTTATTTATTCAGCCAACTCCACGTCTTCCCCCGAAATGACCCGCTGGATTCCTACTAAAAAAGAGAAGTACGGAGTCGGTAAGTTCGTAAATAAACGTAGCTACGTGTGTTTTGCTAGTGGAAAACTCACCGAGTGAACTCCCAGCTAAGTTCAAGGGAAAAGGGACTGAAGTTGGGAAACACAAATTATTGGCGACTTTGTTGTTGTTGGTACATGGCGGGAGTTGGCACCATAACCCAATGAGGTTCCACAAGCTTTTTTTTTTTTGTTTACACAGTGCTCGATATTTCCCCTCCTTTTTACTCTTGATATTTGGTTGCAGTAAGAAATTACTCGTATAACTGTCCATACTAGGTGGTGAGGAAGGAATGGAAAAGAGCCAAGAGTTCAATGAGCATACCAGTCATTCTTGTACTTAACCTCGCTGAGCTGACGTGTGGAAGTTGCAGTGAACTTAAATGAATCCTCATTTTGCTGAAAGGTCCCTTGAAGCCCCCCTCAAGGACTCCTGTAGGGCCCCACATGGGAGCTGTGACTGTACAGTATGCATGTCAGATAAGAGAGAAGAATTTGCATAGACACTGGATTTGTCTGTGTGACTTGGCTACACTTAACCTAGCTATAGGGCTTAAGTGTGTCTGCCTTTTGAGGCTATTCAGCACTCTGCTGTGTTTCTTTCAACTTCATTGTTTGGACTGCAGTGGCTTACAGCAAGGTGTGGTCCTGTCAGGGATAGGCTACATGTGTGTGTTTGCGGGCTTACTGTGCATGCATGTTCATGCTATCAAGTCCACACCCTCAAGGTAAATCAGGATTACTACACTGAAAAATCTTAAGACTTGATTCAGCAACTTCGGTAAACCAAGTATAAATAACTGTATTAATTCTATTTATGAATTAAGCTAGTCAGTTGTATTTGTATATGCTTAAACATGTTAAGAAAACAGAACTCGCAGATTATCATTTGCTAAATCCTCTTTGTCATGATCAAGTTAAGTCAGATTTACCTGGTTCATTGAAGTTGCTAACACAAGGTAATCTCACTTTCACTCTCAAGTAAATAATTAAAGTAATCAAGTAAATGCAGCTAAATTTGAGTAAACTTAACAATTAGACATAAAGATAAGATAAATTAAGATTGGTAGTTATATTTATTTTGTTTCTAATGTTTCTAAGATTATTTTATGTAAGATTAACTTGTCAGATTTAACAGTGTAGTAGGATACATGAGACATTTCTTTGATGTTAAATGTAATAGCTTAATTGTCAGCACAGGTTGGCTGGTCATTGCTACTGACTCACTGCTAAATCTTTATTTTTTTCAATGTTTATTTTACTGTCATCACATCATTTTATGTATCTTACTCATCACACAGCTCATGTATTGATGAGATTTCTTTTTTTTAATGAAAAATGATGTGAATAGGTGTGTCACCCAGTGGTACATTAGAATAACAAAAAAAAAATCTCTATATAAAGATAAATAATGACAGAAGTTACAGTGCAAGTTTACTTTTTTTTAGAGTGTGATTTTGAAATCGGAAAAAAAATATCTCTGATCCCATTCTATATTTAAAATTCTGCCTGCTATTTCATAAGTCCATTTTTTTTTTCTCTATCATAATTTCAACCTCCCTGTACAGCGACGAAGGGTTAAAAAAAAAAGACAAACAAAACAGAACAAGTAGTAGGAATCACGGGAAATTCCTCTCAGCCTTACTGTAAAGGCTTAATTGTCTGCACAGGTTGGCTGGCCATTGGTACTGACTCAGTGCTAAATCTGTGCTGAAGGCTACAGACACTTTTGCAGACAGTCGTGTGCGGCAGATGTGTTACACAAGAGGAAAACCCTGCTTGTGTGCACAGTGAATACCCCGAGTCTATAGCCTCTCTGTGTGAATCATATCCCAGGACTGAAAATACCTAACCTGGATCCTCTCACCGATTTTTATCTTTAGAGAAAGTGTGTTCTGTTGCTGTTGCGACTAAAAACATTTTTAAGCCACAAACGCAGGTGGGAACGCTCTGCTGCATAAACACTACACACTTGGTTATATATGACCTTGTTTTAGCAGCTGATGTTGAGGAATTTTTTTTGTGTGTTAATCCTTTTAGATCCCAGTATGGCGTTCAAAAGTGTTGCTCTGCGTGATTGTGTAGATGGTGCCATTCTCCTGCCATTCGCCTCAGAGACGGGGCAGGAGTCACTAACACTGTACTTAATCCTTAAAATGCCATCGGACCCTGTACAAGGTTTTACAGTTTTAATCCGATTAGTCAACCCAGGCTGTGCCCCAATACAGGCAACTACATTTTGAGATGAAAGAGGAGTCGCAAGGTTTCTGATAATATCTATTATATCATGCTAGCTAACAGGAAAATGTGGATAATATGGGGCTTAAGATATCACCATCTTTAATGGTGAATTTGTGACAACATCATTATGGGGTAGCTCCTTAATTTTTATATCCTGAAGAAGAGCACCGCGCTGGAGACTCAAATGAAGGATGGGGATCAGCAGGGGAAGAGCATGTTAGTTAAATTCTAACATGCTGTCTCTGTTTTGACATTATTTGCATCCATAATGACATCCCTTGGCTTTATTAGATTTCAGGGCGAGTGAACGATCACATAAATGTGTGCCAGACAGTGCTGGCTGTTTTCATTGACACCCTCCATGAAAATCATTACACATTTGTGGCCAGCTGATGCCGTTGCTGAATTACAGTAATCCAGGAAGTTAAAGGGGAACTTCACTGTTTTTACACACTGGTCATGTCTGTCAACAGGTGTTGCGAAACTCGGGTGTGGTAAATTATATGTGTGAGAAAAGCTGTGTAAAGCTTTTAAAGGCTGCAAAGGGAGCTGCACAAAATCTGATGAATCGCCTCAAGTGATGTCATTATAGGAAGGCAGTGTTATATGCAGGAAATCAAATATATCACAATATTTTGGAAAAGATACCTTGATGTCGATATTGAAACAATATTGTTGGGTTGACTGTTGGTGCTTTCTCAAAGACTTAACACAATGAGATTTTTGATAAATAATCATCAGTAAAGTGGATATAGTGACTAAGTGAGTAAAGGCAAATAATAGAACAGGTAACAGTGTGGTGAATAGAAAAAATACATTAATTTACTGTTCTGCAGCCTTTAAAACCTGAAAAAGACAACACTTCCGATATAACGATATCTAAGTTCAAAGGAAATATCTAGTCTCGTATTACAATAAAGATATAATGACACTATATTGCCCACCACTACATTAGAGTCAACATTGGCTGGTGCTGAAGACTACAAGTGTGAGAATGAAAGCGATTGTGGGACACACCGTGGTTAACAGACCTCTTTAGTCTCATTCTCACTCTCACGTTTAAGGCTACCCTATATGCAACTAGAATAACACACCCAAAACTCTTACGTAACTGACAGGGGTTAAGTTGCAATGTGGGTAATGTAGGCACCAGATTTTGTCGAGGAGGAATAATACGCAGAATGAAAAAGAAAATATCTGTGGTTGTGCTGCAGAGATTTTGATTCTGCTTTTCTTCTCTTTAAAGACAATCTTCTAAAATATTTGAATGTATATTAAAAAGCAATGTTTTGGAGAATAATTTGTCTGTAATAAAAAAAAATCAAACGTCAAAAATGCAGCTTTTTCTTCCCTGAAAACTCCATATCTTGAATTTGCAATTATGTTTCATTTTTAAAGTTAAGCAGCTGGATGCATAATGTCTCCTGGTTGCCTGACAAGCACACTCTCAGTATACCTGCACTGGAGACGTCAGGTGTCCACATCACACTTTTGTAACTTGCATATTGGGCCATGATTCGCTTCCAAACAAGTTGTGTCATAAATCATGTATGTGCACTTTATGATGTCAGATCCAAGGTGAGCACGCTGTGAAAACAGCCTTCTAGTGTCAGACATAGCACAGTAAAGCTCAGACATCCAAGTTAAGTAACAATAAGCAAAAGACATTTTTGAGTGGAGGGGGACTTTAATATATGTCATTTGTTATGATGACTACACTTGGTCCATTGCAGCAAGCCCCTGGAGTAAACGTGTTGCGCATTCTTATAAATATTATATAATAATGCGGCCATACTGATTATAATGCCTTACAATTGCTTACAAGCTGCACTACTCGCTTCTATAATTACCTTGAGTATTCTTTAGGGAACTGCCATTCAAGCGACTGAAGTCATAAAGAGCGACTTATGTTTGCACTCACTGTGGTCGTGTGAAAAGAGAGTACTACTCAGCCACAAGCTCCACTTGGTAATATTATGCAATAAATAAATAAGTTTCCTCAAAATGCTCAAGAGCTAAAAGTTGTTTGCTCTGCTGGTGTTATGTGTCGCGTGGGCGTTTTATGAGCAAAACAAATTTACATCTGCCTCCATAGATTGCAATCAAAACATCACAGTTTGCTCATCCCGCAGTGTCAAACCTGATTACTGCCGGTCAGATGAGTGTTGACCTTGTTCTCAGTTTTGATGGACTGACCAGCTGGTTGGACGGTCAGTCCTGACTTTTATAACTCTGAAATGATTTTAGAGTAGCTCTTGAGAAACCTGGAGAAAGACATTGGTGCTTTTTTTCTCCATCAGAGAAAGCAATTGTAATTTTCTTTGAAGCAGAGTATTCAACCAGAATTAAAAAAATGAACCCATAGTGGTTTAATTCTATCCCTTTTTTCGCTATTTGCTTTGAACTCCAGAATTAGATTTCTGATTTATGGATAACCTAACAGGACTTATTAGCTGAAGCACAGTTTTTAGAGACACAGATCGTCTCTGGCTGTCTAGACGGTAGGCAGGAGGCAAAAGGGTTTTCTACCGAGGCCTTGATGTTTTGAAACATCCTGCCTGAAGAGAATTGGCTCAAAAACAAACTTTAATAGACTTGCTTTTACCTAATGACTTCTTGTAGATATACTGTATCTCTCCCTACTTTGGTAGCTTTTTGAAATATGTACGCTTGAATACAAGTTTTAGAAGAGATTAATGATACATCAAGGAATGGAAGCTAAGACCTTTGCAAATTCCTAGCTTACTAATTAGGAGTGTAATGCTACACAGAAGTCACTGTTCGGTTCATATGTACGGTTTAGGAGTCACAGTTCGGTCCAAGTTCAGTACAGCAGAAAAAAAATCCCCCCATGAATAAGGATTTGTTTATTTTCATTTATCTTGGACAGTAGTGCAAGTGTCAAAGACAGACACAATCCTCCTGCTGGGGACTGAGGTAACATTTTGCCCGCTGGCATTTTTGTTCAAATGTTTTCATTATAAAATAAGAAACATTTCAAACACTTCTGTGTCACACTGTACAAAAACAGATCAAACACTTTCCCAGAAGACAACAGGTCGCAATAGCTACAAGACTGAAAAGCAGCTCTTATGCTATGAAATTGGGAAAAAACAAAACAAAACCCAGGAATAATAAAAAGTAAAATTTGTGCATTTGTAGAAGAGATTCAGTTAGTTCCACCATGGCTATATTTAAATATTCAAAGGACCCAAACATTTATCATCCCAGCGATTGGCACATGTTGATGATGCTGTCCAATATGCCTCAGCATGTTGAATGTGTTTCCATTCACTCTCTCCGTTGCTGTTTTTGCTGACCGGGAACCCGCAGGCGGGTCATCTAGCTCTGCATTTCATTTGCACTTGTCACAGTGTGACTGATTTGCATGGCAATCACTTGTTGAAAATACTTTAATATATTGTACGTTGCCAACAATGTGTGGCATAAAACCTTTTGGAGGCACTCGTATTTGTGAACTTTGGTTCTACAAAAAGTGCATTAATCTATGCATTAATCTGTATTCTGCATGCACTGAACCGTGATCTACGTAACATGAGCGAATCTTTTTTTCCCAGGATGGCAAAGGCGTGATCTGCCCTACTCTGCCTCTGATTAGGCTGTAGGCTGCCATGACATCCTTACTTTAACACTAACCAGCCATGGCTTAACCTAACCAATCCAGCCAACGAAAGAAGCCACTCACGGAGAAATTACATGCCTTCGCCATCCCAGGAAAAAAGACCGTGTCGGTTTGGTACAAATACATGAATCGTCACAAACCTGTAATACATATTTAATCTTATTCCTTTTTCAGCACTTAAAAGCTAAAATACTACCTTTTCAATTGTGATGATTCTTTTATTATATCTTTTATTTTATATATTTTGCATACAAGCTCTTCTGTACAAGTTAAAGTGATGGTTTTTATTTTTGTCAAAGTCAGTGTGTCGAGCATGACTTTCGTCTGGTCCTTTTCTGTCTTTGTGATTTCATTTTTTTCCCCTGTGTTTGATTGAAGGATTTTCCTGCTGAGAGTCAGAATGAATTCAGTGGACCTGCCTATCTGTATGTTCAAGGATTGATTGCCAGACTCTTGTATCTTGCCTCATATTTTTTTGTCTATGTGTGTGTGTGTGTGTTTTTTTTTTTTATTAGGGCCATAGCTTGCAATAGTTTCACGCCCAGTCAGTGACGAGAACGATGGATTCTCACTGAAACGTGGTAACTGTGGTGAGCTGCCAGCAGCTGCTCAGACTGTTCAGCCGTGGTGTTCTTTAATTGTTGGCTAATCCACTTCTATGATAAATCATTTAGAGTGAATCAGGCCGACTTTGATTTAACATTAGTATGCACATTAACTTGAACCTACACAGATTGAGGCTTTATTGGAATTTACTACAGCAGCTTCAGGCTAAGCATTTCAAGTTAAAGAGGAGGAGAGTGTGTCTCAGAGTTGTACAGATGAGCCGTGCTGCCAGGGCCCAGACTGTTGCCTTTACTTTAGACAGTGTGGCATCACAACACGCTCAGCTGGGCTCCTGCCACTGGCACACCGCCATGCTGTTGCCAGGCCTGGACACTGTGTCAAGTTGGTGAATGGACCATTGTCACTCTCAGCATGACCAGAGGCAGATGTCATTTCTTTAGTGCGCATTTCATTTGATATTGTTCTGACTGCACAAATAATTTCCTCGTGAAAACAAATACCCTTTTTTCATGAAAATTCACAGCGTGTCAGTAACTTCTTTTTGAATAAAAAAGCACAGCATGTTACTGGTCTAATGGCCTGAGCTTTTTGCTCATAATATGAGACATTCCAAAAACTATGATGTGAGGAAATGGAAATTTTGATTTAAAGGTACCGTGTTATGCATATTTTTCAGGTACCTTGGCCTTGTACCAGAACACGTTTACATGCTTCAATGTAAAAAAAAAAAAAAACAACACAGTTTTTTTCATACCGGGCTTTGATACCTGTCTCTATGAGACAGTCTTCTGAAAAATCCCAGTCTGCTCTGATTGGTCAGTGCTTCCAAGTATTCTGCTTCTCAGCTCTTGGCATCTCTGCACTGTCATTGCAGCAGAATTGGCCATAACAGCGCTGTAGCGGCACTTTTACCCATATGGAAGAAATCACAATGTTTATATACAATAACTTTAAGGTAGAAAGTCCATAAGTGCATAAACTCAAACGGTGTAGAGCAAACTCTGCCTCGGTTGGTTAGTTTTTATCCACCTAAAAAAAGGCCTATCAAAAAAATCTCTATCAGTTTAAGTGTATGTTATATTTAGAACATTTTCACCGCTTCACCTTGCCGTCAGACAGCCGTACCCAACAGGGAATGGAAGTCATTATATCAAAGCCACCGGATATTGATTTTTTTTTAAGGTGTTTGAAATATGTTTTGCCACAGCCCCTATTCACAGCAGTAAATTGTTTTGCTTCCGAGCTGGTAGATTTGGTTTATCAAGAAAATAGAAAAGCAGTTTAACTACATATCTTTCCGAACTAGTAATCAGTTGCCAATTTTCTACCAGGAAGTGATTGTTGTTGTTAGCGAAACGTCATGGTGATTTGGTCTATAGCGCAATGCATCATACCCCTGAAACCACACCCACATGTGGGGAAAACTCTCAGCGCCACAGTATGCAAACAAGGGCTGAAATGCTAACAAAATGCCTGTAGCTAGCTAGAAACATCAGATATCAGCATGGCAAATGTATATTTTGATACCTTATGTCTCCCAGAGAGAGAGAGCAACAGTTAGCTTCAACCTCTACAGTTTGTGTGGTCAGATTAGCAAATTAGTTACTGCTCACGGTACACTAGGTGTCAGGATCCCACACTTGGGTCCCTTTCTCTCAACTGATCCCTCATGTGGATCCAATTTTGTCCTTTTAACCAAAAGCTCAGTTTTTCAGTTCGGCAGCTTGTCAAAACATAGTTCTGGGTTCTTTACGTTGTTTGCAGTGCATGGCATCACACAGCAGCTTTTAGGTATTTTTATGTCGTTATCTAGCAGATGGAAAAGACACGGAGGCACCTTCACTCAATACAAAGTCAATGGAGAGCGATTGTTTTCCTACCTGGTGGGGGCGGGACCTAAATGCACTCTGTCACTATATTATAGTTGTGACATCAAAACTGTACAGCAGTCCTAATGGCTCGTTTAAAGGCCTAGTTTCTGAAAAAGGACTGTGCATTTCTCTGTGGACTGAGTATTTTTTTTTGTTGTTCATTTTTTTTTTACATTATTTATATAACACCTTTGCCTGCTTTATAAAAAAAAAGACATGGAAATCATTTTTTTTGCAATGTTGGACCTTTGAGGTGGAAAAAAAAGTAAGAAAAATGCAGTGTTTCTGAACTCAGCTGGGTTTCACTGTTTGTTTTCCTTTTTGATGACCGGATGAGGGATCTCACTGTGTGGCGCCATTCATGTTAACCTGTGCAGGGGATAGCCGGCATGGGTCTGACCTAATATTTTAAGAGCTCATGAGCTGGTTACACAAACACAGCCTTAACCTAAAAACTGATTCCCTGTGGAGATGTCAGTTTGGACAAATGTGTGCAAATATCTATCAGTAAGAAGGATGTCATGGAGAGAGAAGGGTAGCCACATTCACTGTTTCGTCAAGTTTTGGTATTCAGACTGAGGTGTGATAAGCCGAGCCAGTTGAAGCGTGCTGTGAAATCTAGCCTCCAGCAACAAGCATTATCACCATGCAAGTCAGGGCACAGCTCGGCTCATAGTTCCTCTATCTGACTATAAGAGCGACTGCTCACTATTGCAGCTCCCTCAAGTCATGACAAAGACCTTTGCTACAGTACTGTTTGCCAAGGTTTCTCTTTTGCAACTCCTGTCTGATTTTGTGTGTGTGTATGTATGTGCACGTGCATGTGTGCGCGCGTCAGGATGTGTTGTTCTTGTGTGATGTCTCCGTTGGTGTCCTGGTTGGAGAGGTAAAAAGGAAAGACAGGAGTCCCCTCCAGGAAAGCTGTTAGGTTAATAAACTGACTGAAGGGAAGGGCAGGGCTCATAGGTGAGTCAGTTGGCTGACGCTCAACCTGCAGAATTTAACTATTGACCAAAGGCCAAAGTGGTACAATGATATCAGAAAACTATAGAGGATGTAATGCCATCACCATTTTTTTTCTTTAGCTCCACTCGTATTTTCTTTAAACTCTGAGGATACCTGCCCCAGCACAGTCCATTTCCTGGAACGTTAAACACAGCCTCAGGGAATCTGTTTCAATTAAGAATAGTCAAAAAGCTTTAAAGGTTTGAGTCACACACAGGCCTGCTGCACAACCATACAGCCCGCTGGTAGAAAGAGCAGTAAGATGAGGAATAAATCAAAGATCAAGATACTCTATGCTTGCGAATCCAAGTTCTGCAACAAGGAGGGTGAATTGGTTTCTTTTTCCTGGGAGAAACTGCAAACCTCTGATCCAGAACTTTTTTTTAAAAAACAGACTTTCTCCACTGTGCAATGAGTGATTGAAAAGGGATTTGGGGTTTTTCTTAATCCACTGGACCTTGAGTAGGAACAAAACTTGTCAGTCAAACTGTCGGCCCTTTAGATCTTTTCTTTGTTAACATTATTTATTAAATGTTGTGTTCCTCATAATGAGACCCTCTTTTGTCCTTTAGCAATCTACAACTATGAGCCCAGTGGAGAGCAGGAGCTGTGTCTACAGGTGGGGGACACGGTGCACATACTTGAGAAATTGGAAGGTGAGCGAGCTCCAACGCACAACAGGCCCTGACACATCCCTCTCTCCCTTCTCTAAAGCAAGCTGACACAGGAACTTAAATGAAATGTTGAACTAAGCTGGCGCTCGATATGCTATGCATAATAATGTAAACCACTCTAGCACATTGTCCTCCTGACAGGGTGGACTGTCATCACTCCTGTCTCATCCACTGCCTCTCCCTCACTGTAACACGTTTCTCTGTTAATTAATATTTCCCCAGGCTGGTATAGGGGCTACACGCTTCGCAAGAAATCCCAGAAGGTAAGAGCATCATTAGCACTCTATTACCCTATAACCAATGCTGTGATGTATATATGCTGATTTTACCTCATTGTTTCCTCAGGGCATTTTCCCAGCCTCCTACATCCACTTAAAGGAGGCTACGGTTGAGGGACTAGGGTGAGATCACATATCAGTAAACATATCATCATGATGATAATACACTTTGCTTTTAGTTTGCCGCCCTGCCTTGTCATTTGCCAATAACATATCAGTGCACTTGTAATTAGCATAAGTGAAGATTCAGTAATGCTTCTCTTGGCTGCGTAAGGAAACCATCCGACTATTTATCATGTATAGAAATGCACTTGAGTCTGTCCGAATTATGTGGCATGATCTGTGAGTGATGAGCCACTTTTCCAATATCTTATTCTTCTCTCCTTGTGGCTGGTAGCCAGCAAGAAATAATTATTCCGGCAGATTTACCCCTGGTGCTGGAGCTCGGGGCGACTCTGAGGGAATGGGCACAGATATGGCACAAGCTCTACGTGGTACGTGCAGATTGCCTCTCTCTTATCGGCCTCTCTGTTTCTAGCACACACAGTGCTACTGTGATTCACACCACTTTGACTCTCTTTTTGTTTTGTTTCATACCTCTGCAGGATGTGTTGTTATAAGTGTATACATCTTTATCTGACAGGCGAACAAGACAACTTTGTTCAGAGGTGTTCAGCAGATGGCGTACAGCCTCATCGAGTATCGATCTCAGATAGTGTCGGGAACGCTGCCTAAGGATGACCTTGTGGAACTCAAAAAGAAAGTCACAGCAAAGATTGATTATGGGAACCGGTATGAGTCCTGCTGCCTTTTTGTACTGCAATGAATTGCCTTGTGACATGAACACCACTGTAAAGTTTTATGCTTTAGTCATAGCTTTCAGATTGTTTCTGTAAACTCAGCTGGTGCTGTGTGATTCTCTGTGCTGTTCAGGATTCTGGGGTTGGACTTGGTGGTACGAGATGAAGCAGGGAACACTCTGGATCCTGACTGGACCAGTACAGTCAGTCTGTTCCGGGCACATGAGACTGCTTCCCGCAGTGTTGACGACAGGATACAAGAGGAAAAGGCAAGATTTAAAACTGTTTATCCCATCATTTCCTTTTTTCCACAGTCGATGTACATTAGGGTTGGGTCGGTGTAAAAATGTCGGTTTGATATTAAGCCAAACACAGGACAGGACTGTTATACTGAATGATACCACAAGGTGTCGCTGTTTGCTTACCAGCAATTCCTGAATGGAAAATAATGATAGTGTGTTCTAACCACAGGCAAGCATCCGATTATCACGTAGGATCGCAAAACACCGGAGCTCTCTGTTCAAAATATGCACGTTTGTGACTTCATGTAAACAAAAAACACATAAACTACTCTTAGCTTTGCACTTGAAATCAGACAGACATAACCGTTTAAAAGCTGGGTCTAACTAAAACTGTCTATCTAACTACATTTGAACTTTTTATAAGGAAGAAAGAAAATACACATTTTGTACCATAATACTTTCTGGAACTTAAATACAGTATTGCCAAAAGCAAGTAGGTTGTTATGAGCGATGATCATTTATCAGAAATGTTATGCTCCTTGGCGATCTTTCTTCAGCCAGCAGCCACCATATTTTTTGTTTTTTTTTTACAGTGAAATAAGAAGAAATCATATATGTAAATCCTCATTTCAACTACATCAATCAGCCATTCCTTTATCCATTGCGACACTGAAAAAGAAATTGACAGGAAAAAATAGAAACAGGGAATCTAACAAAAGTTCAGCTCAAAACGGCAGGCGCAAAACCACCTCTTTTGTCAGCTTCAAATCCAAAATGACGCAATTTTAGTTTCCTTGAGAGACTTACTCTGCCATTCCTTGTCCTGTCACCCCCAAAAACACATGACATTTCTAGTAAACAAACACAACGTTCACAACTCTTACCACCTAGCACTTCTACTGAACTTTGATCCCTTTTATGTTGCTGGCAGCCCAGCAGTGAATTGCACACGGCATGTCAGACACTAGTGGCTCCTTTGGTCCACTTATAAACAAACATATTATCATAAAAATCACATTGTCATATCACTTATAATTAGCCAATACAAGTTGGACTTAGCACTTTGACACCATCAGCACAGGTTGTTTATGGAGGCTTATTTTTAATTTGCCAGAATGTGTCATAAAGATAAATGCTGGTTTAGCAGGTTTGTTAAAAATTACACTGGTTTCGACTCGTACACCTGACTGGCAAAACCAGTAGACCCAACTCTAATAACTGTTCCAATGTACTGCCTGCGGCCTTGATTTTCTGCAGACGCGGCTACAAAACCTGGAGATGAGGCGTCAGACCCTGTTCAGTACGGTGCACACCTACAGTCTACTCATGAACCTGAAGAACTTTGTGTGCAACATTGGAGAAGATTCTGAGCTGCTTATGTCTCTGTATGACCCTGACCAGTCCGAATTCATCAGGTTTGTTCCTCACTTTTCACTAAACTTACACTTAAGTAAGTAACTTCCACTCATGCTGAAGGGTTTGTTGAATTTAAAAACTAAAAGAAAACAACACTAATGCTGCTACTTTGACACTCCAGTGTCCAAAGTTACAAAGTGAAGAATTAAGAATTATAATGAGTTATACTATATGGAGAATAGTAATGAAGGGCTCAAGGTTGCGCATTATTGTCACATAATTCTGCACAGCTCTGATGTAGCAGCTTCAGCAGTGTTTTAAATTAATACTCAAGGCTGGAAGGCTACTAGTTTTAGGCGCTATGAAGCTGCTGCCTCTTCTGCTTGCTGGTGTAGAAAACTAACGTCTCTATTCTAAGCTTGGCAAAAATGGTGCCAGCATAAATAATGGAGGTGATTTTAAAGAGCCTCTAAAACAAAAAAAATCAAAGTGACTACAAAGTAAGTTCATCTTTATAAATGTTAATGGTGTGAAACCTGAAAACTAAAAGCACTACAAACCCTCCAGCTCCCAGCAGACAGCTCTGCTGCTGACCCTGACCTTCAACCCCTCAAGAGAGGGCCATTGTAGAGACAGAGGGGCTGCGGTGGAATAGTGTTTTTTGCTTAGGAGGGTTCATAACTGAGTGAAATAAGCCAGAATTATCTAAAGTGGCAGCCCTGATTAGAGTTGGTCACATTCTCTAAAGACACAGGAAAGGTGCTTCAGTGCTTTGTTTCTTTTTTACTTTAGTAATGGGTACACTGGGCAGTCTTTCATGAAAAGAACAGCGATAGTTATGTAGACTACTGCAGGTGCAGTCTGCAGTGCAGTGCAGGAAACTCTTTGCACTGGGGTTGTCCTTATGAATTCTCCTTCACATCTTTCATGATGTTTTCCATCAAGGTCAAGGAAAGCATACAGGAAAAGCCATAGGATGTCGTTTTTTCAGGGTTGCCATGGTCATGGAAAACCTAGAAAAGTGGAAATCACATTTTCCAGGCAGCAAAAAGTTGAAGTTGAAACTCATGAAAGTGTGTCATGTATATTACTTTAAATTACAGTAATGTAACATGACAGTGATTTATTTTCTGCAGCTGACGACAGAGCGTCGCTTTAAAATGTGTTGATGTGTGGTGTTTTGGTTGTTTTTATTGTATTTCTTCATCATGAAAGTTTCTTAATTTTATCAATGCATTCCTTCTTTCCCTTTGTGTATGCTCACGAGGTATGTCAAGCAATTTTTTAAGCCCTTTTGGCTTTGGGGAGGGGCATGCAACTGTAAATGTCCATAACTTGTATTTAATTTACAGTTGATTAAAAAATGTCTTGCAAACACATTTTTGTTAAACATTTTTGGCATTTTTTTCTTCTTTTTTGGGGCATTTTTTATAGGAAATTTGAAAAAAATAGGAAATTTTTGTATTAACTTTTTTTCTAAGAAAACAAGTTTGGAAGGCAAAATATCTTTTTAAGTTTTTTTCCCTTTTTACAAAAATATTTTTTTTCTTTCATTTTTGAAAGGTAGATGTCTTTACAAATCGCCAGAATTACACTATTTATAATAGACAGAGACTGTTAAAACATAAATTATTTTTGGATTTTAAAATTTACAGTGGTCCTTGTACACACAATGCGAAATGCTGAAATTATGTTAAATAGACTTTGAATCTATATATGTTTGCAAATCGCATGGAAAAGTGAGAAAAGAAAAAAAGGAGTCCATGAAAATACATGGAAAAGTTTTGAAATTTTGTCCATGACAATGTGTGGGGACTCTTTTTTTTTTGAGTATTCCACTGCAGCAGCCAGCGGACATTTTGGCTTTTCATAGTAGTAACATTGCAGGGGTAACTAATACCATTAATGGTGGCTGTGTTCCTTTTAGTTATGACGGTAAGCCAGGTCTTTCTGCCATTACCTGTGTTTGGCAAATACAAATGTCTGCTATAAAAACAGTCTATAGGGAACAATATATAATCACATTGTTACTATTCAAAATGCAGGAGTCTTAGAATTTTCTTGACACTTAAGGTTTTATCTGGTGAGACTGCTTAAATAATGCAACATTTTGCACGAGATATTTTCTGTTTTTCTATTTCTCCAGATGCCTATGGATAACGTGATATCTAACTGTGATTCTTATTTAAATTCATGCAGCGAGAACTTCCTGGTGCGCTGGGACAGTATGGGGATGCCTAAAGAAATTGAAAAACTCAACAACCTGCCAGCGCTATTCACGGTAACTGAATCCCAGCCCACTGACTGTATTCCCTCTGCTTCGGATTTCAACAATCCAAACGCCGCCTGAAATCTGTAACAAAGAAGACAATTTGCTCCTGGACCGCTCTTAATTTGCTGAAAGTTTCGCTGAATGGCTCACATTCACGGCGCATCTTTGAAAATTTGAATACATTTGCCTCCATTATATCGCTGCTGTTTATGTTAATGACACAGTCAGCAGTTGCCTGCAAACAAGCCGCTGTGTTAACCTACATGTGGGCCATGAGGAGATAGTGGTTCAGAAACTACATTCATCAAGGCAAAGAAGTGAAATTTAATTATTATATTTACTTCCTCAATGCACACAAGTCAAGACTCTTTGGCCTTGAAAAACCTCCAGAAAAATAAATACACAAAGATGCTGGAGAGCAATATGTTTGAGCCTTTTACTGCATGCTTTTATCCTGTAAAACCTGCCATCTGGTCTGCAGCTCAGGCCATATGAATGCATACAGTAACAAGGGTAGTGATACACACAGCCTGCTGTCTTTTGTATGTAATCACTTAACATGCCGTAATAAATCATTTTTATGGTTGTCCTCTGCGTCCAGGACCTGAGCAGCAGTGACTTGATGAGGCAGCGTCTCTTCCTGGTGTGCCAGATCATCAGAGTAGGCAGCATGGAGCTCAGAGAGGGCAAAAAACAAACCGGAGGACTGAGGAGACCATTTGGTGTGGCTGGTGAGCTGCTAATATTTGTTTAGGCAATACAAAAGTCAGGTTAAAAAAACGCCCAAAACAAATGCCACTCCTCGCTGGTGCAATAGTTGCATGAATAGTTCTGTGGAGGTGTAAAAATGAAGGATCCATGTGCTGAATGAAATGGGAACACCTGCTTCCTGACCTAGAAAATGCTTCCATTCTGCCTTGGCAAAGGAGTCGGTGGAAATTGGTTTAGCACCCGTCTTTTTGTTTTTGGCCAGATGATTAGTGGATTTGATGAGGAATGGTTTCCTCTGGTGTTCCAGCAAATGGACTGAAACCAGAAGTCAGAAAGAACGTTTCACTCAGAAGTCACATTATTCTTAGCCAGGGGAAAAAAATCACTTTAGGAAAAGAGCTGGGTGGAATGAGCCATTCAGAGGCATTTGGAGATTGAGGACCCTCAATCTGTTTTACTATGCTGGCTGTCTGCCGCGCCAGGCAACAGGTGATTGTGATCCAACACCTGGCTCAGATTCTGTTTTAGAAGTAGAAAATACAGAGTTAGAGGAGTTAATGAACTTTAAAAGCTATTAACCATTTAAACCCTGGATCGATGTCAGTTTTCTTGTGCTTCATTCAGACACGTATTACTGGCATTTTAACCCCTTGAATCTGAGAAAATTGGTTTGATTTCTTTTACAAAAAAAAATGGAAAAACATCATGAGCAACCTGGCAAGAAATGTCCAGCAAACTGCAAAAAAAAAAAAAAAAAGTAAAAGATGACAAGGAAATTATCTGAAAATTAGCCTGGGGAGATTATTAGATATTATCAAAACATGAGGGAGAAATGTCCAGAAAAATATATATTTAATTTATTTTATTATCTATTTAAAATTAAGTTAAAGAAAAAAAACGTAATTTAATCTTTATATCATTTTCTTGAGGTTGTTTACTTTCCTTTTTTTTTTTTTTTAACTGTCCCTCCATATTTTCAGGTAAAGTTCTTGTTTCTTTTTACTAATTTCTTGCTATTTTTTGGGCTATTTCTTGTGAAGTTGCTCGTTGTCCTCTTGTTTTTGAAAGAAATCAAGCCAATTTGGGTTTTCAAGGGTTAAAACAAGTAAATTCCTGCTTTTTTTTCTTTTTAAAATAATAATAAAAAGAATTTCCTCTGGTAAATGAGCTTATCCTTGACAACATTCTGCTGCCTCACTCTGATACTCCCTTTGTCATTGCAGTGATGGACATTACAGATACCGCTCATGGCAAAACAGACGATGAGGACAAACAGCATTTCATCCCCTTTCAGCAGTGAGTCTTTTTTTTGATGTTGTCACACTTCTCATTCGGTTAACAGGCTCAGCCTTGTTTGTCACAAAATAATAATGGAAAAGAATTGGAACAGGTCTCGAGTTATATTTGCTTACTGCGCTCCATCACAGCTGTTTCAAGGATGCAATTCAACTTTTCCTGTGTTGCATTTTCAAGGACAAATGCATAAAAACAAACTTCCTGAGTGTTAGTACTTCTCAAAGGCGGGCTTCAAGGCCACATTTTCATAGCACCCGCACAATAAGGGGATGAGGACGATGATGCGTTCACAGGGTTCCTAGATGGAAGAGCGCCAAAAATATCTTGACTGATTCTTGACATCTAAACCCAAATTTTCTAGTGGCTTTACATTTTTTTGTGGTGTCTCACTGTGTCACAGTTCACTGTGTCTTCTTGGGGAGGTACAGACCAAAAAACATGTTTCTGTGGGGTAGAATAGTTATCAGGGCTCATCAAATGCTTGGATAACTATTAAAAATACTAAATGTAGATTTATATGACAGTATTCTAACATGAAAGACAGAAGCATTTTACAGTTTGTATATGCTAATTCAGAATAAAGGGGACCTATGAGGCTCATTTCCAGGCTCATACTTGTTTTTGCTTTTCTACTAGAACATGTTAACATGCTTTAACATTCACAAAACACATTATTTTGTGTTGGTAAGGTAACTCTTTAAATGTTATAGGTTACAAAACACTAGTTATCCTGTTAAAACTACTGTAGAAATGAGTAAAAATGTAACTATTTTAATTACTTTATCAAAGTAATTTGAACTATAATATTTTATTACTTTTTGAATACTTTTCTTTTGTGAATGATTGCAGTTAAAGTAACTAGGCCATAGATCAGGTTTGACATCTAGCAATTCAATGCTGACAGCATTTTCAGGGCTGATAAACAAGCTTTACACTGTCATGTTAGAACATTTTTTTATATTCAGAAGGAAGATATTGTTGAATTTCCAGCAGTGAAAGGCGTTTTGTCCGAGGATTTTGCCACTCACCTCGGTGCAGCTGGCCTGTTGCAGCACAGCATGGCAGACTCAGGTTGCTAGGAGCAGTGTGCATGATTTGATTGGAAGATAAGAGGCAGTGCAGATTCCAACAAGAGAACCAATCAAAAACAACAATTGAAAGTTGAATGTATACTACAAAATGAATCGATGCTGTCTGCATGTAGTGACAACTCTTTGTAAGCCAGCTTTGTTGACCCTGTTGTCCGGAAATATGCCAAAAGAGGGCCTTCTATACGGTGAAAAAATGCAAAGCAATAAAATAAATGTTATTTTCTACATATAATTAAGAAAAAAATGTTTTTAATTAGTTTTTTTAATTTTTATTTTATTTTAAATCCCTTTGTATTCACCAACATTTAATTAGTAATTGAAACTTAAATACATATTTTTCCTCAGCAAGTGTAACAGATTACAGTTACATTTATTTTGTAATTTAATTACATAACAATTATTTAGGTAACAAGTTATTCCCCAACAGTGGTGTTGGAAAACCTGTGTTCACCCTCCGTCTGAAAACGCTCCGTTTTAGCACGTGTCTGTTAAAGCCCACCTCCTGAAAAAGCTCAGTCTGCTCTGACAGGCCGGTGTTTGCAGGTCTTCTGCACCTGCGCTCTTGATGTCTTTGTACCGTCAATGTCGAATATAGGGGCACTTTCTGTCATGACAAATCAACAATAAAAGATTTTTAAACCAAAATCTTCATAACCAGACATGTTCCAGCAGGAAATCAATCCGAAATTGGGAAGAAATCAACAACATCAGCAACAAAGGTTACATGTTTCCCTGACGTTACCATGAAGCTACACGTAGCAGTGTAGCCTGGGTGATGTAAACACTTGCAGTGTACACTTGACCTCCGTTTGTCGTGAAAATAGAAAAAATGCTGGAAACAAAGTATACAGAACAGTGTAAAACCTCATGAGGTTTTTGTTCACAGAGATTACTTTTACATACATTTACTTCATTATTTCATTTTCATTATTTTATTTAATATGAACATCATTTATATGACAGAAAAATAATTCAGTTAAATCATTTTTATTTATAAAGCCCACTATCACAAATCATAATTTGCCACAGAGGGCTTTACAGCATAAGACCTCCTCCTGTCCTTAGACCTTCACAGCAACTAAATAAGGGAAAGCATAATAGGTTTCCTTCAAGCACAGTTTGTTTTCTCAGTAAAAACGACAAAATGTTTCCAGGACATGCACTTCTCTGCTCGTAAATAAACACTAACTCTCTAAGCGTGTTCCTCACAAAAGACAAACTATACCACAGAACCACCTGTTAATCTTTCCAGCCGTGATGAGTGCATCCGTACTGAGTGACAATTTGTGAATATTCATCATAAACTAGATAATTACAAACTAATAACAACAATGTCTAAATGGAATGGTATGGAAAAGTGTATATTTCCTAGATTAAAATAACAACACGGCCCTGATATTTATTTTGACAGTTTTTCTCAGCTGCTTAAGCACATTTTCTGAAACACTGTTGCATTTCCTAAAATAAGTACAATTACCAATTCAAACCATGCAGTGCAGTACAAAACTTAATTTGTAATTTGCAAAAGGCCATCAAAACATTTAACTTGTGAGTCAGAAGTAATTAATATCATCTGCAGGTTCGTGATCGCCCCTGAAATGACATGTCCATTTTTATCACTGCTTAATCATGACTGTCATTTGTCTAAGGAGCTGTGTCACTGACATTTCGTTTCTGTATTTTACACCTACAAAGAGTGAGCCAAATAGTGGAGTCCAATAATCACAACAGCCAACTGATGGTGTTATTTAAAACTCTGATTAAATGTCAGTTTCAGCATTGTTCCTGCAGTGTTTACATCTGTTCATAGAAACCTCATTAGTTCAGCAGTAATGTAAAATGTAAAAAGTAAGAAGCTAATTTCACAGTGAGGAATATATTATATAAGTAAAAACAGTTATGGCCCAATTAGACAGAGAGCATTTTAGCTGCTTTCTTAACTGATTTCTGTGAGAGTGAAGCATCTTTTACGTTTTTTCCACACATTGTGCTCTGTGCCCTTGACAGCTTGAGCTGAAAAAGCTTGAACTCAGTTTAAAAGCATCTGATGCAATTGGCTGCGGCGAGGACACAGCATCTGTACATGGGGCGTCCGCTCAACTAACTGAGCTACTTGCCGCATTTACTGTTAGCTCTTTCAACATTATCACAGGCGAGCTGCTGGACATATCTGATCAAATTGTCTCCTCAACTAATTTCTAACATTTCATACTGTAATCAACTGTAATTAGGCCCAATGATTGACAGCAGATTGGCAAACTGCTCCCGATTCATCCTAAAATACGCCTTGATTTGATTTTTGATTTGTTTTTCATTAGGAATTTTAAAAGTACAACAACTTAAAACATTACAAAAAAACACTTCTTATGTGGTCCTCGGTGGAAATGGCAAACAATACTTTGGAACATACACATAACTGCAAACAAACAAGTAACATGATAAACCTGCTCATCCCCCTTGCAAGTCCACATTCATAGTTGGGCTTTTGGATTTTCGATCATAGAATTTACCCCCCTCAAGGGTGAAAAGACCATCATCCAGGTAAAGCTCCTGGAGCAGCTGGTGATAATCCTTGGGTTTTCTTTCCTTTTAGAGGGTCCTACATAATGTTACCTACACGAATCCCCATTTCCATGTGACCAAAATTCTGTATGTTAACAGCCTCTCAGCCTCAATCAGTGCCCTCCACCTCTCCATGTTTTATGCAGATTTCTAAGTACAGGTCTGTGAGTTAACATCACAGCAAAACAATGGCAAAGCTAATGACAGGTGATTCTGTGGTTTCCTAGCAACAATTTTAAAAAGATGCAGCAAGCTGTAAAAAGTGCTCTGTCTGAATGGGGCAGGCTTCAACAAAAAAAAAGGCAGTGTGGCACGTCTTGCTTTTTGCAACCTGTAGAAATGTCCTTGCAATACATAACAATCTTTTAACATGACGGAACCTTCCCCCTGCTGTTATGTCCATACAGGCTACATGTAAACTCTGTCCTACCTGTATGTCCACCTGACCAAACTGCTACGGTATGCTGAGAGTCCCTTCTACATGATTGACCTATTGTTCCTCTATGACATTTTATCTCAACCATACTCAGTAACAGTGGTACAGAAAAACAGGATGACTAAAAAAGAGGCATAATACAAATACTATGGTATATCAAGCATATCCAATACTACAGTGATACTTAACATACAGTCCGCGGGCCAAAGTGATTCACACTGAGAATTGTTTTTGTAATTTTAGTATACACAAGGTACCAGAGTGTTTAAAAAAGCAACAAAATAGAGCTTGTTTGTCAAAAAAAGTGCCAGTGAAGGATCCCCCGCACCTCCCAACAGAGGTCTTACCCTCTAATGTCCTAGTGTCCCAAAATCCTAGAAATGTCCTAAAATCCTACAAAATGTCCTACAAAATGTCCTAAAATTTTAGAAATGTTCTAAAATCCAAGAAAAATCCTAGAATACTAGTACTGTCCTAAAATCCTAGAAACATGTATGGGGCTGCCTCGACTGGCTCTTGGTCTCCTGTCGTTTTGCAGAAGTCAGTTCGAGTGAACTGACTGAAAGGGAGCTCAGTTTCACCCCACGTAGTCTACTATTGTTCGAGTTGTACCTTTAAATTGAATGTATAAAGGTGATAAGTCACAAAAATTCAAGGATGGACACATTGTCCCTTGCGCTGTAATTGAATTTGTCATGTCTAAGAGTTACACAGTTCATTAGAAAAGCCGTGTAATCCAATTTGGTAACCATGACTCACTGATGCACCACTTGATCAAGATATTTGTGCTTACACGATGCAGTTATTATCTGTATGGATACATCAGGAAGTACATATACTGTGGTGAGAACATGAACTGTGCATTTGAGGCTTGCACAGTGTTTTTGAGTAACATGTTTTTCATTTGACACATGTGAGAAAGCACTCTGTGTTACTTTGGTAGCCACTTCAGGTGAGTTGTGTGTGGGGAAGGATAATGGTGCATCTTGTCAAGAGATCCAAAAAGCCTCACGTTGCCTCTGCAGCTCCTCTGTCCATTTGTTTGTCACCTGTCAGACATGCTGTCAGCTGCTTTCTCTCACACGCCTCCCGATGCTTTTCTCCCAGGATAGCTATGGAAACCTACATCCGTCAGAGGTCTCGAGTCATAGGAGAGAACGAGCCGTTCACTGCTGTCTTCAACAAAGTCATCGCGACGCGGGAGGTCAATCACAAAGGCCAGGGTAAAATGAAGTGCTCACAGACAGTGTGTTCCCCTGTGATTTTAGAGGGCCGCTCTAAATTGACCTTTCTGTTTTTTGGAGAAATAAATGATGTGTGAGGGGTCTACAGGGTGGGTCCTTTTGGTGTCTGCCTCATTGAATTTCTTTACATGTTTGCTGGCAGGGCTGTTTGTGACCCTGAAGCTCCTCCCGGGGGACCTCGTCCAAGTCAGGAAAGACTACCCCCACTTTGTCGACCGCAGCACAGCTATCGTGAGGAAAATGGGCTTTCCAGAAATTATCCTCCCAGGTGGATTAAAGTCTTTGTTGCTGGGCATTGCTCCACATACGCCATGGTCATGTTCATTTTAATTGCTTACAGAGCCGTGAGAGGGGTTCATAAATTCTCAGCACATCCACCTGATCATCTGTTGTCCTTTCTCCAGGAAACGTGAGGAATGATATTTACGTAACCTTGCTGCAGGGAGAGTTTGACCGTGGTAAAAAGAAGACCCCGAAAAATGTAGAAGTCATCCTGAGTGTGCACGATGATGAAGGCAATTCCATGGAGGTAAATAGACCAGTAAATGCAACAAATTATCTTTTGTTTCCAATTAAGCATTGTCTGACTACACTTGCTTCTTATAACAGCTCTTGTAACTGCTGTCAGTGTTGTACAGTTTAGCCGTGCCATTCATGGCCCCTAGATTATAAATCCTCCTGACTTATCCTCCAGCTCTTCCATTATGTTGACATTAGGGGTTTTAACTCTAAAAATCCCCAAAACTAATCTCTGTTCATTAAAATAACATATTTAGAAGATTATTCCTTAAAAAAACCCTTCAAAGCCTTAAAATGGGTTAGATGTAACTCTACACCTTTGTCTCATTAAGTATGCATGAATGTATGAATATGCAAATTAGCCCCACCCCTCAGCTGCACGCCTGCAGCATGAGCGTACCTGCTCACCTTTGACTCTACTCATTAAACACACAAAGCTCTGCTTATGAACTGTAAATAATATGAGCCCTCATCTCGACTACATTATTAAACATCTAATAACGTGTTGCTGATATTAGACAAACCTTGTTCTTGGCTGAATCCATGTGCTGGGAAACGTCATTGGTACACCATAGTTCCAAGGAAAAAATGCGCAGCCACACCTACTTGACTACTTATTTTGCTCATCATTTGTCTTGTATCATATAAAAAACACCATATGGACATATTAACAAGGTCCAAAACTTGAATATCCGAGGAGGGGGTCTTTTAGTGAAATCTCTCAACAATATTCCCGTCCCTCTTTGAATTGTGGTAAATCCGATTATTTCCAGATTTTTCCTCTTGTGCGACTATCAGATCAGTATTTCTACTTGTCTGATAGTTGAGGTTATGACCAGATACCTGCAAAAGTAACAAAACAACATCAGCCTCAGTTTTACATTGCATTTAGTGCTCAAGTTCTGATCATGTGAACCAAGGATATTCAATAAAAAGTTCAATTGGGCTTTTGGATTTTAGAACTAGCAAATGTGGATCGACCAGGCATTTTCAGCAGCCTCATTAAAGTCTGTTTCTTTTAGCTTTCGGGAATGACAATTTTTAACAAATAAAAGATGAATGTAGCAAAAAAATAGCAGATTATAGTTTCATTTTTAATCACACATCAGACACATCACAAAGTGCAGAAGCAGAAAAAAAGAGCTGTTAGTGCACAGAACAATAACAAGTGGCAATTACAGTAATCAATAACACACTCTGTCTCTCTTTACTGGTATCTCTGTCAAGTGTTCAAGAAATATGATGTAGGGGCACCCAGTAGCTCACCTGGTAGAGCAGGCGCCCCATGTACAAAGGCTTTGTCCATGCTGCAGTGGTTGCGGGTTAGATTCTAACTTGTTCCCTCTATCTTTCCCTCTCTTAAAAAAATACATAAATTAGTTAATAAAAAAGAAATAGGATGTATTTTCCGACTTGTTGAACACAGCCCCAATGATTTACAAAGACTACATATAGATGGTACTGTGTCACATGGGAAAAAGCTGATTTGTGAAAGACATATTGCCATTGTCTCTATACCAAAATGTACATCTGGTCTCATCAGTATTTCACATGTGTAACTCAACAGAGATGAGAGGAAAGTTAGATGACTCACTCATCAGCTGCTTCCAGACACTATATGTAGTTTACATATTTTTTCATACAGTAAATCAAATATATGTATGCTGAGCCACTCTGAGGTTGCTTTGGGCTGAATGTGGCCCGCAGGCTGCCAGTTGAATAGGCTTGATGTGAACTAATCTCCTTCCTTCATTTTTCGATAGAAAGTGATATTCCCTGGGGCCGGTTATGATGGCATCACAGAGTACAAGTCTGTCATCTACTACCAGGTGAAGCAGCCTTGTTGGAATGAAACGGTGAAGGTAAGCTCATGTCAAGCACCCACATGTGCAGCTCAGTGGTTCCCAACATGATATCTCATGTTCTTTAATTAGTTCTTCAATGAATTAATCCTCAAGGGAAGATATTGACACAGGACGTGCTATTCATACAAATCTCCCGGCAGATAGCAATTTTTCCATATGCATAATCCCGTGTTCACATTAATTCCCCCTCTGCTTCCTCCAAGGTGACAATCCCCATTGAAGACGTCTGCCGCTGTCACCTGAGGGTGATGTTTCGACACCGATCCTCCCAGGACTGTGAGTGACTGTGTCTTATTTGTATGACAAGCACCCACATGTAATCCTGTCACCATGTTAAATACAACCACAGTGACTGTTGGCGGGTGTGTATCCTTCAGCTAGGGACAAATCGGAGAAGCCCTTCGGTATGGCCTTCGTCCGGCTCATGAGAGGAGACGGGACCACACTAAGAGACGGCAGGCATGAACTCGTCGTCTACAAGGTACCGTTGCGGGATTTGTGGTTTTGCATGAAATTGAATTCCCCGCATTTATCTTTAAAATGCGCAGGGAATTGTTTTGATCTAATTACACCAAATTCGCTGTCTTGAATAGCTGACAGTGGGTGGATGGATTATGCATGAGTCTCCCCTCAATCAATAAATATGAAATTAGATCTCCATCGATCAATATGCTTCATGATTCATTCCCCATTTCATGAATTTCCTAGGTTGATGTGAAAAAGGCAGAGGATGCAAAGGTTTATCTCACTTTGCCAGCGACTTGGGCTGAAGTGGAGGAGAAGGAGAAGCAAACAGGGAAACCGTTCCACCATTCAGGAGTGATTCCCGTGACTAAGGACAGCTTCCAGATCGCCACGCTCACCTGCTCCACCAAACTCACTCAGAACGGTACTGCAGGGCACCACTTCTATTTTTCCTCCCTATTCTTCCAGGCTCCATCCCTGTGATAATTAAAAGATGTTCTGTCACAAGTCAGCTTAAAGAAATGAAACAGATTCTACAGCGGATAGAGGTGCTCTGATGCCCCCCCCAAGATTGACTTGAAATTAATTAAACTGATCTGTGTTGCTAATATTTTGCTGATGTGTTGATGTTGATTGACGTTGATCTAATTAGGTTTACATTGAAATTCCAGGGTTTTAACGTGATTATCGAGGAGATGTTACTTTAACTCCATGTATCCTGATTTGTTAATGTTGTCTCAGTGGATTTGCTCGGCCTGCTGAACTGGAGGTCAAACCCTGAGGATCTGGACCAGAATCTGCAGAGGCTGATGGAGGTCGAGGGAGGGGAGATTGTTAAAGTGAGTCATCCGCTGCACTAAACATGTGATATGCCGCCATATTTTATAGATGTTGTGTAATGTCCTTTTTAATGACACTTTTGTAACAAGTTTCTGGTTTATACACAGTTTCTGCAGGACACTCTCGATGCCCTGTTCAACATCATGATGGAGACCTCAGAAAAGGAAACTTATGATACGCTGGTGTTCAATGCCTTGGTTAGTGTTTCTGTCTGGCCACAAAGTCAGTGGTTGATAACTTTAACCATGCAGTGTAGAGCTGTTAATTACAGATCAGTCAACATGACATTAGAGATCAGTGTTGTTAGGATTTTATTGATGCAACATCTTTACTGATACTGCTTATGGATACCAATACCTATCAGTAGTCTTATTGATACTATTCTCCATAATTTTGTAAGAAAATAAGACATGACATGAAAAAGATGTCATCACTTTTTTTCCCCAGAAATAACTAGTTAAAATATTGCCTGAGATTCCTGTACAAAAATTAAGGAAGAAGCGAATGCTACAAATGTTGGTGGTGCCCTTAATGCTGCTTCATGACCAGAAGCTAAACTTAAACGATACTACCAAAGAGCTATAGTCCTTGAGCTTCCCAGAAGCAAACAGACAAAGACAACAAAGAAAAATAACATAAGCATGGATTTTGAAAATGCATGGTATGTTTTAATGAATTAGTGTTACATAAACAACAGTAGCAACACTTTTTGTCCAGGAGCTTATTGATATTTTGGGACAGACCGGTCAAGAACTGCTGCCAATTTAGTACCGTTTCTAAATGCCTATCCACACATGTCGAACAAACCAGTAATTCTGTGGCTTAACCCAGCCCTTAAAGGTCCAGTGTGTAGGAATTAGGGGTATCTGCTGTTAGAAATTGTATAGAATAATCACTATGTTTTGCATTGGTGTATAATCACCTCAAATAAGAATTGTGTGTTCGTTTTATTAGAATGAACCTTTCACATTAACAAATGGAGTGGGTCCTTATCCACAAAGTCCATCATGTTGTTTCTACAGTATCCCAGAACGGACAAATCAAACATTGGCTCTAGATAGGGACATTCCCATTTTCACATCAGCCACCGTAGTTCTCACATGGGAGAATTTGCAGTTCTGCAACCTCACTGTTAACATTAAATCCTACTCACAGGACCTTTCAGGTGAAGCAACGGCAGTGTGATGTTCAGTTTCCATTAGCAGTTTCCCAATACAGCTCGGATAAATAATTATAAGAGTGAACATTAATCAGTGAGGTATGTGATATCATTAAGATAAAAAGATAAACATCAACACCGGATCATATATACTGAGTGTTTTCTGTAAATCCTTTGTGCACGTGAAGGTATATTGAATCTGCTGTGGGAATGGCGGACTCTGCCACTAGATATTCAAACTCTTATATGGAGAGGTAATAACACAATAACAATAACACATTGACTTACTTTTGCTGAGAAACTGCACATCATAGCAAGCATCAGAAAAAGAGGTTTGTTTTCAATAGAAAGTTCGGGATTTGAATTTGAAGGGGCCACATGAATCACTGATATTCTGCGTATATATGTTCTGTCAATTTGGACTTGGACTTTGCTCTGAATTTGCTCTCTCCTCTTTTCTGTAACCAGGTATTTATAATTACACTTATTGGCGACATCAAATTCCAGCACTTCAACCCGGTCCTGGAAACCTACATCAACAAGCACTTCAGTGCCACTTTAGCTTACATGTGAGTCTCTATTCTGTATTTCCAAACCTTTGATCGCTTACACCTCTTCACACTGTTTATTTTTAGCACGTCTGTTGCTCTTCCTCTCCACCCACACCCAAATTAACAGCAGACCTTGATGTCTGACTCATTCACTTTCTCAGGAAGCTCACCCGGGTGCTTAACTACTACGTGGGCCACGCCGAGGAGCCCGCCCTGTCCGAGAGGCTCTACGCAGCCCTCAAAGCCCTCAAGTACCTGTTCAGGTTTATTGTACAGTCCCGGGTCCTCTATCTCAGGTATTAAGAGCCGCAAAAATCCACTTTTCACTCTCTTGTTCTATGGATGACCTCTTCTGATCTAATGCCAGGCTTTGATTTTCAGATTCTACGGGAACAGTGAGGATGGGGACGCTTTCTTTAACTCCATTCGCACCCTTTTCCTGTCTTTCAACACTCTAATGGACAGACCGCTGGACGAGGGAGTGAAGATAAAGGTAAGTTGAAGAGGAATTGTTAATGTGCCCAGTAGACATTCTTTGTTTAATGTATTCTATTCTTGCATTATAGAACTGAAAATCACGTGGAAACATTTCAAAATTGATCATTTTTCTAGCTTGCAAATAAAAGTATAATACCACCGGACAGAATCTGGAAAGTGCTGTAAAGTGCTGTAAATGCTTTTATTTTCAGGCATAGCATTTTATAGTGTTGCATGCAAATGACTGCAGCCGTCCAGCTGTGAAAATGTGTCATGGACAAGTTACTGAAAAGTTTTACAAATTACCTGTAAAATGAGTATGGGCTCCCTGTTGGCATTCTCAGCGAGGTGAGGACAAGTGGTGGTAAAAAGCTTGTTTTACTAGAGAATAAAAAACATCCCTGTGCTTCAGCCTGATGAGACCTGATTCTTTGCTTTTTTCCAGGGAGCAATATTGAAATACCTCCCCAGCATCATTAATGACATCCAGACTGTGTTTGATCCAGTGGAGCTCAGGTAACTCTCCAGAGGGTTTGCACAGCAGGCAATGATAATTGCTTGACTCACTGCAAATTATCATATTTACTTCTGAGTAAAGGAGGCGTTATTCTCAATTTTTGCTGCTGTAAAATCAACCTGTCATGTGTGCTGCTCATTAGTCCTCTGTGACAATAATTACTGGATATGAAATTTGAATAGCATTCCAATTGTCACAGCTGCTCTGGGTCTTTTCTTTCATTCTCTTCTTAGTGTTCTCCTCGCGAAGTTCATTGAGAGCATTCCCGACTCGCAGCTCGTGCGTCAGAAGCTTGGCTGCATGTGTAAAATGGTGGAGAGTGACCTTTTCAGACAGCCAGGTAGGAGTCCTCGAGGCTTGAAAACCACATAATGACATTTCACACAAGATGAAGGTGAAGAAAAAAACCAAACTGCATCACACTTACATGCAAGTTTGTCAGGTCAGCTCCATTTAACAGAAATGTTCTGTGCGATCAAATGAGCTCGGTCTATCACTGTTCCATCGCCACAGATTGTCGAGATGTGCTCCTGCCACTTGTTACCGATCAGCTTAGTGGGCAGCTGGACGACCACTCTAGCAAACCGGACCACGAGGCCTGCGCCCAACTGCTCAGCACAGTGTTGGACAACCTGGACCGCAAGGACGTGGTGAGGAGGCAGAACTCACCTTTAGACACACAGAGATTACAAATTTTATGGGTCGGTAAACACAAATTACAGAAAAACACATTTAGTCGGCGTGAGTAAATGGGTGTAAACAGCCAAGTGAGTTTTCTCCACAGGGCGGCTGTGCTCGCCCTGACAGACAGGGTAAAGAGCTCAGACATCTGTGGGGACCTCAGAGTAAAACTGCTGCTGTTTTGCATAGAAAGGAGCCAATTGAGGTGATTCTGGGCTCTCTTTAGAGGCTTTCTGGGCACGTCCAACTGGAAGGAAGCCCCGGGGCAGACCCACAGCATGCTGGAGGAATTACATATCCCATCTGGCCTGGTAGCACCTAGTTGTCCCCCAGGAGGAGCTGGAGGACGAAGATGTGTAGAGGAACATCTGGGCTACCCTGTTTAGTGGTTTAAAATGGATGGATTGTAGGAACATCTAGTCACGCAGATTGTTTGTTTTACTTGCTCTAAGTTTTAAGATATTTGTCTTTAAGTCCTCTGCTAATGCCCCAACATGATGGAGGTAACTGGAGTTTTTTTGGTTATGCACACAGCATCGAAAAATCGCAACAACATCTTTTTCCACAAGGATGTCCCAGTTTAGGGTGATTCATAGTTTTTGCAGCTCCCATTTTTTTGCGTTGGTGTGTTTGTGTCACTGTGCAATTACACCATCAAAACATTAGTTGGTGGTGGGGTATTGTGCTGCTGTGTTGTGTTTCTGTCAAGGCAGTTAAGTTTGATTGCTGTAACTAATACACTTAAAACACAAATAAAACATGGCTTATAGGCGACAATATAAAACAAAAGTACAAAATTCAACTCTGTTATAAATTACAAGGTTAACAGACAAAATAGTCCTTTTGCAAGAAAGATTGCCCCGCAAATATAACATACTAACATTATTAGCATAAGCCTATGACATTTTACATTACAGAGTTTTCTTTTACTAATATGAAGCCAGGAAAAACAGCAGCAACTAACAAAGGTAACATTAAAAAAATACAGCTCCATTATAAGGTTCGCTGACAAAACAGTTGTCTTTTGCTAGGCATGTTTTCTCCACATATACAGCATGCTAACATTATAAGCACAAGCTTATGACATTTCCTGTTGCATAAATTAGCCTAGAGGCTAGCAGAGGTCTTCTCTTCAGTCAGGCTATATTGTCAATTCAAGGCAGAAGTGTAAACCCACTTTTTTCTCTTGATAATATCACTTAGAGGCTTTTCTTCAAAGAAAATGTTGACAAATGTCCTTCACAGTTTCGTAAAGCCTGAGGTGACATCTTCAAATTCTTTTGGTCCAAAAGTTAAATATAATTAACGAAAAGTAAAAGCAGCAAATCCTCACAATTGAGAGGCTGATATCATGAAATGTTTGGCATTTTTATTGAAACAGTCAGTTATCACAAAATAGCTCAGCTATAGTTTGCTACTTGTTTCTACTGAAGATTGAGTCCGAAAGAAATCATTTATGTCTGATTTCCATGCCGCTGTTGAATTTTTTAAAATGTGTTATTTTTTTCAATACTCTGAGTGCAACACAAAAGTAATTTCATTCACCTCTGCTGCAGTATGGTAGGAAGAAATCTTAAAATCTAGGGAAAACAAAGCCTGTGCTCTCCAAATGAGCGAGAGTTATTTTTTTTCCCCCTTTTTGTGTAATTTGAGTGAAGTGACCCTTTGATACGTGCAACACTTTGCAGCATGTCTGTGTCACTGTGTTTCAGCTGGTAATTGTACCTGAGGCTATTCTGTCTGTGCAGGGTCCAACCAGAGGCCACGTTCAGCTGATAATGGAGCGGCTTCTTCGCAGGGTTAATCGCACTGTCATCAGCATGGAGAGATCCTCCCCTCTCATTGTAAGACATGCTGCACTGTTACAGAGGAAATATGTCCTTGATCGCTATGTCCTCTGCATTCATTTCAAATATACTGATATACTAATACATAAGCAATTAAGTAGTTCAAATGACACAAATACAGCATGCGGTGTGCTGCACATGCAGTTTCTGTTTGTACAAATGCTTCACAGTGAAATTATGTGAGTAATATCTGACTTCTCTGTGGCAGGGCCACTATCTTGCCTGCATGACGGCCATACTGAAACAAATGGATGACATGCATTACGCCCACTACATCAGCACCTTCAAGACCAGACAGGATATCATTGTAAGTGTCCTGGTTCCTCCCCTGTTGGCTACATCTTGTCCTGAAGCATCTCATCAATAACAGGCATTAAACCACCCAGGCCACTTACTGCTCCTTAAGGGAATATTGATTATAGACATTTCGTGCAATGGATTGGACTGACATGATGAGGATGTCAGTGGGTCTCCATTATGCCGCAGGAGCATTGTGTGTGCCTGACATGTAGCAGCACTGCTGTGGATCTGCTTAGTTTGGATATTTTCCATTGTATTTCTTTAAGGGGATAGTGCAGAATTTTTAAGTAAGGTTATATGAGGTTCTTATTCATAGTCAGAGTATTACATGCAGTAGATAGTGGCCTGCACACCCCCAGTTTTAAGAAGTAGGCAAGAGTACGGCCACAGAAGCTAAGCAACATACAGTATTTGAGACACCTGAAAAACTATAAATGTTAGTATACATGATATTAAGAATATTTCATCATTTAACCTTGCCAGCACACAGCTTTTTCTGACGGGGGACTGAAGTAATGGAAGTAGCTAACACTAGATCAAAAAGCCGTTAAATGTCACCAAATGATATCACACACTCCTGGTGACATTGTCTAATTAATGGAAGCATTACATCTTCAATAAATTGGATTCAATTGAAAAATAAAACCAAATATTTGAATGGCAGGAGAACTATGGCATAGATACTATAGTGCACTACTTTCTCAAGCTTCGATTTTAGAGATTGAGAGTGTCAACCTAACCACAGAAACTTGCTACAACTGAACTCCAAAGGTGAGCAGAATCTCCTTTCCTCCAGCCAGTCCCACACCTGCTGCATGGTGCAAGAGGAGAGCAAAGGAGATAACTGGGCTGATAGTGGAGGAGCCATGGGCTGTGATTACTGTGAGAAAAAAGCATGAGTATTAATTGCAATATCACATATTGCTCTCTTTTTTCCTGACGGTCTGAATAAGTTGCTAAATTTGCACCCCAGGCTCAAGTTCAAAATGGTAAAAAAAAAAAAAAAGTCCAGAATTTTTTTGTTTAGTTTCGACTGAAGCTGCTCCTGGCTAAGTTTGACATTTGTGACGGTCTGAATAAGCCGCTTAATTTGTCCCCTGCTTTTTAGTAAAAAAGTAGTAAAGAAGGTCTCAGAATTTGCTGCCAAGTTGCAACACTGCTGAAGCTGTTATTAGTGCTGTCTTAAAAAACACCAGACTCCTTTGGCAAAAACAGTAATTTTACCTCGCTGAACACTGAAGTTCCTGGTCCAACAACACTGCCTCAATCAGTTTTTTTGTTTAATTTTGTGAGTTTAGTGAATCTTACCTAACCCTTCAAAACACCAGATTCACACAGTCACACACAAGTGAAATGATCAAGGCAGAGGTTGACGAGGAACTCCAGTGTTCTGTGAGGTAAAATTACTGTTTTTGTCAAAGGAGTCAGGTGGCTTTGGCAGCAGCATAGATGGATATTTTGGTTTCAGTTCCCCCATTGGAAAGGGCTGTCTAACAACAGGTAAAGCTGTGAAAATGCTCTTAGTATAGCATGCACTTAAACTTAACAGCCCAGTTGAAATACGTATTCCGAATGAGCTGCATACATGTCTTAAGAATACTCATAAAACCTGAATAATACTGGCATAAGCCACGTCTTAATTGGAAAATGCTGCACTCGCAAAAAATCCTAATTCAAATGGAATATGCTGTTTAAATGACCCATATCACATTCTGAATACTGTCACATTCTGAATAATAGTGTGCAGGGAAACGTAGTGAATCACTAAGGATAAGTACCTCATACAACCCCACATCAAAAAAAACCAAACTGTCCCTTTAAAGCGCCAATGTGCATACACTTTGCAGTAAAGATTTTATCTCTCTGCTGCACTCAGGACTTCCTCATGGAGACATTCATCATGTTTAAAGACCTCATGGGAAACATCTTCCCTTCTGACTGGATGGTCATGAACCTGGTGCAGATGCAGGTCTTCCTGAGGGCCATCAACCAGTACTCAGACGTCCTCAACATGTACTTCTTGGACGAGGTGCATTTTGAACACCAGGTGTGTCTTTGTCCTCCCTCGCCTGGGTAGAGGTTACATTTTTTATTTAACACAAAATCAAAAGCCAGTGTTATGAGAAGGTAATTATGGTATTAATATTTGAAAACCCTGCTTCCCCTCGCAGCTGTGGAATAACTACTTTCATTTGACCGTGGCGTTCCTCACCCATAAGACACTGCAGCTGGAATCTTTCTCTCAAGAGAAACGAAATAAGATACTGAACAAGTGAGATCATTTACAATTCATCAAAAAGATAATTTAAATGGAGAAAACTTAATTTAACAGTCCTTTGATTTAAATTTGCCACAGATATGGAGACATGAGGAAGACTATTGGGTTTAAGATCAGAGATATGTGGTACAATATTGGTGAGTATTTTGCTCTGTCCGATAATGCTGCTATTATCATAGAGTTTCTGGCATTGTTTATTCGATGCCTGCCAGTAATGCAAGAGGGATAACGAGACAATATTTTTTTATTGTCCAGTTTCAGAGTGTGTTGTTGTTTTGTTTACCACGTTATTAGATTTGTCCCCTGTTTGTCAAGAAATGAAGATGCAGCTTATTGCCTCCTCCAATCACACTATGATATTTCTGTGAGATAATGTTTTGTTGTCCCTCAGGCCCCCACAAAATGAAGTTCATCCCAGCCATGGTCGGACCCATTCTGAAGGTCACACTGGTACCTGAGCCCGAACTGAGGAAAGCCACCATCCCCATCTTCTTCGATATGATGCAGTGTGAGCACAACTTCAACCCCGGACGCACATTTGAAACGGTAAAAAAAATCGACCAAAGAAGTTCAAAACTTTTTCGTTTGGATCCGACTGAAGCCGCTCCTGGCTAAGTATGACATTTGTGATGTGTATGATGGTGTGTGTTTTTAATTCCCCTCTTATCTTCGCAGTTTGAGAACGAACTGATAACAAAATTGGATCAAGAGGTAGAAGGAGGCCGAGGGGATGAGCAGTACAAAGTCCTGCTGGAGAAAACGTAAGGCAGAGGAGCAGATCAAACAGAAAATATTTCTTTTGCTCTGAAAGTTCTTTAAGTGGTACAACGTACCGATCAAAAATCCTTTTATTCTGTGTGATAGGGAATTCACATAGGACTGCTTCTAAAATACAACAAAGGCATTTATGATTGTGTTTTTGAAAAAGTCCTCAAGGAGGCAGAAGGACAAGACAGTCTGTTAGAATTGTAAGCAACCTCTAATCAATAGAAACCCCCTCGGGGACAGAAAGTACGATCTCAAAGAATTGCAAAAACAGATTTTAATGTGCTTGTCAGTAGGAAAGGCAAAGCTTTGGCATGCTGATAAACTAGAAATAGCCCTTTACAGCTAAAGAGAAGCTAAAGAGTTTGTTTGTGTGTGCAGGTTGCTGGAGCACTGCAGGCGCCACAGATACCTGTCACAGTCAGGAGAGGAGCTGGCTCTGCTGCTGAGCAGCCTGCTGGAGAATCTCCTGGCGTACCGCACCATCACACATGATGAAAGTCCTGAGCACCGCATGAGCTGCACCGTCAATGTGCTGGTACGTCCTGTGCCTATATTTACAAAAGGGTTAACACTGTTTGTACATGTACATAAATCGGTTGCCTGTGCTGTTCTGCAAATTGGATCAGAGAAAATGTTGTTGAGAATGCAATTAAGCTTTTTCTCTTGCAGAATTTCTACAAAGAAAAAAAGAGGGAGGACATTTACATCCGGTGAGTCATGAGAGAGAGACACAGAGCATGTGGTTCTTGGAGCAAAGGGTTAATTGTGTCTAACTAATGTGTTCTTGTGACCAGGTACTTGTACAAGCTGCGAGATTTGCACCTGGACTGTGAGAACTACACAGAGGCGTCCTACACTCTGCTCTTACATGCAGAATTACTGGAGGTCTCTGATATGTCACTGTCTTTTTTTTTTCTTTTTTTTTTTTTTATATTTGAGCTGTTTAACCTTTGCTCAGTGGTGGAATTAGTATTCAGAGCTTTTACTTGAACAAAAGTAGCAATACTTTAGTGTGAAAATACTCTATTACTAGTAAAAGCATAAAATATACTTACCAAAAATGAAAGTACCTACTACTACTACTTTGCAGAACCCCCCATTTGAGAATCATATCTTATTGAATTATAACTATGAATGCATCAATATGTACATCATCTTACTGTTGCAGATGGGGAAAGTGAGGCTACATCAATTGTATACATATTGCTGCAGGGCGTTACGCAGAACTCTGTAACTAGTAACTAACAATGGTTAATTAAATGAGTGTAAAATTTCGTTGTTCAAGTTCAAAATATTACTTACTAAAGAAAAAATACAAAATTACAAAAGTAGGCTAACACTATCAGAACATACTTAACTGAAAGCAAAAACAAAAATTTTACTGGATCGTGATAAGTGATTGCAGCTGGTAAATGAGGAGCTAATTGTAATTGTATACACTTGAATAGTCTAATCATTAACAATATATGAATGTATAAGTTGCTCTATTTTTGTATCAATATTCTGAATCTGCAAAGTAACTAAAGCTGTTAAGTAAATGTAGCTGAGCGAATAATTACATTATTTGTCACTGAAATGTGGTGTAGTAGTATTAAGTAGCAGAAAATTTAAATACTCTAAAGTACAAGTATCTCAACATTGTGAGTAAAAGAATACTTCACCCGCAAGTGTGTACAATATGTATGTCAATTACTCACTGCATGTTATGTTGAATTTGTGATTTATTTTTCTCTCATGTCCCCATGGTAAACAAAGAATCCAAAAGGGGATTTTCAATTCTTTGTGAATTGTAGTAAACAGGGACCACGTTTAACAACAGCAAACTATACCAAAACATCAGTTAAACAAACTCTTACACCACTCAGACATTCCTCATTTTATGATCAATATTTCCCAAATGCTTGCATTTTCACTAAAACATCGTGATTTAAAACACTTTGGCCTACTAGAGGCAGCCCCTCTGAGCGTGCCTGAGCATGTGCGTTTGTATGAGAGCCACTTGAAATGTTTTTTTCAACGTGTATAAAATCGTAATGATTTAGCGAAAATGCATGCGTTTGGGAAATACTGAGCATATGACTGGATACTGGCACTTGAATTGTTATTGTCTTGATACAGTTTTATTGAACAAGGTCCCTGTGAACTTAAATTCATCTAGAATGTTTGCCTTTTTGGATTCTCCGTTTACCGTGGAGGCATGGAAGAAAAACAGTTTTCTTTCACAAATTCAAGATAACACACCAGTTATGTAACTAATGTTCATAGTCATTCTGTGAGTGAAGTACTCCCTCAAGTTCACTACTAGAATAAATATACTTGCTTATGTTTTCATGCTTCTTAATGTTTACCTGAATGATGATTTATGGCTCCCCAGTGGTCTGACAAGCCTTGCGCGCCTCATCTGATAACTGGAGACGGGAATCATGTCTGGACCCAACAAGAGCTGAAAGAGAGGCTCTTCCAGGAGATCATATGTTATTTGGACAAGGGCAAGGTGAGTATTAACTGCTCTGCATGTGAGCTACTCTCAAAAGTTCAGATTCTAGTTTTTGCATAATGCATAAGTTACCCAAAGAAAAGTCTGAAATCTCCCTCCCCATGTGCCAGTGTTGTGAAACTAGTGGGGAAGTTACTTAAGCTCTGTGCTGTGTCAGTATTTAAATCTCTCTCTGGCTGCCACCTATCAACTGTCTTCCCTCAAAGCCACGGCGAGGTGGGGGCTTCACAGAGGACAGCCGTGGGAGCCAGATGGCGGAGTCTAGCTTGTGCTCCTGTGTCTTTATGTTTTTGTTTTATGTCCCCTTTTAACTGAGCGATGCACATGTCTTCTCAGATGTGGGAGAAGGCCATTGAGCTGGGCAAGCAGCTGGCCAAGATGCATGAGAGCCACATGTTTGACTTCATGGAGCTGAGCCAGCTGCTGGTAAGAGGACGAGTGCATTGTCATTCTGCCTTACAGACAAAATTCTCCCAAAAAACCTCAGAAAAGGCAGCTTTATAAACTGATATATATACAACCTAAATCTAGGTGATTTTATTGTTATTGTCTCAAAAGACTATTGAAATTAGTCTACTAAATAGTGGACAGGACTTGTTTTCCAGCTTTTTCAAGGCTGAGTGAAATTGGATGAGAAGATAGAAAAGAGATAAATGTGTTGTCTTGTTTACAGAACTCATTTTCACCCAGATAGCGTCAGCTGATGCTGTGGAGTTTGAATGTATTATGAAGAATCTATTTATAAAGTCTCTCAGCGTTAGTAGTTTGGTACGATTGTGCTCCAATAAGCTTTTCTCATAATTACATAAAAGCAAATGAGAGTAACCACATTCTCTTTTTGAATATGTTATTTGAATTCATTTATTATGAGTGCTTTTATTTTGTAACCACTTTCTAAGCAGACTAATTACAACACTTGGTGTATGCACTGCAGCCTTACGTCTTCTTTTTTCTCCGTCATAGAAAAAACAAGCCCAGTTCTATGAAAACATAATGCATGCTATGCGGCCACAGCCGGAGTACTTCGCTGTGGGATATTATGGCCTTGGATTCCCTTCTTTCCTCAGGGTAAGGAAATGATTACCTGTTTCAATAAATAAAGAAGCCATCATGCACCGAGCTTATGCAGTGATCTGGCTTTTTTGCGGGGCAATGTGTAATAATGTCGATAAAGGTTATTGGCTTTTTGATGACACAAGAGAATGTCAGTGTGAACACAGTCCTGTCACGGAGCTGCATAAGCTCACCTCTTATATATTATGGAAAGTAACCTCCGTCTTAGCTCTAGCTTCTTATTGAGTTTCATTTCTTGAAATTTTCTGCCACAGAACAAGATGTTCATCTATCGAGGCAAAGAGTACGAGTGGCTGGAAGACTTTAGCTTAAAGTTGCTATCCCAGTTCCCCAATGCAGTGAGGATGACCAGCACAGCGCCCCCTGGAGACAACATCAGCAACTCCCCTGGACAGTGTATCCTTTATATTAAGCTACAAGGTAGCCATGTGAGCAGCTTGGCTCCTGTGAAGGCAGTAAGGTACACCTTTGTGGTTTTATGGTTTTATGCGAAATATCTCAACAACTATTAGATGGATTGATTGATTGATTTAAATAAAATAAATACACATGTGAATATCCACTGTTGGATACATTTTAAACACTTATCTAAATATGGACATCATCCGGGCAATATTTAAAGAGGACCTATTATGTTTTTTCTTATTTTTTAGTCATATTAATTTAATGTTACAGTGTTCGATATATAATTACATGGCCAAAGTTTAAAATAATGAGGTAAACGTATGCAAAAGTAATCCCTGTGAGGAAAAAGGCTTCTTATCATTCTGAATGGTCTGTCTCCACCAGTTTTCTATGCCTCAGTGCTGGCGATTGCCATGACTGGAGGGAATTCTGATTTTTGGCTATTCATCTGTCCATTGTACATCTGTCCGTCCCATTCATTTGAACACAATATCTCAAGAAGAATCATTTTTAATACTAAAACATTCACTTTAAGTGAATCAAGGATGAACTGAATCGAATTTGGCGGTCAAAGGTCCCCGTGACCTCACAAAGCATGTTTTTGGCCATAACTTAGGAATTTATATACAAATTTTGAAAAAAATCCACACAAATGTCTAACAGAATATAATGATGGAGTGAGGACATGTTGTATCCAAAAGGTCAAAGGTTAACTTCTGTGTCACCAGGGGGAAGATGTGTGTGAAATATTCAAATTTGCATAGAAATTGATGCAAAATGTAACTGCAACTTAATGGGTTTGCGGAAGCATACAGCCATGAGACGGTAATTCTAGTTCTACTTGACGCTTGATTGTGATAGATTGCTTTATGGTTTGTTTGTTTTTTTCCAAATGCAAGTTATTTGCAGGTGTTTACATTAGGTAGCCTACACTGCTGCATGAAGCCAAATGCTAATGTCAGGGAAGCATGTTATCTTGGTTGCTTATGTTGCTGATTTCTCCCCGATTTTGGATCAGATACCTGCTGGAACATGTCTGGTTGAGAAGATTTTTGTTATGAAGTTTTAATTGCTGATGTTTCACAGTAGAAAGTGCTGCTATACTCCATTACAGTCATTTTCCTGGCGGCTGTGATGATGGTGCAGAGATGCTGAGAGCAGAGTGAGCTTTTTGGAGAGGGGGGCTTAAAGAGATGTGCTAAAATGGAGTGTCTCAGACACAGTGTGAAAACATGTGTTCCAGCCTAGACTGCATGAGGAAGATAAAGTGGTTTTTGAAAAGGCAATACTTTACCCAAAAAAGTGACCATTTGCAAATCAATTAGTCATGCTGTGTTACCTTGAATTTGTAAAGAAAACTTTGTTTTTCTCGCATGCCTCCTTGGGAGACTGCGAACATATTGATAAATTGATGGGGATCACATTTTTTACAACAGCAAAACTATATACAGTAAAACATCCATTTACAAACTCTCAAACAACTCGTGTGGTATAATCCAAGTCTCATTTATCCACTCAGATGCTCAGTACTTTGCAAACACATACATTTTCATTAAAACAAACATAGTTTTGTAGTCTGGCTTGCAAGAGAGACTAGATAAGTTTCACCTTTAGTTCAGCTTGAAATAGCAATGATTTAGAAAAAAATCCATGTTTGAGAAGAGCCGTGAATAAGACTGGAAAAATGAGACATTATACTGCACGTTTGTTTTCATATGGTTTTGCTGTTTTTAAACATGGTCCCCCAAATAAAAAAAAAAACCTTTTCTGAAGAGGCGTGCAAGAAAATCAAATTTTTCTGCATGGATACAAGGTGACACGGCATGATTAATTGATATAGTAATGATCAGTTTTTGGCTGTAGAATTTCTTTAAAGCATGTACATATGTTCATGTAGAAATCCAAAATACGAACCTGAAAATGAGCATAAAATCATCCCTTTAAATGTGTCTGATGCTTTGTTTTTTGTCCTTTGTGTCTATTGCTTGTCAGCAAGTGTTAGCATGTCACACAGAAGTGGTGAACATGGATAACGTCTGTTTAATGTGAGCACGTAGGCATGTTTGCAGTTAAGCTCAAAGCACTGCTGTGTGCTGAGTGCAGCCTCACAGAGCTGCAAGCGTGGCTGTAGACTTGTTTGACATTCACTGATTTAAAAATAATCTGATTCAATGCAATGTTGCTTTGTCTGCTCCTCCACAATATTCTTGCTCTTATCCTCAGCTGAACTTCACAGACATCCAGTGCTTTACTGTCAAGCCTGTTCTCACCGTGCCGCACCAGTTTAAAGACAAGGGGGTTCCAGAGCAGATATTAAAGTGCGTAACAGAACACTTAAAGGCTGATTTATCTTCTCGTGAATACCTTGGGATTTATAGTTCTCTGGTCAAACAGCTAACTCACCGCTGTCCTTCCCTGTTCTTTTCGCAGCTATTACAGAACCAATGAAGTGGACCAGTTCCAGTATTCCAGGCCCTTCAGGAAAGGTGAAAAGGACCCAGACAATGAATTTGCAGTAAGCATTTTTAAAATTTCCTTCAAAGCAGTGAGCTCATATGTATAAGCACACAGCCATAAATAATAATAATAAAAAAAGAAGCATAAACAATCCTGTGTGTATGTGCGTACCTCACTCTGAAGATTAATAAAGACATAAAAATGTCACTCTTTAATATTGTATTGATATTTATTCTGCCCTACAGACCATGTGGATTGAGAGAACAACATACATTACAGCCTATCGCTTCCCGGGGATTCTCAAATGGTTTGAAGTCAAATCTGTCTCAGTGGTAAGAAGCAACCGTGATGCTTAAACTTTATTGATTGTTTCTTTTTTCCTGTCACTTTAAAAATCCCTTAAATTCACATCATTCTTCATGTAATCCTCCCCATGCGCAGGAGGAGATCAGTCCTTTGGAGAATGCCGTAGAGACCATGGAGATGGCCAATGAGAAGCTGAGTAACCTCGTACAGCAGCAAGCCTGCGATCGCTCACTGTCCATCAACCCATTGTCCATGATGCTCAGCGGCATTGTCGACCCTGCTGTCATGGGCGGATTCTCCAACTATGAGAAGGTTTGACTTTTTGGTTTAACTGGACAGTTTTTCATCAGTGTGCACAGATGCACATTTGAAGTAAGACAGTCACTATGTAAGAGTATAGAGCCCCCCAAAATGTTCCACTAGCTGCGTTTACACGGACGCTAATATTCCACTAATTATCAGAATATAAATGCCTCATCTTACTACCGCAACTGGAAGAGACTGGCATGATTGGAAGGAACTTTTAATTGGGTTGAGAGGGGTGGTGCAAACCCTCAATAATCCGTTCAGTAGCAAAATATAAGCACCAAATAGCCATGTCAATGCCTGTATTTGATTTTTTTCTCTCCGTTAGGCATGACTATATTTTCTGCAGGTATTTTGCCTGACATAGGGGTAACATTGGGTGACGTAGGGGGTGCTTGTGCTGTTTTAACATCCCTTCTGACTTTGACAGCGAATTGTTCATAAATTCAAAAAATATTTAGTGCTTTGCAAGTGCCACATTCTTATGCGTGTGCCCTTTTTTTTTTTTTTTTTTTTAAGTTTTTTTAAATTTTAAAACAGTTTTAGAACAGTTTTTATGTTATGCTTTTGTTACAAGGTGCAGTGTGGAGATATAACAATGGTCTATTGTTACCTGGAGCAGTAGCCTGCAGATGAGACGTTTAGGGAACATTAGTAAAGACCATCTGTAATTTATAGAGAGAAAATGCTACTGAAATAAGGTGTTACAGAAAATAACCTGGGTTACGCTTATATTCCTAACTACGAAAATGCATTAATGGGCGAAACCATACACTGTATATAAAGATGGAGGGCGCGTTTCCACTTACCCCCAAAATGAAGCCAAAATTTCCCAGATACAGCAGCTGCCATCTTGTGCTCGTAACATCATTTGGAGTCAGAGTCTGTGCAGTAGCGATCTTGTGTTCCTTGCAATACACTTGTCTCACCAATCGAGAGCAGCACCACTGATCTGAGCATGCTGATTGGCACAAACTGCTGTCAGCCATGACCTCAAACCCCCGCTTTTTAGTATCAGCTAACTAATTAAAACCAAATTTATCAGAAAAACAATCACCTGAACAAACAGTTATAGCGTTATAAGAACTACCCAAAATGATAGGACCAATATTTGGGAAAAATGTATTCGACATGTAGGTTTTAGTTTGGTTCATGTCCTATTATTGTGAACTTGGAGGGGGCGGAGTTTATGACCTGTACTGCAGCCAGACACCAGGGGGCAACCGGGATGTTTTGGCTTCACTTTTGGGCAGCTGTCATGTTGTGTATCTTAATATACAGCCTTTGAGTGGAACCACTTCTTCTCATTCTATATTTTATGTATTGAAACAATTAGATTCTGTAAATGAAGATGGCAGTCTGTTATATTTCTGGCAGATTAGAACTACTTTGCACAAGTCAAAAAACTTGCATTCTGATTTACTGCTTCAGGGCGTATAAATGCACATTTTATTGGATCACTTTGTTTAGTGTCCATATTCATTTAGAATCACTAATCAGATTTTAATGGGACTGAAGAAATATTGTCCATGTAAGCACAGCTACTGTCTCACTGCTTCTGCACTGCACTGTATTTGTTAGATTTGAGCTGTTTACTAAATCCTATTCATGTTGTGTGCACAGTTGGCTCTAAAGTAATTAATTTGGAAGGGAATATACTGCCATCAAACATTGCCAAACTACACTAATAACAGATAAATCATACAAGTGTAAACATTAATATACATTTGTGAATCCCTTTTCATCATCATGACTTCCGGCTGGCCTCAAGCCTGTTCGAGCAACCAAGTTTTATTCATAAGGGATCTGCTGTGGCCTCTTTGTCATGCTGTGAAAACCTGTTCATTATTGCTTGCAGCTACATTTTAAGAGTTAAGCTGCCCAATTTTCATCACATTTTCATCCCTCTGTAGGCGTTCTTTACAGACACCTACATCCAAGAGCACCCAGAGGACCATGAGCGCATTGAAGTCCTTAAACATCTCATCGCCCTGCAGGTGAATCCTTCCACCATCATTGTCACTGACACTGGCCTCACAGCCGAGCACGTTTTGTAATACTTAAGTGCCCGTCTCCTCCTTCAGATCCCTGTCTTGGCAGATGGGATTCGCATCCACGGGGAAAAGGCGACGGAGCAGCTGAAGCCCTTACACAACCGTCTGGTTACTTGCTTCCAAGACCTTCGGGAGAAAGTGGAGAAGCATTATGGCGTCATAACCTTGGTGTGTTGCCAGCCGCAAACTCAATTTAATGTAAGAGGGTGCCAACTTAAGCTATTGGCCCTCTTGCCTTCCTATCAAACGCTTCTCATTCAAAGCAGAGTGTACGTTATATTTGCACAGGACCATAAATCTTCCTTTAGCCAGTCCATCGCCGACCCGAGTTTTGCCTGTCATTGTGCTCCTCCCCTGCCAAGATTCCCCCGATGATGCTTAATCCCATTTGTGTGTCCCAGCCCTGCTCTCTCACTGAGAGGAAGAAGAGCCGCGTGGGCTCGGTAGTGATGCCCTACATCCTGTCCTCCACCCTGCGTCGCATGTCTACTGTCTCAACCCTCTCCAACGCCTCCTCAGGCCTCTCCAGCGGCTCCGCATCCTCAGATGGACCCTCCTGCATTTCCTCCCAAGAGTCAGTCCCTGCATCCTCTCCCTGCTTCCTTTGTCTACCTTTTTCCCCCATCTGGTTTTGTCTGACAATGTGTTGCCATCACTTCAGAGACTGCTTTCTCTTTTTTCTCTTTTTCTCAAATAAAAATGTCTCCCTTTCTTTGCCCCTGGTTATTCACAAGCAGTTCCTTGTTGTGCCGTCCCAGCGATCGCAGGACTTCGGTTTTGTCCCGCTCGGAAGAAGACAACAGGATTGCTAGAAAGAACAGGAAGGAATGGAGCGTGAGCAAATCCCAGGTCCTACTGGAGAGGCCATCTGATGCAGATGAGGTAAGGCCTCATGAGAGGGTTAGGGATGCAGGGAGTTTGAAATTCTGGGCTGATATATTTATGTAAACATGAGTATTTATTTTAAAGAAAGAAATATAAATTATGAATAAATAACTCAACTGTTTTAAAGTCAGTCAGTTTTTCATAACACTATCTTGAGCACAAATTCAATTACACACATTTATGAAACAACCTTTTACATAACCTTCTTTCAAATAAAACCTTTAATTTTTACTTTTTCTTTTTAGATAAATGCTTCTAAAGTGTTTTTACAAGATAGAATGTCACCCATCAGTTTTATATAACTGTGAAACATAAAAATGTTTCTCCTTATAAAAAAAACTCTATTCAAGTGTTTCACTAAAATCTACATTTTAAAAGGTTACATTGAACATATTCATATGAATTCGCTCTTTACCACGTAGCATTATCAGGGAAAAGAACCTGGTGCGTCCTTTGTGATAGTGAGTTAGTGAGATAGTGAGTTAACTGCTTCTTTTGCAGAATGTGCACAAAGGCTGTTTTTCTTATTAGTACAATATAGCAAATGCAATTTAAAAGCTATTTATAAGTTCACTGCACAAAAAGCAAAAAAAAAAAAAGAGACAAAATGTGTAATATTTTTGGTTTTCAAAAGAATTGTTTACAACATTATTTTTGAGGGTAACAAGTCTAAATGATTACTTTTTATTCTTGAAATGGTATTTTAAATTGAAAAGAACAAAGGGTAGGCATATATATGCTTTTGCTTCTGCCTGAGCCTTTACAGTCACTTTATTCATAGACAGTTGATTTTGTTTATACAGTTTGTATTGTTTGTACTTATTGTGTTATGGGTGATGACTGAATATAAAAAAACACTGCACTTCACTATCGTACCTAAGGCGTCTTGGGGAAGATCTCTGTTCGTCCCAAACACCTTTTCTCTTTTCCCTGAGGCGACCGGATGCCGGCTGCTACTAGCCATCTCATCACACAAGAGTGAGATCACAGAGTACACACATTGTATTCCTCTCGTATCTGCTCATTGATTTAAGTTTGTGGCCATTAGTCTTGAGTCCTGCTTTTTAGCCTGCACAACACTGACATGACAAAACAGAAAAACATCAGCCTCTGCCATCTGTCATTGTCATCTTATTTGCTGATAGGCCAGTATAAGGTAGATATCAGCCGATACTGTTGTTCAGCCGATGAATCCCTGCATCCCAAATTCAGGTGCTATCTTGGTATAAATGTAATGCCATTTTCATTTCTGTGACATCACACCTCCGCTCAGGTGATTATATAAGCTGTTTACAAAACCATATCATCCTAATATTGAGTTTGTGTTACTCAGCTGTGGATTGGGAGTTGCTCCATTATGCTCGGCTGCTTTACATGGAAGCCTATGTCTTTGTTTTCTGCTGTTTATTCCAGACTCCTCCAGAGAAGCAGCAGAGACCCAAGAGTTTACAATTAGGGGACCGGCGGCTTACCCTCTCCCTGTTCCAGGGTGTTTCATCCCAGCTCAGCCTGTCGAACCCTCTCAGCCCACTACCTGCCTCTCCACACACACCTCGCACACCACGCAGCTCCAGTATGTAACTACAGCTCTGACAAACACTGCACTGCATGCCATCATTTTATATTCTTTTTAAAAAAATATGCCTTGCACACAGAAAAAGGAAGAATACCATGCCTGCTAACCTTGTGTAAGCACATTCTGGTCTATAGCCCTAATCAGGTCACACACACACACACACACACACACACACACACACACACACACACACACACACACAGACAAATGTGGTCTGAAGTGCTTTTATTTCTTCTCTCCTGTGGTAGGTTTTTCGTCGCTTCTCAGTGACAATGATGTCAATAGCATTGACACCCCAGGGACCCCCCCACCCATGCCTCCAAAGAAACACCCGCACGAGATTGACAACCTCGGGTTCTCTTCAGAGGTACATCTGCTTGGAGAAAATAGCACCCCCTCACTAATGCATATTTAATGACGTGTAAACGTTAAAATATTCTGTTTTTATTTTTATTTAAAGTCCTAACGTGAACCCGCTCTCCCCACAGTTCACTCCTCCGCTGCCAATGAAAATTGAGAGCAAGCCTCCCCCGCCTCCTCCGAAGACGCGGAAGTCTATGTTCCCCACATATGAGCACACCCCCCACTAGGGCTACACCTACGCACAGGCTTTAAAGTTCTACTAATACTCTGATTTGGCTGTGATGAAAGAGCAGTTTCATCCATAGCATTGTGGAGAAGCCGCAGTAGGGTACAGATGCAGGACCATCTTCGTGGCGTGTGTGGAAGATTTTTTAGCCGAAGCAAATTCTTTCTGATGCAAGTCACTAATAATTCCAAGCAGTCCCTTTGATCTCGAGTTTTAGCCGATGTTTTGTTTTTAAGCCGCGAGGAGGAATGTGGGGTTATTGTCGTAAGAGGGTACTACTGCGCAGAAATGGATATATGACTTTGGGTACATGAGGTCACTGCAGCCTTTGATTCAGTGTGATTTTTAATGAAACAGTGATTAGTTTTTTTTTGTGTTTTTTTTTAAGAAAATTTAGTATGTTGTACAGACTTTATCACTCGCAGGGAAAAGGAATGACCAATGCTGCATTGTAATATTTAGCTTATATGTGCTGGAGTGACACTGGATGATTTCTTCCCCCCTCATTTGCTGTTAGCCAGCGTTCTATATGAGCTGGAAAAGCTGTGTTAGATACATGTCGAACTTGATCAAGAGCAGGGAATAAAATGTACAGAATGTAACAGTTTGAAATGTAGTTGTTTTGTGTCCGATAAGGGTGTTCAGTAATGTTATGATCAAACCCATTTCCCCAATGTTTTAGAGACACTGGATGGCATTAATGAATGTGTTGTTTTGATGTTTATGATGAACTGAAAACTGTAACTGATGCTTTCAAACTGCATCCCGCTAATGATGATGTTAAGTGGAAGTACTTTTTTCGTTAAAGGGATAGTTTGACATTTTGCAGATTACACTGTCTTGCTGATATTAAGTTGTGAATATCGACGCTTTTCTCACATCTCTATGATGAATACGGAGCTGGAGCTGATAGCCAGTTAACTTAGGCTTGCATAAAAACTGGGAACAGGGGGAAACAACTAGCCTGCAAAAGTAACAAAATCGTCCCACAAGCACCTCTAAAGCTCATTAACACATTTTATCTGATTTGTATCATATTTAAATTACATTTGTAGTTTTGCAAGGGTTAATGTGCAATTGCCAGGCAACAAGAGAAAATATCAGGAAATCCCTGCTCCACAATAAAAAAGTACTCCAGCACTTAAACCTTCCATTAATCTGCTGATGCTTTGTTTTTTTTGTAAACAAGTGAGATTTAACGTGTTGAAAAATGAGCTTTAGGTGGATGTATGCAAATTTTTTTTACCTTCACGCAGAGCTTGGCTAGCTGTTCCCCCTTGTGTCCCAGTCATAGACTATAAACAATGGACGAAGCTACCGAGGGCCTTAACACAATGTAAACGGGTGTTTTATATGAAAATGCACACCCTTGCATACAGTTGTCATTACCATTGAAATATAGAGACCAAAACCATTTTCATACCAGGCTGTAAACATGTTAATTTCTGTTTTAGAGTCTAACATACATAGGTGTCTGTGGGGATTTACTCTGTTTTGAAGCCAGTCTCAAGTGGCAATTTAGTGAATAGCAGTTTTTGACACTTGCACATTTTCTTCATTTTTTCTTGTAGGCTGCCTCTTGGTCCAAGTTCCAGGAAACAGTGCTGGGCTTTGAAGCCAATTAATATACTTGGTGGAATTACAGCTTCCTGGTCCACCACATGATGCCATGGGGTGCAAAGAGTTTCACACAGGCTAACGTTGTGAAATAGATGTCTGCAATTGGACATTCTTTTAGCAGCACACCCTGTAAAATGACTCATTTCACTTTGGGATTTGAAAGTCCAGAAGTGCCGCACATTTAAATTATTTTGTCCCCGTTCAACTTAGCGGAGAGCTAACCAATGCTAGCTGCTCATTCTGCGAAAAGTCTGTAGTGCTTGTAGTGCCCAACGATGCGGAAAATGTGGGTATTTTATGCCCAGGAATCCATATTTCTGAGCTTCATGCGCCACTGAGAAACTTTTACAGTGAATGAACAGGGCCCTGCGTCCAACGCTGTATCCAGTGCTCTTGATACATCCATGCCTTGTCTCCAGTCTTTACTCTAAGCTAAGCTAACTGGTGGCTAGCTCCGGCTACGTCTTTACAGGACAGACATAAGAATGTCCTTCATCTTCTCATTTAACTCTCTTCAAGAAAGTAAAAAGCGTGCTGGTAACATGTCAAACTGGTCCCATAAAGAACCCTAAACGCTGTATGGTACAAACATAAGTGCCTTTGAAGGTCACTTTAGTTATATATTTCAGGTCTTGGCAGATGTTTTTTTTTTTTATCAGTTCATTTTTGTAACTTAAATTATTGCTTTTCATTGAGTTTCAATATTCCCATCATTTTGCACACACAGTGTGTACACGTTTTTTGTTTTTTTTTACGCTGCATAAATTCAGTCAAATTTCAACAGACTGCTTTAACTGTGCGCTGATTGAATCTTTTTTTCAAAGAAGCAATATAATGTGTCTTCAGAGTGCTAAATCTATGCATGCAAGCTGTTTTATAAAATGATCAAATTTCATTGATAATTAAGTTGTCAGTATTGTAGTTTCAAATGTTTTTTTTTTTTTTTTAGATTTTAAATTGTTCTACAAGGGATTCACTTTTTGTACAGTACACATTTCCAAGCAACAAAGAAATTTTATACAAACAACGCCTCAAGAGATATATAATGATCCTTTTTTATAAACAAGCTGATGTTGACTGAACAAAAATAAAGACTTATTAAAAGAGCAGCATATCCCTAGTTTTTGGTGACATTTATTATTTCAGAAAGGCATCTTTCTCATCTCTTGACCACAATCCTGTTTACACGGTGAATACAGATTACTCTCCTTGCTCTCACTGGAAACTGCGCTCGCACAAACAGTCATTTGGACGCTGCTGATAGCACGAAAAATTACCCTTTTGAGCTTCCATCTAACAAACTGGCATGGAACTGGTAATTTATGCATTTCACACACAATTAAAGCCGCAGGCAGCATTTATCGGTGTCTGAGCAGATTGCAAGCATTTGAAAGCATGTTACTTTTTAATTGACAAGAAGCTTAACTCATGATGTTCTTCTTCCTTTTGGTCATCACTATATGCCAGTGCTCTTTTGATGTATATTCATCTACTTTCACAAACATGACGTGCTTCACATAATGATATTTGTGTTCAGTTTTTATTCTGTTCAAGATCTGCAATGCATACTATGTACATATGTATACATAAATCATGCTACTATGTGAAAAGTGTCAAAAATTGTTCTGGAAGAGGCAAAGATTCAAACCACCTGCAGAATGGCTCAAGCAGGAATTAAACTCCCAACCTTTTAAATGAATGAGACAACCACCTTACCACTCAACCAATGAACAAATCAGCTGATGATAGTTTTTCAGAGTAGGTTTTGACAGGATGAATTGACTGAGGTGTTCTTAAGATTATCTGCAAAAAAGTAATGTTGATTGTCACAATGCAACCTTGAGGTCATCGGATGTAAGTTTTTTGTGCCTGAGTGGTGGTCGCAATTTGCAGCCAGTCTGCCACTTATGAGTTTTGTCTGAAGGTATTGCTCTGCAGATACACTTTCAGCAGAGAAGAATAATAAGAAGAAGAAAGGAAGAATTTCATGAGCAAAAACAAAAGGCTCGCCGCTCGGACCCCTGTCCCCTTGTGTGTCATACCATAGTATGTCATCCATACTAGCCCAAAAAATTCATAGGATAGTATGTCGTTGATAGTATGATTGTATGTTGTCCAAAAGATACATTAGTATGTTGTTGTTTTTTAAAAATTGTATTATTAATTTTTTTAAATTTTTAATTTATGTTTTTAAAATCCTCATTCTCCCCCTACAAAAACTCATCAAACACTCATCACCCTGATCTCTCTCTCTCTATCACACACACACACACACACATACACACACTCACAAACTCACATACTCATCCATCTACATACATGTTTTTGTTATATCTCTGTAATTTTTTGTTTGTTTGTTTTATTTTGTTTTCACCACATTTCCTATACCGATACAAGTCTGTTCTGTATCCCTGTTTTGTTAAGCAATGTTTTGTTTTGCTGTCTTTAGTTTAAATCTATGTGTTGTTGTTGGTCTCTGTTAACTGTTTGTGGTTGTGGTTGTTTTCACGTGTTTTGTTGTTAGTGCATCTCACAATACACATACTATGGTATATTGTTCAAAATAGCATAAAATGCCACAATACAGTATGTTGTTCAAGATAGCGAAAAGAAAGTCATACTATCGTATGTCGTGAAACCGTAAAAAAAAAGTCATAATATACTTTGTAGACAAAAATATCCCCAAAACGTCATACCACAGTATGTGGTTCGAAATTAGCACAAAAAGTCATACAATAGAAAAAGGTAAAAAATAGCTAAAGAAAATCATACTTTAGTATGTCTTCCAAAATATGATAAAAAAGCCATACTGTAGTATGTCGTGCAAAATATGATTAAAAGTCATAATACTGTGTCGTCCAAAATGGCGTAAAAAAGTAATACTAGCATATCATCCAAAATATCATAAAAAGTCAAACTTAAGGATGTCCAAAATACAATAAAAAAGTAATGTTGTCCAAAATATGATTAAAAGTCATACTGTAGTACAGTGGCTCTCAAATTTTTTTCTGTAATGAACCCCCTTTAAAATATCTTTTGATTGTGAGAAAAATACACAGCACTGTGCCATCAGGGTCTGATTTATTAAAAAACATTGTAACTGAAAAACACTTTTAAATTTCAAACATTTGAAGAACTAATTTCAAACATTTCAAATGTTAAGAATCTATGACTAAATTCATGGCAAATGATTTATTTTGCCATCATACAGTTCTTAATGCATGACAATTTTGATTAAGCATCACTTAACTGAAATGAGTAAATGTTAATGTTGAATGCTGAGTATGAAATTAAGTTTATGAGAGTAGATTTAAAGTTTTTATAATATAATTTGTATATAATTTAGGAGCTATGCATGACTGCATGTCACAGCATAGAACGTTGACAATAATGGCCAATATATCATGATATAGCATGATATATTAAACACCATACTATGAGTAGTGCTTTGTCTCAAAATATGACATGTCAAATAAACAGCTGAAAACTACATAAAATAGCATGTTGAGCCACATCATAATACAGACTGTTGAAAAAACGTCCAAAAACAACATGATATGGCATGTTGGAAAAAAAGAACGAAAAGGCCATACTACTACTCAAAATGGCACATCCTGACAAGCTAAAATAAGTGGTTTTTAGCCATTGTTTGGACATGTCAAACTTATGACACTTTTGCCATATGATGCGATTTTTACCACTTTTTCAACATGCTTCATTATGATGTTTTTGGCCTTTTTTGGCCTTTGTTTCCACTTTGTATGCTATGACGTGTCTCTACAAGCTATAATATGTCATTTTTAGCCATTTGTGGGACATGTCAAATTTTGAAATTTATGCCATGTCCATTTTTTCCCATTGTTCCAACATGCTAAATTATGATGTTTTGGGCCTTTTTTTTGCTGTTCTTTCCACTTTGCATACTATGACGCATCCATACAAGCCATAATATGTAATTTGTAAGCATTTGTGAGACATGTCAAAATTTGATATTTTTGCCATACGATAGTATGCGATTTTTGGCCATTTTTTCAACATGCTAAATTATGACGTTTTTGGCCTTTTCTGGCCTTTGTTTCCACTTTGTATGCTACGGTGCGTCTCTAAAAGCAGTATTATGTCGTTTTTAACCATTTTTGACACGTCAAAATTTGACATTTTTGCCATACTATAGTATGCGATTTTTGGCCATTTTTTCAACATGCTAAATAATGACGTTTTGGGCCTTTTTTGGCCTTTGTTTCCACTTTGTATGCTGTGGTGCGTCTCTACAAGCTATAATAAGTCGTTTTTAACCATTTTTGGGACATGTCAAAATTTGACATTTTTGCCGTACTATAGTATGCGATTTTTGGCAATTTTTTCAACATGCTAAATTATGATGTTTTAGGCCTTTTTTGGTCTTTGTTACCATTTTGTTTAGTATGGCGCATCTCTAGAAGCTATTATATGTTATCTTTAGCCATTTTTGGGACATGTCAAAATTTGACATTTTTGCCATACTATAGTATGCGATTTTTGGCGATTTTTTCAACATGCTAAATTATGATGTTTTAGGCCTTTTTTGGTCTTTGTTACCATTTTGTTTAGTATGGCGCATCTCTAGAAGCTATTATATGTTATCTTTAGCCATTTTTGGGACATGTCAAAATTTGACATTTTTGCCATAGTATAGTATGCGATTTTTGGCAATTTTTTCGACATCCTAAATTATGATGTTTTAGGCTTTTTTTGGCCTTTATTTCCACTTTGTATGCTATGGCGCGTCTCTACAAGCTATAATATGTCGTTTTTAACCATTTTTGGGACATGTAAAAATTTGACATTTTTGCCATACTATAGTATGTGATTTTTGGCGATTTTTTCAACATGATAAATTATGATATTTTAGGCCTTTTATGGCATTTGTTTCCACTTTGTATGTTACGGCGCGTCTCTACAAGCTATAATATGTCTTTTTTAACCATTTTTGGGACATGGCAAAATTTGACATTTTTGCCATACTATACTATGCGAATTTTGGCCATTTTTTCAACATGCTAAATTATGATGTTTTTGGACTTTTTTGGCGTATGTTTCCACTTTGTATGCTAAAACGCATCTCTAAAAGCTAAAATATGTCATTTTTAATCATTTTTGGGACATGTTAAAATTTGACATTTTTGCCATACTATAGTATGCGATTTTTGGCCATTTTTTCAACATGCTAAATTATGATGTTTTAGGCCTTTTTTGGATGTTGTTTCCACTTTGTTTAGTCTGGTGCATCTCTAGAAGCTATTATATATTATCTTTAGCCATTTTTGGGACATGTCAAAATTTGACATTTTTGCCATACTATAGTATGCGATTTTTGGCAATTTTTTCAACATTGCCAATTATGATGTTTTAGGCCTTTTTTGGCCTTTGTTTCCACTTTGTATGCTACGGCGCGTCTCTACAAGCTATAACATGGTGTTTTTGTGTATTGTTGTAACTTTCTATGCTATTGCGTGTCTTGGCAGGATATTATAAGCTCTTTGAAGCAATTTTGAGCTGTTTTTGGGACATGACAAATTTTGACATTTTTTCGTTACTATAGTCTTGGATTTTTGGTCATTTTTTTAAACGTGCCAAATTATGGTGTTTTCGGCCATTTTTGTAATTTCCGATACTACAGCATGTCTTAGCAGGCTATAATAAGCTGTTTCAAACTATTTTGAGCTGTTTTTGGGACATGTCAAATTTTGACATTTTTGACTTACTATAGTCTTGGATTTTTGGTCATTTTTTCAACATGCCAAATTATGGTGTCTTCGACCTTTTTTGAAACTTTCTATGCTATGGCGTGTCTTGGCAGGATGTTATAAGTGTTTTGAAGCAATTTTGAGCTGTTTTTGGGACATGTCAAATTTTGACATTTTTGCCTTACTATAGTCTTGGATTTTTGGTCATTTTTTCAACATGCCAAATTATGGTATTTTTGTCTTTTTTTGCAACTTTCTATGCTATGGCGTGTCTTGGCAGGATATTATAAGTTGTTTGAAGACGTTTTGAGCTGTTTTTGGGACATGTCAAATTTTGACATTTTTGCCTTACTATAGTCTTGGATTTTTGGTCATTTTTTCAACGTGCCAAATTATGCTGTTTTTGACCATTTTTGTAATTTCCTATACTACGGCACGTCTTATCAGGCTATAATAAGCTGTTTCAAGCTATTTTGAGCTGTTTTTGGGACATGTCAAACTTTGACATTTTTGCCTTACTATAGTCTTGGATTTTTGGTCATTTTTTCAACGGGCCAAATTATGGTGTTTTCGACCTTCTTTGCAACTTCCTATGCTATGGCGTGTCTTAGCAGCCTATAATAAGCTGTTTCAAGCTATTTTGAGGTGTTTTTGGGACATGTCAAACTTTGACATTTTTGCCTTACTATAGTCTTGGATTTTTGGTCATTTTTTCAACATGCCAAATTATGGTGTTTTTGTCTTTTTTTGCAACTTTCTATGCTATGGCGTGTCTTAGCAGCCTATAATAAGCTGTTTCAAGCTATTTTGAGCTGTTTTTGGGATATGTCAAACTTTGACATTTTTGCCTTACTATAGTCTTGGATTTTTGGTCATTTTTTCAACATGCCAAATTATGGTGTTTTTGTCTTTTTTTGCAACTTTCTATGCTATGGCGTGTCTTAGCAGCCTATAATAAGCTGTTTCAAGCTATTTTGAGCTGTTTTTGGGACATGTCAAACTTTGACATTTTTGCCTTACTATAGTCTTGGATTTTTGGACATTTTTTCAACATGCCCCATCACAGTGTTTTCAGCCATTTTTGCAACTTCCTTTACTACAGCGTGTCTTAGCAGGCTTTAATAAGCTGTTTCCAGCTATTTTGAGGTGTTTTTGGGACATGTCAAACTTTGACATTTTTGCCTTACTATAGTCTTGGATTTTTGGTCACTTTTTCAACATGCCAAATTATGGTGTTTTCGACCATTTTGTAATTTCCGATACTACAGCATGTCTTAGCAGGCTATAATAAGCTGTTTCAAACTATTTTGAGCTGTTTTTGGGACATGTCAAATTTTGACATTTTTGCCTTACTATAGTCTTGGATTTTTGGTCATTTTTTCAACGGGCCAAATTATGGTGTTTTCGACCTTTTTTGCAACTTCCTATGCTATGGCGTGTCTTAGCAGCCTATAATAAGCTGTTTCAAGCTATTTTGAGGTGTTTTTGGGACATGTCAAACTTTGACATTTTTGCCTTACTATAGTCTTGGATTTTTGGTCATTTTTTCAACATGCCAAATTATGGTGTTTTTGTCTTTTTTTGCAACTTTCTATGCTATGGCGTGTCTTAGCAGGCTTTAATAAGCTGTTTCCAGCTATTTTGAGCTGTTTTTGGGACATGTCAAACTTTGACATTTTTGCCTTACTATAGTCTTGGATTTTTGGTCATTTTTTCAACATGCCAAATTATGGTGTTTTTGTCTTTTTTTGCAACTTTCTATGCTATGGCGTGTCTTGGTAGGATGTTATAAGTTGTCTGAAACAATTTTGAGCTGTTTTTGGGACATGTCAAATTTTGACCTTTTTGCCTTACTATAGTCTTGGATTTTTGGTCATTTTTCAACATGCCAAATTATGGTGTTTTTGTCGTTTTTTGCAACTTTCTATACTATGGCGTGTCTTGGCAGGATGTTATAAGCTGTTTCCAGCTATTTTGAGCTGTTTTTGGGACATGTCAAACTTTGACATTTTTGCCATACTATAGTATGTGATTTTTGGCAATTTTTTCAACATTGCCAATTATGATGTTTTAGGCCTTTTTTGGCCTTTGTTTCCACTTTGTATGCTACGGCGCGTCTCTACAAGCTATAACATGGTGTTTTTGTGTATTGTTGTAACTTTCTATGCTATTGCGTGTCTTGGCAGGATATTATAAGCTCTTTGAAGCAATTTTGAGCTGTTTTTGGGACATGACAAATTTTGACATTTTTTCGTTACTATAGTCTTGGATTTTTGGTCATTTTTCAACATGCCAAATTATGGTGTTTTCGGCCATTTTTGTAATTTCCGATACTACAGCATGTCTTAGCAGGCTATAATAAGCTGTTTCAAACTATTTTGAGCTGTTTTTGGGACATGTCAAATTTTGACATTTTTGCCTTACTATAGTCTTGGATTTTTGTTAATTTTTTCAACCTGCGAAATTATGGTATTTTTTTCTTTTTTTTTGCAACTTTCTATGCTATGGCGTGTCTTGGCAGGATGTTATAAGTTGTTTGAAGCAATTTTGAGCTGTTTTTGGGACATGTCAAACTTTGACATTTTTGCCTTACTATAGTCTTGGATTTTTGGTCATTTTTTCAACATGCCAAATTATGGTATTTTTGTCTTTTTTTGCAACTTTCTATGCTATGGCGTGTCTTGGCAGGATATTATACGTTGTTTGAAGACGTTTTGAGCTGTTTTTGGGACATGTCAAATTTTGACATTTTTGCCTTACTTGGTCTTGGATTTTTGGTCATTTTTTCAACGTGCCAAATTATGCTGTTTTTGACCATTTTTGTAATTTCCTATACTACGGCACGTCTTAGCAGGCTATAATAAGCTGTTTCAAGCTATTTTGAGCTGTTTTTGGGACATGTCAAACTTTGACATTTTTGCCTTACTATAGTCTTGGATTTTTGGTCATTTTTTCAACGGGCCAAATTATGGTGTTTTCGACCTTTTTTGCAACTTCCTATGCTATGGCGTGTCTTAGCAGCCTATAATAAGCTGTTTCAAGCTATTTTGAGGTGTTTTTGGGACATGTCAAACTTTGACATTTTTGCCTTACTATAGTCTTGGATTTTTGGTCATTTTTTCAACATGCCAAATTATGGTGTTTTTGTCTTTTTTTGCAACTTTCTATGCTATGGCGTGTCTTAGCAGCCTATAATAAGCTGTTTCAAGCTATTTTGAGCTGTTTTTGGGATATGTCAAACTTTGACATTTTTGCCTTACTATAGTCTTGGATTTTTGGTCATTTTTTCAACATGCCAAATTATGGTGTTTTTGTCTTTTTTTGCAACTTCCTATGCTATGGCGTGTCTTAGCAGGCTATAATAAGCTGTTTCAAGCTATTTTGAGCTGTTTTTGGGACATGTCAAACTTTGACATTTTTGCCTTACTATAGTCTTGGATTTTTGGTCATTTTTTCAACATGCCCCATCACAGTGTTTTCAGCCATTTTTGCAACTTCCTTTACTACGGCGTGTCTTAGCAGGCTTTAATAAGCTGTTTCCAGCTATTTTGAGCTGTTTTTGGGACATGTCAAACTTTGACATTTTTGCCTTACTATAGTCTTGGATTTTTGGTCATTTTTTTAAACGTGCCAAATTATGGTGTTTTCGGCCATTTTTGTAATTTCCGATACTACAGCATGTCTTAGCAGGCTATAATAAGCTGTTTCAAACTATTTTGAGCTGTTTTTGGGACATGTCAAATTTTGACATTTTTGCCTTACTATAGTCTTGGATTTTTGGTCACTTTTTCAACATGCCAAATTATGGTGTTTTCAACCTTTTTTGCAACTTCCTATGCTATGGCGTGTCTTAGCAGCCTATAATAAGCTGTTTCAAGCTATTTTGAGGTGTTTTTGGGACATGTCAAACTTTGACATTTTTGCCTTACTATAGTCTTGGATTTTTGGTCATTTTTTCAACATGCCAAATTATGGTGTTTTTGTCTTTTTTTGCAACTTTCTATGCTATGGCGTGTCTTAGCAGGCTTTAATAAGCTGTTTCCAGCTATTTTGAGCTGTTTTTGGGACATGTCAAACTTTGACATTTTTGCCTTACTATAGTCTTGGATTTTTGGTCATTTTTTCAACATGCCAAATCATGGTGTTTTTGTGTTTTTTTGCAACTTTCTATGCTATGGCGTGTCTTGGTAGGATGTTATAAGTTGTCTGAAACAATTTTGAGCTGTTTTTGGGACATGTCAAATTTTGACCTTTTTGCCTTACTATAGTCTTGGATTTTTGGTCATTTTTTCAACATGCCAAATTATGGTGTTTTTGTCTTTTTTTGCAACTTTCTATGCTATGGCATGTCTTAGCAGGCTTTAATAAGCTGTTTCCAGCTATTTTGAGCTGTTTTTGGGACATGTCAAACTTTGACATTTTTGCCTTACTATAGTCTTGGATTTTTGGTCATTTTTTTAAACGTGCCAAATTATGGTGTTTTCGGCCATTTTTGTAATTTCCGATACTACAGCATGTCTTAGCAGGCTATAATAAGCTGTTTCAAGCTATTTTGAGGTGTTTTTGGGACATGTCAAACTTTGACATTTTTGCCTTACTATAGTCTTGGATTTTTGGTCATTTTTTCAACATGCCAAATTATGGTGTTTTTGTCTTTTTTTGCAACTTTCTATGCTATGGCGTGTCTTAGCAGGCTATAATAAGCTGTTTCAAGCTATTTTGAGCTGTTTTTGGGACATGTCAAACTTTGACCTTTTTGCCTTACTATAGTCTTGGATTTTTGGTCACTTTTTCAACATGCCCCATCACAGTGTTTTCAGCCATTTTTGCAACTTCCTTTACTACAGCGTGTCTTAGCAGGCTTTAATAAGCTGTTTCCAGCTATTTTGAGGTGTTTTTGGGACATGTCAAACTTTGACATTTTTGCCTTACTATAGTCTTGGATTTTTGGTCACTTTTTCAACTGGCCAAATTATGGTGTTTTCGACCTTTTTTGCAACTTCCTATGTTATGGCGTGTCTTAGCAGGCTTTAATAAGCTGTTTCCAGCTATTTTGAGCTGTTTTTGGGACATGTCAAATTTTGACATTTTTGCCTTACTATAGTCTTGGATTTTTGGTCATTTTTTCAACGGGCCAAATTATGGTGTTTTTGTGTTTTTTTGCAACTTTCTATGCTATGGCGTGTCTTGGTAGGATGTTATAAGTTGTCTGAAACAATTTTGAGCTGTTTTTGGGACATGTCAAATTTTGACCTTTTTGCCTTACTATAGTCTTGGATTTTTGGTCATTTTTTCAACATGCCAAATTATGGTGTTTTCGGCCATTTTTGTAATTTCCGATACTACAGCATGTCTTAGCAGGCTATGATAAGCTGTTTCAAACTATTTTGAGCTGTTTTTGGGACATGTCAAATTTTGACATTTTTGCCTTACTATTGTCTTGGATTTTTGGTCACTTTTTCAACGGGCCAAATTATGGTGTTTTCGACCTTTTTTGCAACTTCCTATGCTATGGCGTGTCTTGGCAGGATGTTATAAGTTGTTTGAAGCAATTTTGAGCTGTTTTTGGAACATGTCAAATTTTGACAATTTTTCCTTACTATAGTCTTGGATTTTTGGTCACTTTTTCAACAGGCCAAATTATGGTGTTTTTGTCTTTTTTTGCAACTTTCTATGCTATGGCGTGTCTTGGTAGGATGTTATAAGTTGTCTGAAACAATTTTGAGCTGTTTTTGGGACATGTCAAATTTTGACCTTTTTGCCTTACTATAGTCTTGGATTTTTGGTCATTTTTTCAACGGGCCAAATTATGTTTTTTTTGTCTTTTTTTACAACTTTCTATGCTATGGCGTGTCTTGGCAGGAGGTTATAAGTTGTTTGAAGCAGGATTGAGCTGTTTTTGGGACATGTCAAATTTTGACCTTTTTGCCTTACTATAGTCTTGGATTTTTGGTCATTTTTTTAAACGTGCCAAATTATGGTGTTTTCGGCCATTTTTGTAATTTGCTATACTACGGCATGTCTTAGCAGGCTATAATAAGCTGTTTCAAGCTATTTTGAGGTGTTTTTGGGACATGTCAAATTTTGACATTTTTGCCTTACTATAGTCTTGGATTTTTGGTCATTTTTTCAACATGCCCCATCACAGTGTTTTCAGCCATTTTTGCAACTTCCTTTACTACGGGGTGTCTTAGCAGGCTTTAATAAGGTGTTTCAAGCTATTTTGAGGTGTTTTTGGGACATGTCAAATTTTGACCTTTTTGCCTTACTATAGTCTTGGATTTTTGTTCATTTTTTCAACATGCCAAATTATGGTGTTTTCGACCTTTTTTGCAACTTTCTATGCTATGGCGTGTCTTGGTAGGATGTTATAAGTTGTCTGAAACAATTTTGAGCTGTTTTTGGGACATGTCAAATTTTGACCTTTTTGCCTTACTATAGTCTTGGATTTTTGGTCATTTTTTTAAACGTGCCAAATTATGGTGTTTTCGGCCATTTTTGTAATTTGCTATACTACGGCATGTCTTAGCAGGCTATAATAAGCTGTTTCAAGCTATTTTGAGGTGTTTTTGGGACATGTCAAACTTTGACATTTTTGCCTTACTATAGTCTTGGATTTTTGGTCATTTTTTCAACGGGCCAAATTATGGTGTTTTTGTCTTTTTTTGCAACTTTCTATGCTATGGCGTGTCTTGGTAGGATGTTATAAGTCTTCTGAAACAAATTTGAGCTGTTTTTGGGACATGTCAAACTTTGACATTTTTGCCTTACTATAGTCTTGGATTTTTGGTCATTTTTTTAAACGTGCCAAATTATGGTGTTTTCGGCCATTTTTGTAATTTGCTATACTACGGCATGTCTTAGCAGGCTATAATAAGCTGTTTCAAGCTATTTTGAGGTGTTTTTGGGACATGTCAAACTTTCACATTTTTGCCTTACTATAGTCTTGGATTTTTGGTCATTTTTTCAACGGGCCAAATTATGGTGTTTTTGTCTTTTTTTGCAACTTTCTATGCTATGGCGTGTCTTAGCAGGCTTTAATAAGCTGTTTCCAGCTATTTTGAGGTGTTTTTGGGACATGTCAAACTTTGACATTTTTGCCTTACTATAGTCTTGGATTTTTGGTCATTTTTTCAACATGCCAAATTATGGTGTTTTCGGCCATTTTTGTAATTTCCTATACTACGGCATGTCTTAGCAGGCTATAATAAGCTGTTTCAAGCTATTTTGAGGTGTTTTTGGGACATGTCAAACTTTGACATTTTTGCCTTACTATAGTCTTGGATTTTTGGTCACTTTTTCAACATGCCAAATTATGGTGTTTTCGACCTTTTTTGCAACTTCCTATGCTATGGCGTGTCTTAGCAGGCTTTAATAAGCTGTTTCAAGCTATTTTGAGCTGTTTTTGGGACATGTCAAACTTTGACATTTTTGCCTTACTATAGTCTTGGATTTTTGGTCATTTTTTCAACGGGCCAAATTATGGTGTTTTTGTCTTTTTTTGCAACTTTCTATGCTAAGGCGTGTCTTGGTAGGATGTTATAAGTCTTCTGAAACAAATTTGAGCTGTTTTTGGGACATGTCAAATTTTGACCTTTTTGCCTTACTATAGTCTTGGATTTTTGGTCATTTTTTCAACGGGCCAAATTATGGTGTTTTTGTCTTTTTTTGCAACTTTCTATGCTATGGCGTGTCTTAGCAGGCTTTAATAAGCTGTTTCCAGCTATTTTGAGCTGTTTTTGGGACATGTCAAACTTTGACATTTTTGCCTTACTATAGTCTTGGATTTTTGGTCATTTTTTTTTAACGTGCCAAATTATGGTGTTTTTGTCTTTTTTTTTTACAACTTTCTATGCTATGGCGTGTCTTAGCAGGCTTTAATAAGCTGTTTCCAGCTATTTTGAGCTGTTTTTGGGACATGTCAAACTTTGACATTTTTGCCTTACTATAGTCTTGGATTTTTGGTCATTTTTTTTTAACGTGCCAAATTATGGTGTTTTCGGCCTTTTTTGCAACTTCCTATGCTATGGCGTGTCTTAGCAGGCTTTAATAAGCTGTTTCCAGCTATTTTGAGCTGTTTTTGGGACATGTCAAACTTTGACATTTTTGCCTTACTATAGTCTTGGATTTTTGGTCATTTTTTCAACGGGCCAAATTATGGTGTTTTTGTCTTTTTTTGCAACTTTCTATGCTATGGCGTGTCTTGGTAGGATGTTATAAGTTGTCTGAAACAATTTTGAGCTGTTTTTGGGACATGTCAAACTTTGACCTTTTTGCCTTACTATAGTCTTGGATTTTTGGTCACTTTTTCAACATGCTAAATTATGGTGTTTTCGACCTTTTTTGCAACTTCCTATGCTATGGGTTGTCTTGGTAGGATGTTGTAAGTTGTTTGAAGCAATTTTAAGCTGTTTTTGGGACATGTCAAATTTTGACCTTTTTGCCTTACAATTGTCTTGGATTTTTGGTCACTTTTTCAACGGGCCAAATTATGGTGTTTTTGTGTTTTTTTGCAACTTTCTATGCTATGGCGTGTCTTGGTAGGATGTTATAAGTTGTCTGAAACAATTTTGAGCTGTTTTTGGGACATGTCAAATTTTGACATTTTTGCCTTACTATAGTCTTGGATATTTCGTCATTTTTTCCACATGCCAAATTATGGTGTTTTTGTCTTTTTTTTGCAACTTTCTATGCTATGGCGTGTCTTAGCAGGCTTTAATAAGCTGTTTCAAGCTATTATGAGGTGTTTTTGGGACATGTCAAACTTTGACATTTTTGCCTTACTATAGTCTTGGATTTTTGGTCATTTTTTCAACATGCCAAATTATGGTGTTTTCGGCCATTTTTGTAATTTCCTATACTATGGCATGTCTTAGCAGGCTATAATAAGCTGTTTCAAGCTATTTTGAGCTGTTTTTCGGACATGTCAAACTTTGACATTTTTGCCTTACTATAGTCTTGGATTTTTGGTGACTTTTTCAACGTGCCAAATTATGGTGTTTTCGACCTTTTTTGCAACTTCCTATGCTATGGCGTGTCTTAGCAGGCTTTAATAAGCTGTTTCAAGCTATTTTGAGGTGTTTTTGGGACATGTCAAACTTTGACATTTTTGCCTTACTATAGTCTTGGATTTTTGGTCATTTTTTCAACATGCCAAATTATGGTGTTTTTGTCGTTTTTTGCAACTTTCTATACTATGGCGTGTCTTGGCAGGATGTTATAAGTTGTTTCAAGCTATTTTGAGCTGTTTTTGGGACATGTCAAATTTTGACATTTTTTCCTAACTATAATCTTGGATTTTTGGTCATTTTTTAACATGCCAAATTATGGTGTTTTCGCCATTTTTGCAACTTTCTATGCTATGGCGTGTCTTAGCAGGCTTTAATAAGCTGTTTCAAGCTATTTTGAGGTGTTTTTGGGACATGTCAAATTTTGACATTTTTGCCTTACTATTGTCTTGGATTTTTGGTCATTTTTTTAACATGCCAAATTATGGTGTTTTCGGCCATTTTTGTAATTTCCTATACTATGGCATGTCTTAGCAGGCTATAATAAGCTGTTTCAAGCTATTTTGAGCTGTTTTTGGGACATGTCAAATTTTGACATTTTTTCCTTACAATAGTCTTGGATTTTTGGTCATTTTTTCAACGGGCCAAATTATGGTGTTTTTGTCTTTTTTTGCAACTTTCTATGCTATGGCGTGTCTTGGCAGGATGTTATAAGTTGTTTGAAGCAATTTTGAGCTGTTTTTGGGACATGTCAAACTTTGACATTTTTGCCTTACTATAGTCTTGGATTTTTGGTCATTTTTTCAACGGGCCAAATTATGGTGTTTTTGTCTTTTTTTGCAACTTTCTATGCTATGGCGTGTCTTAGCAGGATGTTATAAGCTGTTTCAAGCTATTTTGAGGTGTTTTTGGGACATGTCAAACTTTGACATTTTTGCCTTACTATAGTCTTGGATTTTTGGTCATTTTTTTAAACGTGCCAAATTATGGTGTTTTCGGCCATTTTTGTAATTTCCGATACTACAGCATGTCTTAGCAGGCTTTAATAAGCTGTTTCAAGCTATTTTGAGGTGTTTTTGGGACATGTCAAATTTTGACATTTTTGCCTTACTATAGTCTTGGATTTTTGGTCATTTTTTCAACATGCCAAATTATGGTGTTTTTGTCTTTTTTTGCAACTTTCTATGCTATGGCGTGTCTTGGTAGGATGTTATAAGTTGTCTGAAACAATTTTGAGCTGTTTTTGGGACATGTCAAATTTTGACCTTTTTGCCTTACTATAGTCTTGGATTTTTGGTCATTTTTTCAACATGCCAAATTATGGTGTTTTTGTTTTTGTTTTGCAACTTTCTGTGCTATGGCGTGTCTTAGCAGGCTTTAATAAGCCGTTTCAAGCTATTTTGAGGTGTTTTTGGGACATGTCAAACTTTGACATTTTTGCCTTACTATAGTCTTGGATTTTGGTCATTTTTCAACATGCCAAATTATGGTGTTTTGTCCATTTTGTAATTTCCGATACTATGGCATGTCTTAGCAGGCTATAATAAGCTGTTTCCAGCTATTTTGAGCTGTTTTTGGGACATGTCAAATTTTGACATTTTTGCCTTACTATAGTCTTGGATTTTTGGTCACTTTTTCAACATGCCAAATTATGGTGTTTTCGACCTTTTTTGCAACTTCCTATGCTATGGCGTGTCTTAGCAGGCTTTAATAAGCTGTTTCAAGCTATTTTGAGGTGTTTTTGGGACATGTCAAACTTTGACATTTTTGCCTTACTATAGTCTTGGATTTTTGGTCATTTTTTCAACGGGCCAAATTATGGTGTTTTTGTCTTTTTTTGCAACTTTCTATGCTATGGCGTGTCTTGGTAGGATGTTATAAGTTGTCTGAAACAAATTTGAGCTGTTTTTGGGACATGTCAAATTTTGACTTTTTTGCCTTACTATAGTCTTGGATTTTTGTTCATTTTTTCAACATGCCAAATTATGGTGTTTTCGGCCATTTTTGCAACTTCCTTTGCTATGGCGTGTCTTAGCAGGCTTTAATAAGCTGTTTCAAGCTATTTTGAGGTGTTTTTGGGACATGTCAAACTTTGACATTTTTGCCTTACTATAGTCTTGGATTTTTGGTCATTTTTTCAAGGTGCCAAATTATGGTGTTTTCAGCCATTTTTGCAACTTCCTATGCTATGGCGTGTCTTAGCAGGCTTTAATAAGCTGTTTCCAGCTATTTTGAGCTGTTTTTGGGACATGTCAAATTTTGACATTTTTGCCTTACTATAGTCTTGGATTTTTGGTCATTTTTTCAACGGGCCAAATTATGGTGTTTTCGACCTTTTTTGCAACTTCCTATGCTATGGCGTGTCTTAGCAGGCTTTAATAAGCTGTTTCAAGCTATTTTGAGCTGTTTTTGGGACATGTCAAACTTTGACATTTTTGCCTTACTATAGTCTTGGATTTTTGGTCATTTTTTCAACGGGCCAAATTATGGTGTTTTTGTCTTTTTTTGCAACTTTCTATGCTATGGCGTGTCTTAGCAGGCTTTAATAAGCTGTTTCCAGCTATTTTGAGGTGTTTTTGGGACATGTCAAACTTTGACATTTTTGCCTTACTATAGTCTTGGATTTTTGGTCATTTTTTTAACCGTGCCAAATTATGGTGTTTTCGGCCATTTTTGTAATTTGCTATACTACGGCATGTCTTAGCAGGCTTTAATAAGCTGTTTCAAGCTATTTTGAGGTGTTTTTGGGACATGTCAAACTTTGACATTTTTGCCTTACTATAGTCTTGGATTTTTGGTCATTTTTTCAACAGGCCAAATTATGGTGTTTTTGTCTTTTTTTGCAACTTTCTATGCTATGGCGTGTCTTGGTAGGATGTTATAAGTTGTCTGAAACAATTTTGAGCTGTTTTTGGGACATGTCAAATTTTGACCTTTTTGCCTTACTATAGTCTTGGATTTTTGTTCATTTTTTCAACATGCCAAATTATGGTGTTTTTGTCTTTTTTTTTTCAACTTTCTATGCTATGGCGTGTCTTGGTAGGATGTTATAAGTTGTCTGAAACAATTTTGAGCTGTTTTTGGGACATGTCAAATTTTGACTTTTTTGCCTGACTATAGTCTTGGATTTTTGGTCATTTTTTCAACATGCCAAATTATGGTGTTTTCGATCTTTTTTGCAACTTCCTATGCTATGGCGTGTCTTAGCAGGCTATAATAAGCTGTTTCAAGCTATTTTGAGGTGTTTTTGGGACATGTCAAATTTTGACATTTTTGCCTTACTATAGTCTTGGATTTTTGGTCACTTTTTCAACATGCCAAATTATGGTGTTTTGTCTTTTTGCAACTTCCTATGCTATGGCGTGTCTTAGCAGGCTATAATAAGCTGTTTCAAGCTATTTTGAGCTGTTTTTGGGACATGTCAAATTTTGACATTTTTGCCTTACTATAGTCTTGGATTTTTGGTCATTTTTTCAACATGCCAAATCATGGTGTTTTTGTGTTTTTTTGCAACTTTCTATGCTATGGCGTGTCTTAGCAGGCTTTAATAAGCTGTTTCAAGCTATTTTGAGCTGTTTTTGGGACATGTCAAACTTTGACATTTTTGCCTTACTATAGTCTTGGATTTTTGGTCATTTTTTCAACATGCCAAATTATGGTGTTTTGTCTTTTTGCAACTTCCTATGCTATGGCGTGTCTTAGCAGGCTTTAATAAGCTGTTTCTAGCTATTTTGAATTGTTTTTGGGACATGTCAAATTTTGACATTTTTTCCTTACTATAGTCTTGGATTTTTGGTCATTTTTTCAACGGGCCAAATTATGGTGTTTTTGTCTTTTTTTGCAACTTTCTATGCTATGGCGTGTCTTGGTAGGATGTTATAAGTTGTTTGAAGCAATCTTGAGCTGTTTTTGGGACATGTCAAATTTTGACATTTTTGCCTTACTATAGTCTTGGATTTTTGGTCACTTTTTCAACATGCCAAATTATGGTGTTTTCGGCCTTGGTTGCAACTTTCTATGCTATGGCATGTCTTAGCAGGCTATAATAAGCTGTTTCAAACTATTTTGAGCTGTTTTTGGGACATGTCAAATTTTGACATTTTTGCCTTACTATAGTCTTGGATTTTTGGTCATTTTTTCAACGGGCCAAATTATGGTGTTTTTGTCTTTTTTTGCAACTTCCTATGCTATGGCGTGTCTTGGCAGGATGTTATAAGCTGTTTCAAGCTATTTTGAGGTGTTTTTGGGACATGTCAAATTTTGACCTTTTTGCCTTACTATAGTCTTGGATTTTTAGTCATTTTTTCAACGGGCCAAATTATGGTGTTTTTGTCTTTTTTTGCAACTTTCTATGCTATGGCGTGTCTTGGTAGGATGTTATAAGTTGTCTGAAACAATTTTGAGCTGTTTTTGGGACATGTCAAATTTTGACCTTTTTGCCTTACTATAGTCTTGGATTTTTGGTCACTTTTTCAACATGCCAAATTATGGTGTTTTCAACCTTTTTTGCAACTTCCTATGCTATGGCGTGTCTTAGCAGCCTATAATAAGCTGTTTCAAGCTATTTTGAGCTGTTTTTGGGACATGTCAAACTTTGACATTTTTGCCTTACTATAGTCTTGGATTTTTGGTCATTTTTTCAACGGGCCAAATTATGTTTTTTTTGTCTTTTTTTACAACTTTCTATGCTATGGCGTGTCTTGGCAGGAGGTTATAAGTTGTTTGAAGCAGGATTGAGCTGTTTTTGGGACATGTCAAATTTTGACCTTTTTGCCTCACTATAGTCTTGGATTTTTGGTCATTTTTTCAACATGCCAAATTATGGTGTTTTCGGCCATTTTTGTAATTTGCTATACTACGGCATGTCTTAGCAGGCTATAATAAGCTGTTTCAAGCTATTTTGAGGTGTTTTTGGGACATGTCAAATTTTGACATTTTTGCCTTACTATAGTCTTGGATTTTTGGTCATTTTTTCAACATGCCCCATCACAGTGTTTTCAGCCATTTTTGCAACTTCCTTTACTACGGGGTGTCTTAGCAGGCTTTAATAAGGTGTTTCAAGCTATTTTGAGGTGTTTTTGGGACATGTCAAATTTTGACCTTTTTGCCTTACTATAGTCTTGGATTTTTGTTCATTTTTTCAACATGCCAAATTATGGTGTTTTCGACCTTTTTTGCAACTTTCTATGCTATGGCGTGTCTTGGTAGGATGTTATAAGTTGTCTGAAACAATTTTGAGCTGTTTTTGGGACATGTCAAATTTTGACCTTTTTGCCTTACTATAGTCTTGGATTTTTGGTCATTTTTTCAACATGCCAAATTATGGTGTTTTCGGCCATTTTTGTAATTTGCTATACTACGGCATGTCTTAGCAGGCTATAATAAGCTGTTTCAAGCTATTTTGAGGTGTTTTTGGGACATGTCAAACTTTGACATTTTTGCCTTACTATAGTCTTGGATTTTTGGTCATTTTTTCAACGTGCCAAATTATGGTGTTTTTGTCTTTTTTTGCAACTTTCTATGCTATGGCGTGTCTTGGTAGGATGTTATAAGTCTTCTGAAACAAATTTGAGCTGTTTTTGGGACATGTCAAACTTTGACATTTTTGCCTTACTATAGTCTTGGATTTTTGGTCATTTTTTCAACTGGCCAAATTATGGTGATTTTGTCTGTTTTTGCAACTTTCTATGCTATGGGTTGTCTTGGTAGGATGTTGTAAGTTGTTTGAAGCAATTTTAAGCTGTTTTTGGGACATGTCAAACTTTGACATTTTTGCCTTACTATAGTCTTGGATTTTTGGTCACTTTTTCAACATGGTAAATTGTGGTGTTTTAGGCCATTTTTGTAATTTGCTATACTACGGCATGTCTTAGCAGGCTATAATAAGCTGTTTCAAGCTATTTTGAGGTGGTTTTTGGACATTTCAAACTTTTACACTTTTGCCTTACTATAGTCTTGGATTTTTGGTCATTTTTTCAACGGGCCAAATTATGGTGTTTTTGTCTTTTTTTGCAACTTTCTATGCTATGGCGTGTCTTAGCAGGCTTTAATAAGCTGTTTCAAGCTATTTTGAGGTGTTTTTGGGACATGTCAAACTTTGACATTTTTGCCTTACTATAGTCTTGGATTTTTGGTGACTTTTTCAACATGCCAAATTATGGTGTTTTCGGCCATTTTTGTAATTTGCTATACTACGGCATGTCTTAGCAGGCTATAATAAGCTGTTTCAAGCTATTTTGAGGTGTTTTTGGGACATGTCAAATTTTGACATTTTTGCCTTACTATAGTCTTGGATTTTTGGTCACTTTTTCAACATGGTAAATTGTGGTGTTTTCGACCTTTTTTGCAACTTCCTATGCTATGGCGTGTCTTAGCAGGCTTTAATAAGCTGTTTCAAGCTATTTTGAGGTGTTTTTGGGACATGTCAAACTTTGACATTTTTGCCTTACTATAGTCTTGGATTTTTGGTCATTTTTTCAACATGCCAAATTATGGTGTTTTTGTCTTTTTTGCAACTTTCTATGCTAAGGCGTGTCTTGGTAGGATGTTATAAGTCTTCTGAAACAAATTTGAGCTGTTTTTGGGACATGTCAAATTTTGACCTTTTGCCTTAGTCTTGGATTTTTGGTCATTTTTTCAACTGGCCAAATTGTGGTGTTTTTGTCTTTTTTTGCAACTTTCCATGCTATGGCGTGTCTTGTAAGGATATTATAAGTTGTTTGAAGCTATTTTGAGGTGTTTTTGGGACATGTCAAACTTTGACATTTTTGCCTTACTATAGTCTTGGATTTTTGGTCATTTTTTTAAACGTGCCAAATTATGGTGTTTTCGGCCATTTTTGTAATTTGCTATACTACGGCATGTCTTAGCAGGCTATAATAAGCTGTTTCAAGCTATTTTGAGGTGTTTTTGGGACATGTCAAACTTTGACATTTTTGCCTTACTATAGTCTTGGATTTCTGGTCATTTTTTCAACGGGCCAAATTATGGTGTTTTCGACCTTTTTTGCAACTTCCTATGCTATGGCGTGTCTTAGCAGGCTTTAATAAGCTGTTTCAAGCTATTTTGAGGTGTTTTTGGGACATGTCAAACTTTGACATTTTTGCCTTACTATAGTCTTGGATTTTTGGTCATTTTTTCAACGGGCCAAATTATGGTGTTTTTGTCTTTTTTTGCAACTTTCTATGCTATGGCGTGTCTTGGTAGGATGTTATAAGTCTTCTGAAACAAATTTGAGCTGTTTTTGGGACATGTCAAATTTTGACCTTTTTGCCTTACTATAGTCTTGGATTTTTGTTCATTTTTCAACATGCCAAATTATGGTGTTTTTTGTCTTTTTTTGCAACTTCCTATGCTATGGCGTGTCTTAGCAGGCTTTAATAAGCTGTTTCAAGCTATTTTGAGGTGTTTTTGGGACATGTCAAACTTTGACATTTTTGCCTTACTATAGTCTTGGATTTTTGGTCATTTTTTTAAACGTGCCAAATTATGGTGTTTTCGACCTTTTTTGCAACTTCCTATGCTATGGCGTGTCTTAGCAGGCTTTAATAAGCTGTTTCAAGCTATTTTGAGGTGTTTTTGGGACATGTCAAACTTTGACATTTTTGCCTTACTATAGTCTTGGATTTTTGGTCATTTTTTCAACATGCCACATTATGGTGTTTTGTCTTTTTGCAACTTTCTATGCTATGGCGTGTCTTGGTAGGATGTTATAAGTCTTCTGAAACAAATTTGAGCTGTTTTTGGGACATGTCAAATTTTGACCTTTTTGCCTTACTATAGTCTTGGATTTTTGGTCATTTTTTCAACGGGCCAAATTATGGTGTTTTTGTCTTTTTTTGCAACTTCCTATGCTATGGCGTGTCTTGGCAGGATGTTATAAGCTGTTTCAAGCTATTTTGAGGTGTTTTTGGGACATGTCAAACTTTGACATTTTTGCCTTACTATAGTCTTGGATTTTTGGTCACTTTTTCAACATGCTAAATTATGGTGTTTTCGACCTTTTTTGCAACTTCCTATGCTATGGCGTGTCTTAGCAGGCTTTAATAAGCTGTTTCAAGCTATTTTGAGGTGTTTTTGGGACATGTCAAACTTTGACATTTTTGCCTTACTATAGTCTTGGATTTTTGGTCATTTTTTCAACGGGCCAAATTATGGTGTTTTTGTCTTTTTTTGCAACTTTCTATGCTATGGCGTGTCTTGGTAGGATGTTATAAGTCTTCTGAAACAAATTTGAGCTGTTTTTGGGACATGTCAAATTTTGACCTTTTTGCCTTACTATAGTCTTGGATTTTTGTTCATTTTTTCAACGGGCCAAATTATGGTGTTTTCGACCTTTTTTGCAACTTCCTATGCTATGGCGTGTCTTGGCAGGATGTTATAAGCTGTTTCAAGCTATTTTGAGGTGTTTTTGGGACATGTCAAACTTTGACATTTTTGCCTTACTATAGTCTTGGATTTTTGGTCATTTTTTCAACGGGCCAAATTATGGTGTTTTTGTCTTTTTTTGCAACTTTCTATGCTAAGGCGTGTCTTGGTAGGATGTTATAAGTCTTCTGAAACAAATTTGAGCTGTTTTTGGGACATGTCAAATTTTGACCTTTTTGCCTTACTATAGTCTTGGATTTTTGGTCATTTTTTCAACGGGCCAAATTATGGTGTTTTTGTCTTTTTTTGCAACTTCCTATGCTATGGCGTGTCTTGGCAGGATGTTATAAGCTGTTTCAAGCTATTTTGAGGTGTTTTTGGGACATGTCAAACTTTGACATTTTTGCCTTACTATAGTCTTGGATTTTTGGTCACTTTTTCAACATGCCAAATTATGGTGTTTTCGACCTTTTTTGCAACTTCCTATGCTATGGCGTGTCTTAGCAGGCTTTAATAAGCTGTTTCAAGCTATTTTGAGGTGTTTTTGGGACATGTCAAACTTTGACATTTTTGCCTTACTATAGTCTTGGATTTTTGGTCATTTTTTCAACGGGCCAAATTATGGTGTTTTTGTCTTTTTTTGCAACTTTCTATGCTATGGCGTGTCTTGGTAGGATGTTATAAGTCTTCTGAAACAAATTTGAGCTGTTTTTGGGACATGTCAAATTTTGACCTTTTTGCCTTACTATAGTCTTGGATTTTTGTTCATTTTTTCAACGGGCCAAATTATGGTGTTTTTGTCTTTTTTTGCAACTTCCTATGCTATGGCGTGTCTTGGCAGGATGTTATAAGCTGTTTCAAGCTATTTTGAGGTGTTTTTGGGACATGTCAAACTTTGACATTTTTGCCTTACTATAGTCTTGGATTTTTGGTCATTTTTTTAAACGTGCCAAATTATGGTGTTTTTGTCTTATTTTGCAACTTTCTATGCTATGGCGTGTCTTGGTAGGATGTTATAAGTCTTCTGAAACAAATTTGAGCTGTTTTTGGGACATGTCAAATTTTGACCTTTTTGCCTTACTATAGTCTTGGATTTTTGTTCATTTTTTCAACGGGCCAAATTATGGTGTTTTTGTCTTTTTTTGCAACTTCCTATGCTATGGCGTGTCTTGGCAGGATGTTATAAGCTGTTTCAAGCTATTTTGAGGTGTTTTTGGGACATGTCAAATTTTGACCTTTTTGCCTTACTATAGTCTTGGATTTTTGGTCATTTTTTCAACATGCCAAATTATGGTGTTTTCGACCTTTTTTGCAACTTCCTATGCTATGGCGTGTCTTGGCAGGATGTTATAAGCTGTTTCAAGCTATTTTGAGGTGTTTTTGGGACATGTCAAACTTTGACATTTTTGCCTTACTATAGTCTTGGATTTTTGGTCACTTTTTCAACAGGCCAAATTATGGTGTTTTTGTCTTTTTTTGCAACTTTCTATGCTATGGCATGTCTTGGTAGGATGTTATAAGTTGTCTGAAACAATTTTGAGCTGTTTTTGGGACATGTCAAATTTTGACCTTTTGCCTTACTATAGTCTTGGATTTTTGGTCATTTTTCAACATGCCAAATTATGGTGTTTTTGTCTTTTTTGCAACTTCCTATGCTATGGCGTGTCTTGGCAGGATGTTATAAGCTGTTTCAAGCTATTTTGAGCTGTTTTTGGGACATGTCAAACTTTGACATTTTTGCCTGACTATAGTCTTGGATTTTTGGTCATTTTTCAACATGCCAAATTATGGTGTTTTGTGTATTTTTGCAACTTTCTATGCTATGGCGTGCCTTGGTAGGATGTTATAAGTTGTCTGAAACAAATTTGAGCTGTTTTTGGGACATGTCAAATTTTGACCTTTTTGCCTTACTATAGTCTTGGATTTTTGTTCATTTTTTCAACGGGCCAAATTATGGTGTTTTTGTCTTTTTTTGCAACTTCCTATGCTATGGCGTGTCTTGGCAGGATGTTATAAGCTGTTTCAAGCTATTTTGAGGTGTTTTTGGGACATGTCAAACTTTGACATTTTTGCCTTACTATAGTCTTGGATTTTTGGTCACTTTTTCAACTGGCCAAATTATGGTGTTTTTGTCTTTTTTTGCAACTTTCTATGCTATGGCGTGTCTTAGCAGGCTTTAATAAGCTGTTTCCAGCTATTTTGAGGTGTTTTTGGGACATGTCAAATTTTGACCTTTTTGCCTTACTATAGTTTTGGATTTTTGGTCACTTTTTCAACATGCCAAATTATGGTGTTTTCAGCCATTTTTGCAACTTCCTATGCTATGGCATGTCTTGGCAGGCTTTAATAAGCTGTTTCAAACTATTTTGAGCTGTTTTTGGGACATGTCAAATTTTGACATTTTTGCCTTACTATAGTCTTGGATTTTTGGTCATTTTTTCAACGGGCCAAATTATGGTGTTTTCGACCTTTTTTGCAACTTCCTATGCTATGGCGTGTCTTGGCAGGATGTTATAAGCTGTTTCAAGCTATTTTGAGGTGTTTTGGGACATGTCAAATTTTGACATTTTGCCTTACTATAGTCTTGGATTTTTGGTCATTTTTCAACATGCCAAATTATGGTGTTTTGTCTTTTTTTGCAACTTTCTATGCTATGGCGTGTCTTAGCAGGCTATAATAAGCTGTTTCAAGCTATTTTGAGGTGTTTTTGGGACATGTCAAACTTTGACATTTTTGCCTTACTATAGTCTTGGATTTTTGGACATTTTTTCAACATGCCCCATCACAGTGTTTTCAGCCATTTTTGTAATTTGCTATACTACGGCGTGTCTTAGCAGGCTTTAATAAGCTGTTTCCAGCTATTTTGAGCTGTTTTTGGGACATGTCAAACTTTGACATTTTTGCCTTACTATCGTCTTGGATTTTTGGTCACTTTTTCAACATGCCAAATTATGGTGTTTTCGACCTTTTTTGCAACATCCTATGCTATGGCGTGTCTTAGCAGGCTTTAATAAGCTGTTTCAAGCTATTTTGAGGTGTTTTTGGGACATGTCAAACTTTGACATTTTTGCCTTACTATAGTCTTGGATTTTTGGTCATTTTTTCAACGTGCCAAATTATGGTGTTTTTGTCTTTTTTTGCAACTTTCTATGCTATGGCGTGTCTTGGTAGGATGTTATAAGTCTTCTGAAACAAATTTGAGCTGTTTTTGGGACATGTCAAACTTTGACATTTTTGCCTTACTATAGTCTTGGATTTTTGGTCATTTTTTCAACATGCCACATTATGGTGTTTTGTGTATTGTTGCAACTTCCTATGCTACGGCGTGTCTTGGCAGGATGTTATAAGCTGTTTCAAGCTATTTTGAGGTGTTTTTGGGACATGTCAAACTTTGACATTTTTGCCTTACTATAGTCTTGGATTTTTGGTCATTTTTTCAACATGCTAAATTATGGTGTTTTCGACCTTTTTTGCAACTTCCTATGCTATGGCGTGTCTTGGCAGGCTGTTATAAGCTGTTTCAAGCTATTTTGAGGTGTTTTTGGGACATGTCAAACTTTGACATTTTTGCCTTACTATAGTCTTGGATTTTGGTCATTTTTCAACATGCCAAATTATGGTGTTTTTGTCTTATTTTGCAACTTTCTATGCTATGGCGTGTCTTGGTAGGATGTTATAAGTCTTCTGAAACAAATTTGAGCTGTTTTTGGGACATGTCAAATTTTGACCTTTTTGCCTTACTATAGTCTTGGATTTTTGTTCATTTTTTCAACGGGCCAAATTATGGTGTTTTTGTCTTTTTTTGCAACTTCCTATGCTATGGCGTGTCTTGGCAGGATGTTATAAGCTGTTTCAAGCTATTTTGAGGTGTTTTTGGGACATGTCAAACTTTGACATTTTTGCCTTACTATAGTCTTGGATTTTTGGTCACTTTTTCAACATGCCAAATTATGGTGTTTTCGACCTTTTTTGCAACTTCCTATGCTATGGCGTGTCTTAGCAGGCTTTAATAAGCTGTTTCAAGCTATTTTGAGGTGTTTTTGGGACATGTCAAACTTTGACATTTTTGCCTTACTATAGTCTTGGATTTTTGGTCATTTTTTCAACATGCCAAATTATGGTGTTTTTGTCTTTTTTTTGCAACTTTCTATGCTATGGCGTGTCTTGGTAGGATGTTATAAGTTGTCTGAAACAATTTTGAGCTGTTTTTGGGACATGTCAAATTTTGACCTTTTTGCCTTACTATAGTCTTGGATTTTTGGTCATTTTTTCAACGGGCCAAATTATGGTGTTTTTGTCTTTTTTTGCAACTTTCTATGCTATGGCGTGTCTTGGCAGGATGTTATAAGCTGTTTCAAGCTATTTTGAGGTGTTTTTGGGACATGTCAAACTTTGACATTTTTGCCTTACTATAGTCTTGGATTTTTGGTCACTTTTTCAACATGCCAAATTATGGTGTTTTCGACCTTTTTTGCAACTTCCTATGCTATGGCGTGTCTTGGCAGGATGTTATAAGCTGTTTCAAGCTATTTTGAGGTGTTTTTGGGACATGTCAAACTTTGACATTTTTGCCTTACTATAGTCTTGGATTTTTGGTCACTTTTTCAACATGCCAAATTATGGTGTTTTCGACCTTTTTTGCAACATCCTATGCTATGGCGTGTCTTAGCAGGCTTTAATAAGCTGTTTCAAGGTATTTTGAGCTGTTTTTGGGACATGTCAAATTTTGACATTTTTGCCTTACTATAGTCTTGGATTTTTGGTCATTTTTTCAACATGCCAAATTATGGTGTTTTTGTCTTTTTTTGCAACTTTCTATGCTATGGCGTGTCTTGGCAGGGTGTAATAAGCTGTTTCAAGCTTATTTGTGCTGTTTTTGGGACATGTCAAACTTTGACATTTTTGCCTTACTATAGTCTTGGATTTTTGGTCACTTTTCAACATGCCAAATTATGGTGTTTTCGGCCATTTTTGCAACTTCCTATGCTATGGCGTGTCTTAGCAGGCTTTAATAAGCTGTTTCCAGCTATTTTGAGCTGTTTTTGGGACATGTCAAACTTTGACATTTTTGCCTTACTATAGTCTTGGATTTTTGGTCACTTTTTCAACATGCCAAATTATGGTGTTTTCGACCTTTTTTGCAACTTCCTATGCTATGGCGTGTCTTAGCAGGCTTTAATAAGCTGTTTCAAGCTATTTTGAGGTGTTTTTGGGACATGTCAAACTTTGACATTTTTGCCTTACTATAGTCTTGGATTTTTGGTGACTTTTTCAACGGGCCAAATTATGGTGTTTTTGTCTTTTTTTGCAACTTTCTACGCTATGGCATGTTTTGGTAGGATGTTATAAGTTGTCTGAAACAAATTTCAGCTGTTTTTGGGACATGTCAAATTTTGACATTTTTGCCTTACTATAGTCTTGGATTTTTGTTCATTTTTTCAACATGCCAAATTATGGTGTTTTTGTCTTTTTTGCAACATCCTATGCTATGGCGTGTCTTAGCAGGCTTTTATAAGTTGTTTGAAGCTATCTTGAGCTGTTTTTGGGACATGTCAAATTTTGACATTTTTGCCTTACAATAGTCTTGGATTTTTGGTCATTTTTTCAACGGGCCAAATTATGGTGTTTTGTCTTTTTTTTGCAACTTTCTATGCTATGGCGTGTCTTGGTAGGATGTTATAAGTTGTCTGAAACAATTTTGAGCTGTTTTTGGGACATGTCAAATTTTGACCTTTTTGCCTTACTATAGTCTTGGATTTTTGGTCACTTTTTCAACATGCCAAATTATGGTGTTTTCGACCTTTTTTGCAACTTCCTATGCTATGGCGTGTCTTAGCAGGCTTTAATAAGCTGTTTCAAGCTATTTTGAGCTGTTTTTGGGACATGTCAAACTTTGACATTTTTGCCTTACTATAGTCTTGGATTTTTGGTCATTTTTTCAACGGGCCAAATTATGGTGTTTTTGTCTTTTTTGCAACTTTCTATGCTATGGCGTGTCTTGGCAGGATATTATAAGTTGTTTGAAGCAGTTTTGAGCTGTTTTTGGGACATGTCAGATTTTGACATTTTTGTCTTACTATAGTCTTGGATTTTTGGTCATTTTTTTAACATGCCAAATTATGGTGTTTTCGGCCATTTTTGTAATTTCCTATACTACGGCATGTCTTAGCAGGCTTTAATAAGCTGTTTCAAGCTATTTTGAGCTGTTTTTGGGACATGTCAAATTATGACATTTTTGCCTTACTATAGTCTTGGATTTTTGGTCATTTTTCAACATGCCAAATTATGGTGTTTTCAGCCATTTTGCAACTTCCTATGCTATGGCGTGTCTTAGCAGGCTTTAATAAGCTGTTTCAAGCTATTTTGTGGTGTTTTTGGGACATGTCAAATTTTGACATTTTTGCCTTACTATAGTCTTGGATTTTTGGTCACTTTTTCAACATGCCAAATTATGGTGTTTTTGTCTTTTTTTGCAACTTTCTATGCTATGGCGTGTCTTGGTAGGATGTTATAAGTTGTCTGAAACAATTTTGAGCTGTTTTTGGGACATGTCAAATTTTGACCTTTTTGCCTTACTATAGTCTTGGATTTTTGGTCATTTTTTCAACGGGCCAAATTATGGTGTTTTCGTCCATTTTGCAACTTCCTATGCTATGGCGTGTCTTAGCAGGCTTTAATAAGCTGTTTCAAGCTATTTTGAGGTGTTGTTGGGACATGTCAAACTTTGACATTTTTGCCTTACTAGAGTCATGGATTTTTGGTCATTTTTCAACATGCCAAATTATGGTGTTTTGTCTTTTTGCAACTTTCTATGCTATGGCGTGTCTTGGTAGGATGTTATAAGTCTTCTGAAACAAATTTGAGCTGTTTTTGGGACATGTCAAACTTTGACATTTTTGCCTTACTATAGTCTTGGATTTTTGGTCATTTTTTCAACGGGCCAAATTATGGTGTTTTTGTCTTTTTGCAACGTCCTATGCTATGGCATGTCTTGGCAAGAGGTTTTAAGTTGTTTGAAGTAGTTTTGAGCTGTTTTTGGGACATGTCAAATTTTGACCTTTTTGCCTTACTATAGTCTTGGATTTTTGGTCACTTTTTCAACATGCCAAATTATGGTGTTTTCGACCTTTTTTGCAACTTCCTATGCTATGGCGTGTCTTAGCAGGCTTTAATAAGCTGTTTCAAGCTATTATGAGGTGTTTTTGGGACATGTCAAACTTTGACATTTTTGCCTTACTATAGTCTTGGATTTTTGGTCACTTTTTCAACATGCCAAATTATGGTGTTTTCAACCTTTTTTGCAACTTCCTATGCTATGGCGTGTCTTAGCAGGCTTTAATAAGCTGTTTCAAGCTATTATGAGGTGTTTTTGGGACATGTCAAACTTTGACATTTTGCCTTACTATAGTCTTGGATTTTTGGTCACTTTTTCAACATGGTAAATTGTGGTGTTTTCGACCTTTTTTGCAACTTCCTATGCTATGGCGTGTCTTAGCAGGCTTTAATAAGCTGTTTCAAGCTATTTTGAGGTGTTTTTGGGACATGTCAAACTTTGACATTTTTGCCTTACTATAGTCTTGGATTTTTGGTCATTTTTTCAACATGCCAAATTATGGTGTTTTTGTCTTTTTTTGCAACTTTCTATGCTAAGGCGTGTCTTGGTAGGATGTTATAAGTCTTCTGAAACAAATTTGAGCTGTTTTTGGGACATGTCAAATTTTGACATTTTTGCCTTACTATAGTCTTGGATTTTTGGTCACTTTTTCAACATGCCAAATTATGGTGTTTTCGATCTTTTTTGCAACTTCCTATGCTATGGCGTGTCTTAGCAGGCTTTAATAAGCTGTTTCTAGCTATTTTGAATTGTTTTTGGGACATGTCAAATTTTGACATTTTTTCCTTACAATAGTCTTGGATTTTTGGTCATTTTTTCAACGGGCCAAATTATGGTGTTTTTGTCTTTTTTTGCAACTTTCTATGCTATGGCGTGTCTTGGTAGGATGTTATAAGTTGTTTGAAGCAATCTTGAGCTGTTTTTGGGACATGTCAAATTTTGACATTTTTGCCTTACTATAGTCTTGGATTTTTGGTCATTTTTTCAACGGGCCAAATTATGGTGTTTTTGTCTTTTTTTGCAACTTTCTATGCTATGGCGTGTCTTAGCAGGCTATGATAAGCTGTTTCAAACTATTTTGAGCTGTTTTTGGGACATGTCAAATTTTGACCTTTTTGCCTTACTATAGTCTTGGATTTTTGGTCATTTTTTCAACATGCCACATCAGGGTGTTTTCAGCCATTTTTGCAACTTCCTTTACTACAGCGTGTCTTAGCAGGCTTTAATAAGCTGTTTCCAGCTATTTTGAGCTGTTTTTGGGACATGTCAAATTTTGACATTTTTGCCTTACTATCGTCTTGGATTTTTGGTCACTTTTTCAACATGCCAAATTATGGTGTTTTCGACCTTTTTTGCAACATCCTATGCTATGGCGTGACTTGGTAGGATGTTATAAGTTGTCTGAAACAATTTTGAGCTGTTTTTGGGACATGTCAAATTTTGACCTTTTTGTCTTACTATAGTCTTGGATTTTTGGTCACTTTTTCAACTGGCCAAATTATGGTGTTTTCGACCTTTTTTTGCAACTTCCTATGTTATGGCATGTCTTAGCAGGCTTTAATAAGCTGTTTCCAGCTATTTTGAGCTGTTTTTGGGACATGTCAGATTTTGACATTTTTGCCTTACTATAGTCTTGGATTTTTGGTCACTTTTTCAACATGCCAAATTATGGTGTTTTCAACCTTTTTTGCAACTTCCTATGCTATGGCGTGTCTTAGCAGGCTTTAATAAGCTGTTTCAAGCTATTTTGAGGTGTTTTTGGGACATGTCAAATTTTGACATTTTTGCCTTACTATAGTCTTGGATTTTTGGTCACTTTTTCAACATGCCAAATTATGGTGTTTTCAAACTTTTTTGCAACTTCCTATGCTATGGTGTGTCTTGGCAGGATTTTATAAGTTGTTTGAAGCAGTATTGAGCTGTTTTTGGGACATGTCAAACTTTGACATTTTTGCCTTACTATAGTCTTGGATTTTTGGTCATTTTTTCAACGGGCCAAATTATGGTGTTTTTGTCTTTTTTTGCAACTTTCTATGCTATGGCGTGTCTTGGCAGGAGGTTATAAGTTGTTTGAAGCAGTATTGACTTGTTTTTGGGACATGTCAAATTTTGACATTTTTGCCTTACTATAGTCTTGGATTTTTGGTCATTTTTTCAACAGGCCAAATTATGGTGTTTTTGTCTTTTTTTGCAACGTCCTATGCTATGGCATGTCTTGGCAAGAGGTTTTAAGTTGTTTGAAGTAGTTTTGAGCTGTTTTTGGGACATGTCAAATTTTGACATTTTTGCCTTACTATAGTCTTGGATTTTTGGTCATTTTTTCAACCTGCTGAATTATGTTATTTTTGCCTATTTTTGCAACTTCCTATGCTATGGCGTGTCTTAGCAGGCTTTAATAACCTGTTTCCAGTTATTTTGAGCTGTTTTTGGGACATGTCAAATTTTGACATTTTTGCCTTACTATAGTCTTGGATTTTTGGTCATTTTTTCAACAGGCCAAATTATGGTGTTTTTGTCTTTTTTTGCAACGTCCTATGCTATGGCATGTCTTGTAAGGATATTATAAGTTGTTTGAAGCAGTTTTGAGCTGTTTTTGGGACATGTCAAATTTTGACCTTTTTGCCTTACTATAGTCTTGGATTTTTGGTCACTTTTTCAACGTGCCAAATTATGGTGTGTTCGGCCATTTTTGTAATTTCCTATACTACGGCATGTCTTAGCAGGCTATAATAAACTGTTTCAAGCTATTTTGAGCTGTTTTTGGGACATTTCAAATTTTGACATTTTTGCCTTACTATAGTCTTGGATTTTTGGTCATTTTTTCAACATGCCACATCACGGTGTTTTCAGCCATTTTTGCAACTTTCTATGCTATGGCGTGTCTTGGCAGGAAATATAAGATGTTTGAAGCAATTTTGAGCTGTTTTTGGGTCATGTCAAATTTTGACCTTTTTGGATTTTTGGTCGTTTTTTCAACGTGCCAAATTATGGTGTTGTCGACCATTTTTGTAATTTTCTATACTTCGGCATGTCTTAACAGTCTATAATAAGCTGTTTCAAGCAATTTTGAGCTGTTTTTGGGACATGTCAAATTTTGACCTTTTTGTCTTACTATAGTCTTGGATTTTTGGTCACTTTTTCAACATGCCAAATTATGGTGTTTTCGACCTTTTTTGCAACTTCCTATGCTATGGCGTGTCTTGGCAGGCTTTAATAAGCTTTTTCCAGCTATTTTGAGCTGTTTTTGGGACATGTCAAACTTTGACATTTTTGCCTTACTATAGTCTTGGATTTTTGGTCATTTTTTCAACGGGCCAAATTATGGTGTTTTTTATTGCAACTTACTATGCTATGGCGTGTCTTGGCAGGATATTATAAGTTGTTTGAAGCAGTTTTGAGCTGTTTTTGGGACATGTCAAATTTTGAAATTTTTGCCTTACTATAGTCTTGGATTTTTGGTCACTTTTTCAACGTGCCAAATTATGGTGTTTTCGACCTTTTTTCCCAACCTCCTATACTACGGCATGTCTTAGCAGGCTATAATAAGCTGTTTCAAGGTATTTTGAGCTTTTTTTTGGACATGTTAAATTTTGACATTTTTGCCATACTATAGTCTTGGATTTTTGGTCATCCTTTCGAATTGCCAAATTATGGTGTTTTCGGACTTTTTTGGCGTATGTTTCCACTTTGTATGGTAGTACGCATCTCTGCAAGCTATAATATGTCGTTTTTAACCATTTTTGGGACATGTCAAAATTTTACATTTTTGCCTTACTATAGTATGCGATTTTTGGCCATGTCTTCAACATGCTAAATTACGATGTTTTTGGCCGTTGTTTCCACTTTGTTTAGTATGGCGCATCTTTACAAGCTATTATATGTTATCTTTAGCCATTTTTGGGACATATCAAACTTTGATATTTTTGCCATACTATGCGATTTTTGGCCATTTCTTCAACATGCTAAAATATTATGATTTTGGATTTTTTGGCATTGGTTCCACTTTGTATGCTAAAATGGGTCTCTAAAAGATAAATATATCATTTTTAACCATTTTTGGGACATGTCAAAATTTGACATTTGTGCCATACTATAGTATGCGATTTTTGGCCATTTTTTCAACATGCTAAATTATTTTGTTTTAGGCCTTTTTTGGCCTTTGTTTCCACTTTGTATGCTACGGTGCGTCTCTACAAGCTAAAATATGTCATTTTTAACCATTTTTGGGACATGTCAAAATTTGACATTTTTTGCCATACTATAGTATGCGATTTTTGTCCATTTTTTCAACAATCGAAATTGGGACATTTTTGGCAATTCTTGGCATTTGTTACAATTTTGTATACTATGACCCGTTTTTACAATCTATAATATGTCATTTTCAGCCATTTTTGGTAAATGTCAAAATTTGACAATTTTGCCAAACTATTGTATGCATTTTTTGGCCATTTTTTCAGCATGATAAATTATGACGTTTTGGGTCTTTTTTGGCCTTTGTTTCAGCTTTGTTTTCCATGATGCATGTATACAAGCTATGATTTGTCATTCATACTCATTTTTGGGAAATGTCAAAAGTTGACTTTTTTGACATACAATAGTATGCAATTTTCAGCCATTTTTTCAACATGCTAAATTATGATGTTTTGTGCCGTTTTTTGCTCTTTTTTTTTTTTTACATTGTATTATATGACGTGACTCAACAAGCTATAATATGTCCTTTTTAGGCATTTTTAAAACATGTGAAAATCTGACATTTTTGTTATACTATAGCATGTGGTTTTTGGCCATTTTTTAAAAATGCTAAATAATAATGTTTTGGGTCTTTTCACCTGAAAACCACATAAAACAGCATTCCGTGACACATCATAGTATAGCATGTTGAAAAAATGACTGAAAACATCATAGTATAGAATCTCTTAAAATACATCCAAAAACATCCTAATATAGCATATCGAAAAAATTGATCAAAAATGTTATGGTATAGTATATTGGAAAATGTAAACATATATGACGCAAAAAAACAGCTGGAAACCATTTAATATAGTATGTCAAGACACATCACAGTTAAAAATGTTGAAAAAAACGCCCAAAAGCATCATAATATAGCATGTCCAAAAAAAGATCGAAGACACTGCAGTATAGTATGGCGAAAAATTTCACATTTTGGACATTTCACATTTCCACAAAACTGCTGAAAACCACATGTATAGATTGTCAAACAATTGTCAAAAACATCATAATATAGCATGTTGAGAAATGATGGAAAACTTCATTCAAAGATCAAAGACACCATAGCATAGTATGGCAAAAAATGTCAAAATACGACCTTTCAAAAAAACAGCTGAAAACCAAATAAAAAAGCAGAGACTTGTCAGAGCCTAGAATGTCAAAAAACCCTTCCAAAAACATCATAATATAGCATGTCGAAAAAATTAGAGAAAACGTTATTATGTCGTATGGCAAAATATGTCAAAATAGGACATGTCCAAAAATCAGCAATTTGAAAAGCACAAAGTATAGCATGTTGAGACACGTGCTAGCATAGAAGGTCGGAAAAATGTCCAAAAACACTGCATTATAGCATGTTAAAAAACTGACCCAAACGTCATAGTATAGTATGTCGTCCAAAATATTCCCAAAAAGTCATACTATAGTTCGTCCTCCAAAGTACCATAAAAAGTCATACTATAGTATGTCATCCAAAATGGCATTAAAAAGTCATACTATTGTATAGATTTATGCCGTAACACTGGTCAACCTTTTTTGTGATTAGGCCTCACACAAGGGTCATCAATTGCTAAAGAATTGCTATTAGAATGAATTAATACGTATTGAAAGTAAGTATTAGGTATGATCATGTAACTTATTTTACATTAAATCCCCCCGGGCACTCAGGCATTATTCCAGAAAGGGGAAAATTGATAGCCAATCAATTAAATTAGTCTCAAAATACACTTAACTCTCAGTTAGGAACTGTGGTTAATAATTAAACTTATAATTACTGTATAAACAAAATTAACATATTTATAGTAAAGTAGTAGCAGTAGTTGCCAATTTACTGATTTTTGCACAACATTAAGCAGAGTGCAAATATGATTCCAAAAACATTTATTCAAAAAATAAAGCAAAACAAAATCAATCACACATATCCTAAGTGCTGTTATATTCAAATACATACAATTGTGGATGGGTAAATGTGTAGCAAAAAAAGAAAAAAGAGAAGATGTGTGATAGTGTAAGTGTGACCACACCAAGAGGCAATTGACTAACAACAGGAGAACAAAGGAAATGCCAAATCCAAGATGGCCTCCCTGTGGGGGAAGCCTTAGCTGACCATGTGGCTGGTCACACAAAGTAACAAAGGAAATGGCGAGAACTATAAGTTTCTTCTCTGTGTGCTTCTGTTACTCATTCAATAGCATTACATCAGTACATGTTACACATGATATGACAAAAGACAAAGTACACCGTCTTGCTCAGCCTGTACTGATGTCCTAATGCTACGCCCAGATGTTACTTGCCATGAGTTCTCTGAACTGCTGGCTGAAGAAGAAGAAGAAGAAGAAGAAGGGGGTTCAGGTTCAGTCTTTGCTGTGCTGTTTCAAGAACCCAGGAGGAGGCTGGCCAATCCTGGTGTCCCTACAGAGATTGGATCCCAAGTCCCTTAAATTTGATCCTTGTTTCCCTCACTTGCGTCTTTTCCTTGAGTCTAAGCACCGCCCACCGCGGTATGCACGGAGAGACGCAAGAAAACCACGAGAGGAGGGAAGTAACGAGCACAGGCGGTTTTGAGAGACATGTTTTCTTTGAAGCCTCGCGTGAAGCAACGCCCCTTTCTGATGAAATCAGCAGCTGATCAGCTGATTGGGCCGTTGCTTGTCGTTTGAGTGCACTAAGCATAATACCATGCTCACACAGAGCAGAGGGAAAGTCACAAAACTTTACAAACGCTGCATTTATGTTCCACTACAGCACTGTTAGAACAGGCATTTTTCTGCAGAGAAACGCGTCTGCATTACCTGCTGCCACGCAGTTAATGTCTGAGAGGGCCTTCACTGAGAGAGTTAATGCAGTACTTAAGATTACGATTAATGATGATGACATTGGGCTGTTTTGGTGCGCCCTCCGGTAATGTTGCCATACGCACAGCGCGTAATGACGCGCGCGTAATTGCGCGCGCCAGTAGCGGCGACGCTGCAGCTGATCACAGCTGGATCAGCAGTCAGTCGCCTCTAACAGCTGCAGAGACTTTTGATAGAGTTGATGTCGCATCTACACTAACTGATAAATAACAGCCTAATAATATAGATAGAGTTCGGCCTGTCAGTGACACAGCAGCAGCGTTTCTCTGTTAAACAAACACTTGCACATAACCCGCACTCTGTATTTATGCTGTACTGTGTCCTGTTTAGAGTCGCAGACTGCGTTTTTCTTATTTAGACTGGTTACTGTTTGCATCTGCAGGCTATTTATTTATTTTCTGATTGTAAATTCTTTACTTAATAACCCAGAATTTGGTCATGGTGTCTTTTGAACACTAGAAATTATTTATGTGGCCTAAACCAGATGATCAAGGATGATCAGCCTCAGGTGTGACTGAATATAAATGAGAGTAAAAAGTATTGAATGCTGACAAACAGACTCTCTCGGACTTTAACTATCTCCATTCTAAAGATAGATGGGGCAAATCGGTCGTGAAAAAATAAATGAAAACAGCTGTTTTTGGCCCTTTGTTGGTCTGTGTTTTGGATAGTGAATCAGGAGATAATGAAATATCAACATCGGGAGCCTTAAACTTAAATGTAATCTTTGATTCGTCTTCACTCTGATGTGAAACTGTCAATTAATAACTGATGAGGACATGTCAGCCTATAAAGGACTTCCTTAAAGACTGCTTTCAAGTGTCCTCACTCATCGCTCCTCAGAGACCCTTCCTCGATCCTTGTTCCTTGGCACAAATAAGTGTTTCGGTACATCCTTCAAGATGGCGCATCATACCGACTTCCGGTCCAAGAGAGGAGCAAGTAGCAAGGAAATGAAAAACAAGAGACTTGGGGTCCGATTTTTGTGTCTGAGTAGTGGGTGAAATTTGCAACCAACCCGTCTATTTTGGTGAGTTTTTGTCTCATGGATTTTGCTACATATAAGAAAGAATAATCTGAGCAAAAACAAAAAGGCTCCAACAGCAAGTGTCGCTGCTTGGACCCCTAATTACAGTAGGTGTAAAAGAAAATGCCGCTCATGCTGAAACAAGAGCTGAAAAGACATCATCTTGGGAAGACGTCTGCAGGGAAGAGCTCATGGGATGTTTATGGGAGTTGCGTGATGGGCGCTGGTCTTGCTAATCTGGATTGTTAATGGTCTGTTCCTTCCTGTCAGAAAGTGAATTATGGGATATCACTCTCCCTGCAAGTCTCAGGAGCAATCACCATTTGAAGTGATGTTCACCCATGCAAGGAGAGCAGCGTTGCAACTGCCAGGTTTGGCTGGATGCTCAGGAACATCTCCATGGAAACAATCTTCATACTGAGGCGTGTTTACAGCTTCATGCTGTATAGAATCTGAGGACATCCATCACAGTCTCGTTCCTTTCATGCACATGGCAGACGTCTTTCCATCCTCCTCTCAACTGACAATACACCAGTGACACATCTTTGTCTAACTTTGAGACGCTATAGAATCAAAGGTCATATGCACGCACGCATGCACACACACACACACACACACACACACACACACACACACACACACACAGTTTCCATTACCTTGAGATATCACAAAATGGAAAGCAGGTGAAGAGTTTTTTGAAGCTCAGTGAAAGCTACACAGATGTTTTTAAAGCCTTTATCTGTGATTTTATTAGTGGTGGAAAATAACTGTACATTTACTCAAGTTCTGTACTTAAGTGCAATTTTTAGGTACTGATACTTTTCTTGAATATTTCTATTTTTTACTTTATACATCTACTTCACTAGAATTCAGAGAAATACATTTTACTCCATTATATTACAACAGCTGTAGAAACAGGTGTAGTGACTTTTGATTATTTCACATAAAAATTAAAGTATATATATTCACTCTGGAGAAAAGCAAAAAAAATCTGACATTTTGTTTTTTTTTCTTTCTTACTATATCAATCATCTCTCTACTTTTGGAGGATGCTGACCCCTGAAATACTATATATATCACTCACTTCATGCTGTGTTGACTTCGTGAAGAAAATTGTTTTTGTGGCATGCCCCTCTTAATAAAGAATCCAAAAACTGAGAAAAGTCATAGGGGACCACATGAATAGCAGCCTCACTATATCAAAACATTCATTTATGTACTCTCACGCAGTCATGCAGTGTAATCCAAGTCTCATTTATCCAGTCGTGTGATCAGTCCTTCCCAGACACATGCGTTTTTGCTAGAACACTAATATTTTAAAAAGAAACTGAACATGATACTTATCAGAGCTCGCTTCAAAGCCAGACTCTGTTGACAAAAACAATAATTTTACCACTTTCAACATTGGAGCTGCTGGTGAAGTGTTGCCTCAATCAGTTAGTTTGTTTGTGTTAATGTGTGACTGTTTTTTTTATTTAGGTTTAGTTCTGATTTACCAAAGTCACACAATACCACAAACAAACTAACTGATCAAGGCAGCAGTAGACTGGCAGCCGCTGTGTTCAATAAGGTTAAATTACAGTTTTTGTTAATGGAGTCTGGCTTTGAAGAGAGCATAGATTAGTTTCACATTCAGATATTTTTGAAAATCTGAATTTTAGGGGAGGTTGGGGAAGTAATGAGCATACAACTGGATAAATGAGACTTGGATTATACTGAATGAGTTGTTTAAGAGTCTGTAAACAGATGTTTTGATATGGTCTAGCCTTTGTTTAAAGTGGACCCCTATGGTTTCAATTCATCAACAACTTTCTCAGTTTTAGGATTTTTCATTAATTGTGGAGGCATGTCAAAAAGCAAAGTTTTCTAAGAAAATTTAATGTAACATGGGGTGGGAAATCAGTATACATATAATAATTTTGTGGGTGAGGTATTCCTTTAACTACCTAACTATCTAGCTCCTCTTTGACCAACTTCAACAGAAAAATGATAACAGGAGTGAAACTGTATTAACCTAATAATGCCGTATACCATGTAATATTTCAGTCAAAGGGGTAACATTTCTTTCTGCAGAAATATATTTCACATGATTGTGCACTTTTTTAAAGATTTTAAATGCCAGGCTTTTACATGTAATGGACTATTACATTGTTGTATTGGCACTTTTACTTAAGGATCTTAACTTCTACTTCGTCCATCACCTTCATTTTTCAAATGAAGACGAGTAAAGATAGATCATAATATTATTGTATTGTATTACACTATTAAGTATTGCGTTCACATTGGCCAGTAATTTATTATATCAAACAGTTTTTGCTCCTGTCATGCCAAATCCAACTGCCTCCAATGAAAAGAGGAAGACAGGGGATGGGATGGAAGCCAAGGCCTTGGTACAACTTAACTCCCCCGCATCAAAGGAAGATATGCCATTCCTTACTTTGTCCATTTAGCTGCTGGAGGGATCCCGAGCCTTCGCGTAGAGGGGGATTAGCTACACTATTGTATCTGCGCTTTGAACCTCGCTTGGTGATGCCAGGGGGTGTGAACTAATGGAGCACTGCAAAGAGGTCTGATGCATTTTTTTTAACCCCCCATATTTACACGGGGCAGGTTTGCCAGGCTTGAGTGCACTTTTCAGGAACACCCAGCTTCACACCCACATACACAGTTGCAGTTACACTCGATCACACCTGGGAGCTGTCGAGCACAGGCGTGCACACTTTTGTCGAGGACCAGTGAACACATACACAGGAGAAGGTGGCGATTATAAGTGCTTTTCCCCATCAAGTTTTTTTCTCCCTGAACCGTTGCAGGAATTTAGACTGGCAGTCTTCCAGTTGCAAGCAGGCTCGTGTTGTCCCCGTGTGGGGCTTAAACCTGACTGAGGAAAAACTCTTAAAGCTTCTGTGATGAAAAAAAAAATTCAGGCTGTGTGTACTATCCTGTTTTATTAATATGCTCTGTACTCTTGCCACAGTCACATGTATTTTTTAACATTTTTCGATGGGTGCAGGGTTACATCATGTCCAGGCAGCCATGCTTTGGGATCTATTTTACAGTCCTGAATAATATTTGTTCGTCTGAAATATTAATATTCATAGGTGCAGACTGATGAGTGTGTGATTTGGATGGCAGGCTGGTTACCTGGCTGCTGTGATATGCGCACTGCTTCACTCGCACACAGCTAAAATACCTTATTGATGTAAGAAATTGTAATTAACAGTGATAAAGCAGGACGGTCGTCATTACTGAAATTGCTAGCATGGAAGATAAAAGAATAAGTTACTTCAAAGTTTTTAATAGGTTTAGACAATGACCAATTGATTTCAGCACAAAGACCTCCAGTGAGAAGCAAATTGGCTCCTCAGGTTTTAACTTTTGCAGGAGTGCTGGCTTTGGTCTTTTGTTCAGGCACCTTCAGACAAGACAAACCCGGATATTCATCCAAGCAGACGTTGTATTCATGTAGGAGAGTTTTCCAGAATGTCTTTTTGCCGTAGATCAGCACCATGGCCGTGGCAGTCGTGTAGATGGATGTGAAGAAGAATGTGAGCACAATGATGTTGTCATGGTTCACCGATATCTGGTAGTTGACGTATAGGTCGATCACGAGGAAGAGGATGAAGATGGCCACGAGAGATAAAGCCATCTGGATCACCCTCATCTGGGAGCCCAGTTTTGGCGCGTGGGCACCGTTGGTGCTGGCTTTCATGTTGCGGAGATGTATGGCAAGGTGGATGGAGATTGAAATGCAGCATTTTACCATGAGCACCCCTGGAAGTACATCAGTGAGGATCAGGTACATGACGTCATAGATCTTGCCAGACAAAGTGTCAGGCATTAAAACTCCACAGTCACTGTTCGCCGCAGTGTGATTGTCGGCGTGAAATACGACGAGCATCGGCATGCAGGTTCCCAGGCCGCACAGAGGAATGACACAAACAGCTATGGTGACGTGCTTGAGGATGACGGCCTGGATGTGCGTGTAGCAGTGGTTGGGTGTGTTCACCAGCTTGGTGCTGTAGTAAAAAGTGAGAAAGCTGGTGTCCCACATAATGGTGAACTTGAGGCTGTAGATCACCAGCAGCATGATGCTGTAGGGCAGCTGGACGATGCGGCACTTACTGTCCACTTCATCCATGGTCATCCAGAAGTAGCAGACCAGCTGGTGAGCCACATTGGCCACCGACAGAGTCAGGATGATGGTCTCACTGGGACTCCGCTTCTTCTTCTGCTTGTAGTTCCACAGACTCGTCAAGAAGATGTAGACGTTAAAAAAGACGGTGGTGACAGCCAGCAGACCTGTCATCACCCAGAGGGCCAATTTAACCGTCCCCTGCATAATGATGTAATGTAAAGTAAACCTTTATGAGAATAACTTTACTCCTCTGTGTGGCACTTGGCAGTCTGTGTGGGGTTCTGTTTTGTTTTTGCTTAGTTCAAAGAGATGAAGGCAAGAAAAAATTATGCACACAGACTCCAAACCAGAGGATTCTTCATTTCTGATTCCACAGAACAAAATCAGTCACAGTTTGTCGGTGGGGCCTGGGGAAAAGAGGCACACATTTAGCGGTTGAAACACATGAAACACATCCAAATAGGCTCAATTAAAATCTATTATGTTTAAGAATATATGTGAAATCCACAATTTAGGCAGTCAAATGCAAAATGATGTAAAGCGTAGCTGAGGTGAGAAGGTTAGACCAATTAGGGTAAAAAAACATCCATTTTTACCTCAAACAAAGCTCCCATGAGGCTTTTTATCACTCTGAATCCAACTCAAGGTTTCTGCTTACACTCTCAGCGCCTCATTGTCGCCACAATGCGTTGTCTGACTCAATACCTTCGGCTGCAGCTGAAGAATTCTTTTGTTTTGTTTTGTTTATCCAAGCATTAATCCTAGCCTGGAGTCGTCTGCAGGATGCACACAGCAAGGTGAAATCCTCAGCTTTACGTGTTCTTGACAGGGACTTATAAGCATTTTAGGTGTGATTTGCATCAGCTATGACCACAGGTAGTGGTGACGGTGTATTTGCATTGACATGAGGTGGGCAGGATGTGTGCTCATTAGGAATATCCGGTGACTTTACTGTGTGTGGATCAGTGCGGCGTGACAGCTCAGCCAATCCACAGACCACACTCTGCCGGACTCCGCATGCAAATGGTTATTGCTGCAGCTCGGCCACAAACACCAAACCACACATACAAACACACATCTATTTACCTGATAAGAAAAGCAAATCACCTTTAAATCACCTTCAGGAGCCTTTCTAATGCACCACCTTATCATACAGAGTTTGTGCTGTGGAGGACACACACTTTGCAGACAGACTTTTAACAAGACGTTTGCTTCGGTTATTAGTTAGTTAATATTTTATTTAATTTTTTTTGTTTGCCTGTTTTACATTTAACTATCCAATCGTAGCAAACTGGATCCTGATTACATAAGCAAGTAATATAGCCCATTCCAGATTCACATCCATCTTCATGAATAACCCCTAAACTTTCATCTATTATCATAATGAATACTACATTTTTATACCTAACAATCCAAAGCCAAATTATAGGGACAGAGTCTGCTCTTTTTGTAAAATGGCATTAAAAAAAACTGTTCCTTTTTCAAGCAGAAAGTCTTTGAATCTAGATGTGAAGGAACATTCTGCAGTGGGATCCTTTGCTCTTTAAAAAATAATTACTATGCCAACACTGTATGGAGTTCTGCCCTCTAAGAAACTTATTATTAAAAGAAGAGATTATGTGGTTTCCAAACGAAGCTGCCAGAGAAGCATTTGTAATTAATTACAGTATCTGTAATTAATGCATGGATCAAAGGACGGACTCATGTATGCAGTTAAATACTTTGGTACACAGAAAAAAAAAAATGAGGTGAGCAAACATTGAGATACAGACATAGACATGTGCAAACAAAAGTTGACATGTTGACAATGTGTGAAGAATCGAACACTGTAGAGGCACATAGTAAACATGTTTTGAGTGTGAGTGTGTATTTGTGTGTGTGTGTGTGTGTGTGTGTGAGTGTGTATTTGTGTGTGTGTGTGTGTGTGTGTGTGTGTGTGTGTGTTAAAATTGTGGGCAACTATTAAAATAATTTGGTCAATAGCCAGTACCAATGTTTTTATATTGTTGTTTATTTTGTTATTGTTTTTATTCATTTTTTCCTATTTTGTGACAAGGACACAAAAATCTACACTATAAAAAAATACTAGAACTACTTAAAAGTTATTAAGCCCTTCATCACACTACCTTTGCCTGCCCACAAATTCATTCACACAAATTTAGAAAACAAGATATTTTCTTTGAGAAGTAAGTACTTTAAAAATATTTTACTGTATATACAGTAATAAATAATAACTCCCTCTCTAATATCTGGTTTATATTGCTGTGAAAACATCAACAAATTTCTCCTTCAAACTGCTTCAAACTACATTTTACATTACATTAATCACATCATGAGAACATTCTAATTTTGCCTTCACCCAATACTAATTTTGACTAAAGAGAGGCTGAATTCATCATAATCTAACTGTGCAATGCAATGCAACCTCCGTTAGCAGATTGTTGCGGCCAGCGGCTTCTAACAGGTAATATTAACTAGCTCTTCTTCTTCAAAATGTTACATTATCAGAAAAACAATAGGTTGTGTCCTTTGATGCAGCAATAGCGAGCTTACTGTGTCCTTTCGGCATCCCCTGGGGAAACATTTTTCAAAATGTGTTTTTCAAGGACGATGGGATGCCGGCTGCTACTATCCACCTCGTCATTCAGCAGAGCCTATTTGGCAAACAGTGATTGTATTAATTTTGTAACGACTCATGAATTTAAGTTTATGGCTGTTCGTCTCAAGTCTTGGTTTTTAGCCTGCGCAAAATTGATGTGACACAACAGAAAAACATTGGTCACTGCCACTGGAGAATTTCATCTTAATTGCAATAGACCTGTGACAATCAACAAGGATGATATCGACTGATACCGATGTGTGGACGATAAATTAGTGCATCAATGACAAAGAGATGCAAAGGAATCGCAAAGAGACAAAATAACTTCAAAAAAGGGCAAAAAAAAAGACACAAAGTTTCTTTGAAAAACAGACGCACACAAAACAACTACAAATAGTGCAGAATAACTACTAAAGGGGTCAAAACAACCAAAAAAGACACAAAATAACTACGAAAATACACAAAATGACTACAACAAAAAATGAAGCAAAATCAAAGTCTGACTGTGTTTCCAGTCTTGTGTAGGAAAGGTGGTGGGGCCTTTCCATATCTGTGCCCAGTGTCCCATTATCTCATAATCCGTCCATGGCTGCTTGTTAACTTTTCAAGAGAAGCTAATCTCAAAGAGAGGGAAGCATGTCTAAAATTTACAGTATAATTTTGATGCTTTTTGTTTCTCATCATTTGAAACAGCAACACTGTTTCTCAACAGATGCCAAGCCTTTACAGATTAGTGCAGGGGGTGGGGTGGGGGATGCTCTTAAGTCAGCCCTTGGCAGAATTTATCACCAAGGGCCCACCAACCCTCACCACTTCTCACAGCTCTTATTAATTCAACGTACACCTTTTGAAGATGGGATTAGGCCAATACAGACGAGAGGTGGGGCCGCAGGCGAACTGCTGACTCTGGATTCTTAGAGCGACAGCTGCAGGTTAGGGCCTCGACTACTCAACTAATAACTAGTTTACTGGCTGCTGGGCAAAAATTGGAGAAACATGCAACACAAACTAGGGAATTTTGCAGCACTTTTGTTCTGAGAATGTTTTTTTTTTTTTCTTTCCGGGAGGCAAATACACATAAGAGGATCAGTAGGAAAACTAGATTCACTGCCTCCCGATAGTCTGATTCATGAGCAGCTCAAAGTTATAATTTATATTTATCTGGTTACAGCCCTGAAAAATAGCCAGGCTCCGATCTGCGGGTGATACAAAAACACAGATTGTATGTTCCACCATGTTTATACAAGAATTTTAACGCCTTGTTCAGCAACATCTTAATTTTCTAGCACTCCCAAACACCATGACCCTCTCTAATTAAGCCAGCTTTCACACTCTGTCCTCTAGATAATTTTTCATATTGCATGTCAAAACAAAAAGTCTGATTCCATTATGATGCCAAAGAAAGACTCATTCAATTAAGTTTTTATCTTTTCCAGAGCGATTGTTAGATTCTGCATCCTGCGGTTGGGAGATGCATTTCAAATGTTAATCTATTATGTTGTGTCAGCCCTGATATCATCGAGCAATAAAAGATGGAGCCATAACTCAAAACCATGAATGCTCAGCGAGCCCTAAATGGGATTTAGAGGGCAGTTAAAACATGTTTTATTGGTCACATATTTAAACAAAAAAAAAAAAAAGAGTAATACATTGATTTAGCTTCATGAATGAGCATCATAAAAAAGGCTTTAGTAAAAATATTATTTGATATATACATTTTACATACAGTTTTAGCAAAATCAGTGTAACAATGAGAACCGTTTCAGTAGCAGTGATGTGCTACAGTGCATTATGAAAGTCAACCAGCTGCACATTTATGTTTGTCCAAAGGGCTGAGGTAAGACTTTACGAGTCCTTAGTAGTCACATACCAGCACTCCCAGTACTCTCCTCATACATATATATTGCATTGCACCATTTGTCACATGTGTAGTTTACATAGAGTTCTTTACAATGTGTGTTATACTTAAAAGTCCCTTCTTCAGAGGGAGTAGTCTTGCACTTAAAGTGATAGTTCGGATTATTTGAAGTGGGATTGTATGAGTAACTTATCCATAGTCAGTGTATTGCAGTAGATGTCAGTTCGGCATGCCCACGGTTTGGAGAAGCAGGTTTAAGTCAGACACAGAAGCTAAGCAATGTACTTCTGTGAAGGGGGGTCTGCAATAAAGTGTACATGTGTTTATTATATTGAGAGTACCTGTAAACTGCTTCATTTTCTCATCTATGCTCTACTTAAAGTCAGCAGACTCCATCAACAAAAACTGTAATTTCTGCGTGCTGAACACAATAACTGCTAGTCCACTATTGCTTCCATCAGTTATTTGTGTGATTTGGGTGACAAACTAACCCATTTAAATGCCAACATCACACAATAACACTTAAAAAAAAAAAATCTTCAAGGCAGCTGTAGACCAGCAGCTCCTGTGTTGTGAGATGTTAAATCACTTTTTTCTCAATGCAGTTTGGCTTTGAAGATATTGATATAAGAGCTTCATTTTTCTGCGGGAAATCACCGTCTGAAATTAACATGGAAATATTCGAAACAGCATATGTTCAAACTGATACAGATTTTTTTTACAAGCAACCTTTTTTTAGGTAGCTAAAATATGTTTCTTTGCTGACCCCTTATTATCAGTACATTGCTTAGCTTCCATGTCAGACTCCACCCTGCTTCTCCAAACAGGGGGCACGCAGACTAACATTTACTGTATATGATGTACTGTCTATGGATAAATACCCCATACAACCCCACTTCAAAAATCAGAACTACCTCTTTAAAATAAAAAGTCTATGATTCATTTGGATTTTAGTTACACAGGGTATCCGTATTGACGGTCGTATCTAAGGGGAGCACGGACGCCCCCTCCAGCAGTCGGCTGTAATGTGCCGTTGCTCTCGCCTGTGTAAATGGGACTGTGTCCTGATTCACTGACGCTGGGCAGGTGCTTCCTCACAGAGCTGTAGTGCACCCCGGGGTGGGTGCGGTACGCCAACACCGAGCGGAGACTGGAGTTTCTGCTGGTGGGTCGGCTCTCCGGGGCCTGGACGTCCTCCCTGAAGAAACAAGTCACACATGAGATGATCCTCAGATTTAAGACTATTTCACGGATGTCTAAGATCGTTTCCAGCCCTGATACGACACCTTATTTCATTTGCAACCTCCTTCTCGTAGCGACGCTTATGGCAACAGCAGACCAGGAGCCAGATGAGGAGCAGCAGGAGGAGCAGCAACAGAAGAGCTCCTATCACCGCCCCGGCTATGACACCTGCCTTATTGGTGGCTGGAAGAGAGGACATGGTGCTTTAAGGGGGACTTGTTATGCTTTTCCTTATTGTCTGTCATAATTTCACACTGTTCATGTTGAACTTTCAAATAATGAGATAAATCCAGAATAACCTCAGGCTTCAGACTCATCTGTTCACTCTGTTTTCAACTGTTTGCTTCTACTTTTGAGAGTGAGGTCAGCTCATGATGAATTTCTATCCATGTATCTATCTATCTATCTATCTATCTATCTATCTATCTATCTATCTATCTATCTATCTATTGTGACGGCCTCACTAATCTGTGCCTCTCTCCTCAGCTTCTTCCTTTGCTGCAGCCCCAGAGTAGTTGGGCTGTCTAAATGGCTGGCCACACCTATAGGCGGGGCCTACCTCTATAAAAGGGCTGCTGGAGTCACTCTGCTCTCTCTCTCTGGTGGTTGAGCAGCTGACGCCACATGGCCAACATGGTTTAGTTAGTTTGGTTTGTTCTTTGTTTGTTGCGCACACACACACACACACACACACACACACACACACACACACCTCATTCCACCTCACACCCTGATCTACGGATATGCACCTTATTTTCCTTTTAAATTAGGTTCAGTTAAATAAACATCTCCTTATTCCCTGGCAAACTTTGTGTGGACTCTCTTTGTTGCAAACCAGTGAGCCAGGTTTGTAACACTATCTATCTATCTATCTCCACGCATGTTACTGCAAGTGTTTACGTTACGTTGCCTACATGTAGCTAGTTGCTATCATCAGTGAAACACAGAATCTTAGTAGCTGATGTTGTTCATCTCTCCCCAGTATTGGATAATATTTCTAACTGAACTTGTCAGAAAAAGACCGTCTTCTTTTAGGACAGGTGCTAAAACAGAGTGCTTCTTACAGAGGGTAACTACAGGTGTTCCAGCATAGACAGTATAAGGAAAATAAAGTGTTTATTTAACCTTAAAGCATGTAAACATCTTCTAGCAGAGAAAGTAGGAACCAGAAAATGAGCATATTAGCCTCTCTTTAAGATTAAACCAGAGCAACTTTCCTTCTTTGGCATCAACCCATAATTTTGTCAATTAAAATACATTATATACACATCCATATACATACACACATATATCTAGATATAGATCTACACTTGCAAACATACTTACGTACATAAATATATACATACATACCCAAACATACTGTATATCTACCCATCCCTCGTGTATAAACATACATATCCACATATGTATACATAGATATACATACTCATATACATAGATACACATGCGTACATAAATACATACAAACAAACATACATATACATGCACATACAGACACGCAAACACACGTACACACTTACTGTACAAACATATTATATGAAGTTATACAAATGCCAGTCGGTACAGGTGGGTTTTTGAAAGCTTTTTAAAATAAAGAACCAATTCAGCTGATTTGATGTTAATGGGAAGTTTGTTCCACAGCTTTGGGGCTAAAATGGTTAAAGCATGACCCCCCTTTGTTTTAAGCCTGGATCATGGTACTTTTAACAACGTTTAATTGTCTTATCTGAGGAGTCTCAGAGCAGAATAAGGGGATAAGAGTTGCGAAATGTAAAGCGGAGCCAGACCATGTAAGGATTTAAAAGTAGTTCATAGCATCTTAAATTGAATTCTGTAATGAATGTGGAGCCAGTGTAATTTGGCCAAGACTGGAGTGATGTGTTTCCTGTGTCGAGTGTTTGTGAGAAGCCGTGCTGCAGCATTCTGTACTAACTGAAAACGGTTATCTGATGCATCATTCAGGCAGGTAAACAGTGAATTACAATAGTCTAGGCGGGAGAAAACGAGGTTGTGGAAAAGTTGTTCAGCTATGTATTTGTTGGTTTTATTGGTTTGACTTTAGCAATATTTCTGATATGTTTATAACAGGACCAAACAACATCCTTAATGTGCTGATCAAAGCTTAGGTTCCCATCAAAAACCACTCCCAAGTTTCTAGCTGAATGCGTTCTTTTGAAGGTGGAAGATGATACTGTTAGAAATTTGTTTACGACCAATAACCTGGGCTTCAGTCTCGCTGGCAAGACTGGCAGTAAGGCAGAGAATCTGGAGTGTTATGTTTCTCTGGGTGAAATGAGACATACAGCTGAGAATCATCGGCCAGGTAACCAAAATGATTCGGCCAAGCATTGGCCCAAACTCGGCCTGCTGGAAGAAATACGTTGGGCTGTGTCCAGCTGACCGATTCAGCTGTGACTTGGGATGAATGACAAACCAGAATTCGGCAAAATAAACCGGCCTAATTCTGGCTGCCGATGTTGATACGATGTATGAAATGTACAAATTGAGCATTTCCAACATTTTTTAGTGTTTCCAACATTTTCCTCAGGGGACCTGGCTGTCTGTATACAGCATGCAGGTGACAAATTAAGCGCTTCCTTTAGGATCTTGTTAAGTACTTAGTAAAATTAGATGATGATGTCATATAGACTTACGGTTATATGCATGCAGTGCATATTTACACTGTCCTTTGCCCACAGCATTTTTCGCCTCACACACGTAACTTCCAACATTGCTGTCGGTATGGTTCTTTATCAAAAGCTCCCCAGTCTGTGGGTCTGAATGAAAGAAGAGAGAAGTCAGTACAAGCATGTTATACAAATACAGCTTATGAAAAGTGTTGCAGAAGGTGTTTTCTGTCAAGTTGCTTCTTCACCTTGGGTTGCAGTGGCTGGTATGGCACCACCGCTCTCTCTCCTCCATGTGTAAGTGAGAGGAATGGATCCTTGATTAGATTTGCAGCGGAGGGAGACCATGCCACCTTTCTCCTCGCCGCCTTCGACCCAACACTTTGGCGTCGACGGGGGAACTAGAGACAGATAAACAAATCTTCTGTGTTTGAGCTCATCATGGGAGGGCTCGAGGTGTGAGAGAGAACAATGTAAGGAATGGCGACAGAGAGGTGTGATCACTCTGCATTCCAGGTGAGTGAGAGTATCATTTAAAAGAATGAGCGGGCTGAAAAAAAATGAACAGGTAAAACTGGTAAAAGAGATTCGTCCTCACCCATCACCACCACAGTGACTTTTCTCATGTCGACACCCGGCGCCTTCTTGACTTTACACTGGTAGGTGGACGTGTCTGAGAGCTGCAGATCAGAGATAGTGATGGAGGCATCTCCCAGCTTGGGGTCGGCTATGAACTTGAGTCTTTTGGGGTCGCCGTAGTGGTCCATCTTGCCCCCTGAATATGATAAGAGCTGAGATGCAAAGGGTTGAGTGATGACACCTCTTCAAAAGCAGGTTTTCCCAGTAACAGAGCCCAAAGGTAAAAAAAATATATAACCCACACTCTTGCATGTTTAATGAACGCTTTTGTGATTCACCCAACCTCCCAGACAGGTTTTTTTCCTTCAAAATCCCTGTCTGTCTTCACACCTACCAGTTTGTCTTTCTGTGTCATATCAGGGCTCACATTGGACCACTCGATGTCCAGCTCTCCTGTGTCTTGGGGGCCGGGAGAGTAGGTGCATCCCAGGTTGACTGTCTCCCCCCGTGCCTTTTGAATGATCTGTGGCCCCGAGGATGTCACTTGCATTGCCTCAGTCACATCTGAAAATATGGTCAGATTTGTGTAATTCAAAATATACACTTCTTCCAACCCCAAATTTTCATAATCATCTATAGGGGCCAAAAGACAAACATAAAGAGGACGGAATAATTAAAAAATAATAAAAACTTCTCTCTCAAATGCATTAATATTTTTCCAACTTAATGGCTTTCAAGCTCTGGCCTTATGCTCATAAACAGTCTCAGAGTGGAGTAGGTGCTGATCTGAGACTAATTGGCCTCTTAAGTCAAACTGAGAAGGATTTGGAGCTGGAATAGAAGCAAAAGTGGTATTTTTGTGAAAATGGGTTATGTATTAATTTAAAACTCTTGAGGCTCATTAGTTGTCACAAAATATATGGGCAAATGATGATGAAAAGTGAATGGATGAGCACACATGAAAAATGTACTTGACAAGTGGCAGTTAAAAGCTGTTTCTGGGTTGACACACACCCTGCTGACTCACTGTTTATGGCCGTGGATTTTAATTATTTCTGATAGCCTGACGTTTATAGAAAGAGCTCGATGCTGATTGTTATTACGTGGCGACACATCGCAGCAGATCCAAGCTATTTATCTCGGTAATGCTGTCATTCAACTTCTCAGACATCTGGAGCAAACTTCTCTCCACCGTTTCCACCTAGGTGATTAACCTTCGCAAAATGTCTGAATGGACTATGTTGATAAATCAAATCATCCCTCTTTTGACAACATTAAATCCACTATAGCACTCTGAAAGCACTTCAGTGCCACTGCCACAAAGCAAACTACGTCAGAGGTATTTATGAAAGCATGTAAATGGCAGATGTGGCGAAGTAAAAAAAAAAAAAAAGCTCAAATTAGTCAGTCAAATGTTTACACTGCAAAAGCTCCCCCTGGGCAAAATGCTGTGATCTACAGGAAGACGTGTTTTCCATGTGGAGAGGCAGCTAACTTTCAAGTGAGTGCAGTCTCTAAGCTTGACACAAAGAACTGCAAATATTCAAATCTTATGCACCTCCTTTTGGGCCCAGACCTGATAAGAGCTTTGCATGTGTTCTTTATGCACACTTTGCCTGTGCTGCATGAATTTGATTGAATTTCCCTTCTGTTTTATGTTGTTTGTGTATCAAGTTGACAGCGTGGATTGAAATCAAAGATTAATTCAAGAAGTATTTCACCGCTGGGAAGATGGCCTTTTGATAAAACTAGGCTGCCTCTGCAGTAGAAAGACGCAAATACTTTTGTGCAAGTTGGTGCAACATGACCAGAGAAACACAGAAAAAGGACGGTTGTGCTCAATAAGGAGAAAATCTATAACTAGCAGAATGCACTGCGCTGCACCAGACCAATAAACGCTCCCACTGGTGGGTGATGTTATCCAAACTTTGACACAATGACTGCCAGCTGGTAAGAAATGATTTTGTATTACAGATAAACAGTAAGCTATAACGTGTTGGTAAAAACATTTCAGGCGAGAATTGGCAACACATTAAAAAAATCTTTTATCGTTTATATTTGATCAGCGCCGCTTAGTTTTACCACCTGTTTACAAACTCTTGCGATTACAGCTAGACAGGGCATGAAAATATGTTTCTGAAAACATTTTAGAAGAGAAAAAGGCAGGGCAGTAACATTATCTTGATAAGTTTTTGGTTAGCACTGCTTAGTTTCAGCCTTGATCAGATTTAGGTCCGAGATTGAGAGAGACAGTGAGAGAGAGGGAGTTAAATGAAAGGAAGTTTATCACGGTTCATTGGCCCATACTTCCCACTAAGGCTGCAACTGTATAAGATTTTTGCAATACGATAACCATTTCAGAAATTATCACAGCATACAGTATCACAAAATTATTCCTATTATCATTTACAAACTGGAATAAAAAACAGAAGTTTATCAGCTGAACAAGCAAATTAAATAATGGATAACTGAAACATGAAATCATTCGTAATGGAGGTCTGTGTAAAATGACAGTTGAGAGGAGGCAGTCGAGGTAGAAAGAAAGTAGAGAATCTCTGTCTGATTGCATTTTTTTAAATAGCATAGATTAGTAAATGTACACAGTATGATAGCAATCAACTTTCAAACCACAATATACTTTAAAACTGGTATATTGCTGCAACCATATACCCACAGTTATGATACAAAGTTGAAATTCAGCAAAGTATCCCCTCAAAGTCTCTCGGTGTCTTACTTTCTAAATGCACACCCAAGTTTGACCCTTAGCAACTGGAGTTCGTATAAAAAGAGCTATGAATGTTATGCAGGGAATCTGCCAGCCGCCCAAATTATATGTACACGGTTCATTGATTGTCTGCAATGCAATTCACCAGTTCATATTACTGTCGGATCATCAGCTGGGAGCATGTCAGACCGGCCAGTGTATTGTGTGAGTCATAGAGCAGACAGAAATACACCAATTTTGTCACAGAGCATATGTTCTCTGCCTGGGATTACAATATGAGACGCTTCCTGTATAAAAGGGCAGTCAGCGGGCAAAAAAGCAATTAAAGACTAATGTTTTTGCTTTGGCCTTACTTATCTGACACCTAAAATACATTCCTCCTTAGGTGTAAAATTAGACTCACCTGTCTTCAGCTGAATTGTTAGCAGAAACAGTACAGCCACCTTTAGTCTCAAACTTGTGAACACAGGCTCCATTAAAACCCTGGAAAAAAAACAAGAAGCAAAGACTGCAAGGGTGTACTTCCAGTGACTGTCTACCACCTCTGTCTCTAATTTAATTCCACAGAAGTGAAAAGGTCTCTACAGAATCCACCTCTCTAACACAGTTGTTTATCTTAAATCTAACTATGCACCTTGGAGTGGGAGAATTACTGCTCTGAGAATGAATATCAATGTAAAGCAAGCAGAGGTAAGATCAACCAGTTTCGTTCTTATGTACTCACCAAGAAAATCAAATAGAGGAAAAAATAAAGTAGCTCTGACTTACCTTAAAGTGGAGGAATAATCCAAAGTAAAAGTATTTGTCCTCTGAGGCCCTGGCAGTGTCTCAGGACTGGTGGAGCTTGCTTATTTTGTTCTCAGGTGAAACTCAGTAGCATTAAGTAAGGCCACACCCTCTGTGTTCATAGTGCATCTGTTGGCCACTCCCAGAGCTGGCAACATTTAAAACCTCATTCAAAAAGGCTTGATTTTTTGGGGACTCGTTTTTGGTAGGTTGGGAATGTGGTAATTTGTTTAACATGTTAAGAAAATGAGAATTAGATTTCAGAAAATAGTATTTGTTTTCTTATCACAAGTCTATTTAAAAATAGCTTATGACAGAGATGAATCATCATGTGCCGGTGTTGAGTCGTTCGACAACTATGTTGCAGCGCTGCATTTTAATCTGGTAAACATAGGCATCTGTGTCACCTGTCGTACCATATCATAACATCCTGTGTGCACTTTAATAGGATTTCACTATTTTTTTGAATGTAGGGAAATTGATTTATCAAAATAACGACTTTTTTGGGATGTAATCCGTCTGTAGAGCGGTTCAATAGCAATGTAACTCCTGCATGTTTGATAAACTGCTTCTGCATTTTCATCAGCCCTTCCCCGACACACCCTCCTGACACACCCATGAAAACACTTGCAGACAGACGTCACACAGTGAGACCTGTGCTGTTTTCAGTGACAAGATGATGACAGAGCTGCAAGCTGCTGCAGTATTCAGTCAGTAAACAAAGCTTTTATTAGATGACTATGCTTATCAGCTGTATTATTTTGAGCCAGCCTACAGTGTCAACACTTCTTATCAGCTATGAATGATTTACCAAATTTGAGAGGTTCAATTTGAAGTAGCAGTGTAAAGGATTTAGTGCTAGCAGGGAAAATTGCAGCCGGCTGAAACTTCACCCGTGTGACAAAATTGAACCCCTGGTTAGAATTCTTTCATCGTTTAGGAGGTTTTTTTAACCAGAGCCAAATTGTTCACAGATGTCTCTTCCTCTCAAAAAACAAAAAACAAAACCAACCCTGTGATTTAAACCAATAAAAACACTGAATAAGCAGTTTCAAGTTACTAATCACTGTTTGTCCGACAGTGTTAGGGTCGCTAATGTGTTCTCACCTATTAACTGATCCAGACATTCGTGGGAGCTGAATTATTTGCAAAGGCCCCTGATTGATGTGTGTCAAATGGTGTACTTGCACAGTGGTGGGAAGATGAGTCCATTTTTATATACAATCTTAAGCTCAACTCATGGATGTTTTAAGAAAACCTGGATATAGCATGGAGGTAGGGCACCATTCATTCCTATTAGAGTTGATCAGTGGCCTATAAAGTAAAAAAAAATACTTCCTGGGACGTTGGTTCAAATAATGGTGGCGTTAGAGCATTTGTATTGTACAGGTGGTGGGAATGGTTTGTAGGGGGTGTGTCATGTCAGTTTCAAACAGAATGTGGCTGCAGCTATCCATGTATCATGGTGGCTGGCACCAAAATGCGAATGATCCTATCTAGAGCCAGTGTTTGGTTTGTCCATTCTAGGCTACTGTAGAAACATGGTGGTGCAACATGGCAGACTCAAGGACCTGCTTCCTATGTAGATAAACTTTCTAAGGTAACAATAACATTAATGTTCTTTTTCTTATTAAAGGCAACATCCCGATTACATTATATTTTTTGCCAATTATCCCCCTAAATCCTACACCCTGGACCTTTAAACAGCTTCAAATGAGTGTCCAAGGTGGTTTGCTGTTTTTAACAACCCAAATCTCTCTGTGGCCAATGACCCAAAAAGTAAAAGAAAGACACTGTCGATAAAGTTGGATGGAGCAGTGAAATTATTCCATATTGATTTTGAGAGAGCGTACAGTAGGTGATGTGAGCACGGAGCATGACGTTTGCCATTAGGAAACGTAAGTGCTGGGTTAATGTGATCCTGCCAATAATGTTCATTAAGGAGATGAACAAATTAGTAACGCTCAGGATGAAACATGATCAGAGAGCAAATGTGAGGGCCGCCCCCCTTTCCCCCTTTTGTTTCAAGCTGTGTTTGCAAGCTGTATACCTGAGCCTCGTGCAGCGTGCACGAGTGACACCACATCCATAAATCTGCACATGAATGTGTTCATGAGAGATCCTGCAAATGTCAGAGTGTGAGAAGCTACACCGTATAGCTGCTTTACCAGCAGGTGGTTAATTGTCCCCCCCCCGGTGTAAGAGAAGGTTTTGGCACCAGAGTGCTGAACAGACTGTGACAGGACAAGGTGGGACTAAACGGACCATACTGCAACGCTGCACAAGACCGCCATTAAGACTGCAAAAGAGTGTGATGAATACATTTGTGACCTCAGTGACACGGCACCCTTTTTGTTCACCCAACGCTTTCTTAATTATTCCTCTAAACTCAGCTGATGAGAGGTAGCCAAAATCCAGCCTCGTCTTTACCGCCAAGACTTGCTATAACCCCATCCATCTTCCCAGATTTGGCAAAGGTAGCCTAATCACACCACAGGGTAGCAAACAAACCACCTTGACAGATGTCCAAATTACAAGTAAACAGTCTAGCAGAGGAGGCAAACAAATGACCAAAGCGGGGAGGGGAGAGGCTACAGAGAGGCTGGGCTTGCCAGCAGCCATACTGAAATAGCACGGCTGCGTGAGTCACGGTGTGTCAATGTCAGGCACATATATTCGTCTTTTTAAGGTGGAACGCCACTGGGACGTGGATGGCGCTTCTGGCAGAGGGAGGCAGTCACTCAGCCCCTCAAAGAGCTACGTGAGTGGAATACAGCCAGCTCATTCTGGACCGCACACTATATTCATGACCCCCCCCTGAATCTCAGCAATTAAATGTCCACTCTGACAGCGAAAATTGATTTTTATGTCTCCTTTACAACAATCAGTCGTTATTCACAGATGTCCTGACCATCATAAACATATACTTTGAAGCCTGGGTGGTGTTAGTTACACCGTGCATTAATGAGCGCAGAGGTATGTGTTCTCTTGTTATACTGTGAAATCCGGATGATTTTTCCCTCTCTCTGTGCAGGGCACATTTTCAGCTACTCCAGCCCTGCATGCTTTTCCATGTGCCATGCCGCAGAATAAATAATAAAGAGGCAAATGCGAGGAATCCTCCCAGCCTCTGTGATTCTTTTTCTCAGTAAGTAACCCACTAAGGAAAGGGCAGAGCTACCATCAAAGCATGCTTGAATGATGCTGGACACAGCAGGACAAAATCCCAGCAGTTGCCTACTTTGCTCTCACTCTCCAATATTAATGATATTGAAACTATTGCAACTAGGGACAGCATTACCGTGATTTTGTTTTTGCATTGAAAGCGGGTATAAAAGCAAATGGTGATGGGGGCACATTAGAAATAGAGAGAGAGAAATTGACTTCAGCCTGAAAATACAACATCCCACACAAATTTGAGAAGGGTGAGCAGGGTTACTCCATCGAATAGGCACCAAGGACACCCATAGAGAGCGTTTTTGTTCCAGTAAATCACTTCCACTGCGAATCTCTGTCCGCATATGGACAATTATGATGAGCCGAGAGTCCATCTAAGCAATAACGTGTGCCAAAACCTTATCCTGTGCATGCAGACGAAACACTTCCCGAGGACTGAAATTAGCAGGTGCAGTTAAACCCACATGAAACAAGAAAAAGCCCCGACAGCCCCGCTTCATTTACAGTAGGTCGCTCAGTGGGCCTGCTTAAACTTCTAACCTCTGAACATGAAAAGGCAGGGCTCTGTGAGAAATTCTGCACATAAAATACGAAAGTAAATGAGAATTTATTGTGTATTTACTACTCCATCCCTTCCTCAGTGCGCAAGCTGCCCACCCACATATGCACCCGCACACACACGCGCACACACACACAGCCTGCAGCAATGTGAGCATGGACGGTGGACCCCATAATCCAATAAGTTGTGCTTCTCGTGCTAAACCCAGTGAAGTCTGGCACACAGAGAGAGTCCATGGAGAGTACGGTCCCCTAAGCCTTGCTTGCAGGAGTGGGATAGAAATTGTATTCTCTGAAAAAGAACTTTCACATCCCTCTTCCCCTCTCTGCTTCTACGATAGCTCGTATTTCCCACACACATCAGGGAATTATGATATAATGATGTAATTTAATGCCGTCTTCTCCGTATTTTTTTATAAAATGAAAAATTAAGAGAAATATTCTTGGAAAAACAGCCTTGTTCCCCCGTCTGTGTTATAGAAAAAGACGGGTGATGAAAATGAGCACGATGTTACGCTTTATTGTCTGTATCCTCAGTCAATAAAGAAACACATAAGCGTTCATTTGGAGGAAATTATTTCTGCAGAGTTGAAACTCAGTTGAATGGATTTGCATACATGCTTGGCCATGCTTGAAAGCGACATAATAATTCATAGAGTGACTGCAATTTTCATCAAAACACTAACAATAGTTTGTGGGGTGGAATTTGCATTCTTTTGATGCTGTTTGTCTGTCACAGCTACAAATTAGTGAACTTGACTTTGTTGTAGTCAGGCTGTTAGAGTCGATTCTGGGCAGTAATAAAAGCATGACACCCTCACACAGTAATTACACAAGCACTCAGGCTACTACACACTCAGTCCACTGTTGTCATTTACAAACTGCTGCTTTTCCCAGCTCTAACCTTAAAACTAACACAAACTTAAAAGGAATAGTTCAACATTTTGGGAAAGCTGTGCATTTGCTTCTGAAGTATAAAAACAACAGGTAACTCTGTCATGAAGCTGTAAACAAGATTGACATGTTATTACCTTATTCACCTCATGTGGCCTGCCTCCTTATTTACCATTTGTTCCATTACTATATTTGACTTTTCATTTCTGGTCACTATTTCTGCCTGTAATAAATACCATTAGTGGCGCTACCAGAAATATTACATAAAGATGGCGAGATGGAGCCATTAAAAAACTTGTGGCGGCAAACCAAAACCAAAAGCCATCAGGAATTTGATTATGCTGTATAGTTTGTTTTTTTTTATTTTTAAATATATGTCAATAAGAGAGTTTAGGACTGATATACTTTAGTTTCTTAATTTACAGTTAATATTATTAGTTATTTGTTTTTGATAGTAAAATTTTGAGTTGCAAAACAATCCTGTTTGAATGTGTTATGAATATTTGCATGTTAAGAAAGTCATTGGTCCTCAAATAGACTGGTTGTCCTTTTCCTTAAAAAGACAAATATACAACTTTAATTTGAATGCATATATCGTTTGTAGGCAACAAAACATTTACTTGGAGCAAGCCTTTTCAAGTTTACAGGAGAATCTTGGGAACCAATAGAACTAATTTTCCTTCTGATATCTTGAGGTGAGAATTCATGCCATGCTAGTTCTTCCCTTGACTAATTTTAGAATAAATTTGGAGCCTAAATTTGGAGTGTTATTTTTTGCAAACAGTGCCAAAACAGTTGGTACCAATGGATGCCTTAAGCTGTCTAGTTTCACTAGACACCACTACATTTGCAATAGCTTAAAAAATGAACATGCAGCAACCTCATTCAGACAGTAACAGCTTAAAATTCCAGGAATGTCAAGTGTTAGACATGCTATGCTTCCCAACTGAGAGGCACGTCTGTCCCAAGAGTAAATATTCTACGTTATGATAACATTAGTGCCACGCTTATCTCTATAAAGGGATATCTGTATATGAATGCATAATCTGTCAGCAGCAGGACAAGATTTCGGTATCAGACGTGTTCTGGTTTCTGTTTGGAGTCTGAGTAGTATTAACCAATCACATTTTAGCAGCATGTGGAGACGTGGAATGTATCAACTGAAATACTATCTCGAAAACCATCAGCTTTTGTCTGATGATGAGTTAGCTCTTTATTAGATTTTTAAAAAGTGCACCTGCAGTACTATACACATATCTGTTTCTAGATATTAATAAACAATGACCAGCACATGGAAGAAGAAATTTAGGCAGAATATCCGCTGACTACACCATAACCGCCGAAATATTAGCCGTTGTCCCCTGAGGCTTCCACAATCGGTGCCAAGCAGGCAGGCTTAACACATTCTTTGTCTTATTACATCCATTTGAATTGATTTTTAGTTAAGTTTTCTTAAAGAAAATTAATCAGGAATCAATAAGTGAATTAATTCAGAATCGGACCGACAAGCTGAATTGATAATGGCATTGTATCGATAAAATCATATAAATTCCCCTCTCCACTTTTTGCTCTGTTTTGGTCTCCACCGTCTCACAAAGAAAAAAATATTATATATATATATACACACACACACACACGCACACACACACACACACACACAGATACACACACACATATATATATATATATATATATAATATATATAATAGTGTCTTTACCTGCTAATGTCCCACTATGTTCACAAGCTAGTCACTAACTTTGTCTGCCTGTTGTTTGGTGCTGGGCAGGCTGTGTAAAGTCCTTTTTTAGAGCTTTCTAACTCAGCTGGAAACAGATTAAGTGCATTGAGACTGAACCAAAACAGTTAAGTTGTGGACCATAAAACCAAAACAATAAGCTGAAAGATGCTTAGACACTTGGTGAAGCTGCTGGGAGCTGCAGAGAGATAATTCTCTGTGGATTTATCATTATAAGAAACATTTCACATTATACACTAATTTGAGCCATTGTTAATATAAAGATATTGATCACAACTGCTTTAACTTATTATTAACCCTCGCCCGATACTGACTTTGACTTTAAATCAAACTACAAACCATAAACTAGCCTGTTAAGAAGCAAGGACGAGCCAGAAGACATCAAGGAATGACCTCACATAATACTCTGAAGGTCTAAAACTTCTCTCTCTCTCTCTCTCTCTCTCTCTCTCTCTCTCTCACACACACACACACACACACACACACACTCACACGCACGCACACACGCACCATTCATCCAGATAAATTGATGGTGTGGGTGGATCGCCCGCTCTGAATTGAGCTGCCCATTTAACCTGGAAGGAAAAAAACAGTTTTGACACAAGTCTAGTGTGATGAAGAGAAAGAAGCTGGACAGAAATACTCGACGCTTTTCATTTGTGATTTTGCAGAACTGTGAAGTGAACCAGAGAAGCTCTCGCTTTACTCCACTTAAGACACACAGATGCTGAATATCACACAGTTCAGTAAGGATTAGATGGGCAGGACCATCCAATCTGTGCAGTTTTTCTACATTGTTCAGATGAATAGTTAGAAACTACATTGCAAGTTTTGAGTCGAGCTGACACCAGCAGCATAACACTGAATTAGTTTGCACAAAAGGGCTGTTCTCAGACCTTTAACAGAATAAATAATTGTGTTTTTTATACAGTGCATGGGAAAGGCAGTGTACTGTTCATCATAGATTTTTACTGCTCCATATATTTCCTCTTATTTACATCAGACTATAGATTCTCAGCCACATAATACTTTCCCTGGCCGGACGTATCGGATAAAAACAAAAAGCTTTGTCTTGGGTCACGAGTCAAGATAAGTGGAGCAGGCTTTGAGAAGAACATGTAGTCTCATTAGTTATGTTGCAGTTGAAACACTGTTGTAGCGAAGTTCAATATCCTGAGTGTGTATGCATGATAAGGTGGTGTATGCTCAAGCAGTTGCATGGGTCAATCCTCATCAAGATGTTTAATGACTGTTTTAATGACTCACTGCACAAATGAGCTGAGAGGGTAAGGCTATAGACTTAAAGAGATGACCAGTTGTTTGGCTCTGCACAGTGTTGCACAGCTTATATCTTGTTAATAAATGTTTGGTTCTTTATTAATTAATTTAATGTTTTATTAATATAAACATGATGCATTGTTACAATGCATTAAATGTGACTCTTGGTGAGAGGTTACACATTGTGCATTGAGTACAACGATGGTGTTTGTTATCTGTCACGCACAACTTTATCATTCATGCAAAGAATGTGCCACTTGCCGTGTTTAGATTAATTTACTTGCTAATTAAATTGCATGAATTTATTGAGAGGAGACGTGTTTTTCAATGACGATAAAGATTTCTAAAGTATGCTTCATTTAGGTAAAATACCAACTCAGTTGCAAGGATGAATGTTGGTATTGTGCATGTTTGCAAATCATGGATACATGTGTTGTGATGTGGCACAAAAATGGCTCTTGGCTGTAGTAAGAAAAAGATCATATTTTGGCTTAAAATACACGGTTTTGGTGGCACAATCCAAGCTGGAAATGGAGTAAAGTCTTGGTAACAAACAACCACTAATCATACCACTATCCTGGCAGGAAATGCAGCAATGTCTCAGTAAAGCACAACAACTATTTGCAGCACCATACCTAGTAGCTACCCAGCAATGTATTGGTAAAAAAACACTTGTTTTTCTATCCAAGCAGAGAATACAGAAAAGTCTCAGTAAAAAGCAACCACTTTTTGGGGCACTGTCCCAGCAGGAAATTCAGTGATGTGTCTGTAAAAGACAACCACTTTTTGGATACTATCCAGTCAGAAAACACAGCGATGTATCAGCAAAAAACTCACTTTTTGCAGCTCTATACCTGGTAGATACCAAGTGATGTCTCTGTAAAAATCCACCACATTTGGAGGCACTATACCAGGTAGAAATGCAGCGATGTCTTTGTAAAACACGTTTCTTTCTGTGGCACTATACCTAATAATATGCAGGCATTTCTCAGTAAAAAAACAGCCATGTTTGGTGGCTAAAAAGCCACTGGATAGTGGTGATGACTTGTTAAAAAACAACCAGCTTTGTTGCTGTTGGTCTCGAACAGTGGTCTGCAGCTTGGCATGCGTCTCACCGAGGTGTCTCTTAAAAAATGTTGATATGATGCCTATGAATCTTACAAATGTAACTGTGGTTTTCAGAATCATAACATTTCCTTCTGGCAAGAGGGCTGAAAATATCCCTAGCTTTACCTACTAAATCCAAGGTTTAAAGGAAAAGTCTTAAATATCTAATGTTTTATTTATTACTATTATGATATGCATGGGCACTGTAGTTTATTTTGAGTGGATCCCACATACACGGTCATGCTGCTGAAAATACTCACTAGAGCATCAGATAATGTGCCTGAATATAGACCCCAATGGATGTGCTATTTAATCTCCTTTAAGTAATCTTTAATATAAACTACAGTGACCAGCTGTTACATATAATTATAAAGCCTTTAAAAATGAAAGTATACATTTGCGACTCCTATGTTTAGATTTACGCCTTAAGTAGGAAACAATATGTTTGGGGATGAGAACAACAGAGAGGCTGGGAAAGTAGGAAAGTATTGAGAGATGTACGAACACATCCGTCGTTGTGGTCTTTTAATGGGATTTGTTGACAGTAACATAAATATTGAATATCAGAATGTCTGTTTATGAGAAACCACTAATACCGCTGTAAATATGCACATCAGTGCAGCTACTAATATATGAATTTATTACATGAGCATGTTTTATTAATATGTGTGTCCGTTTTGCAATTCAAATACAAATTATAGATGTCATGTACAGACGATCGTGTGTTTAAAAGTTATTGTAATATTTTCTACAACTCCCAGACTCCATAGTTGTCCTTTAGAGGCAAGTCAAACACATTTCAAATGACCCCATAAAAACTCCACTGTTGCTTAGTAATTTCAGCTTTGTTGCTGTTCTGGCATGCATGTGTTTCCCATGCATTGAATAAAGCAGATAAATAAATAAAATCTGTTTAAAATGTTAAAATATCTCTCTAGTCTAACCAAGCAAAGCAATTTGCTATGACAACACTCATTGCACATGACCACACAAGTTAACATAACATTATAGTGATGACTGCATTAAGGACAGAGTGCATTAATATTACAGCAATGTAAAAAATAAAAAATAAATGCATATTGCATAAGGTATGAAAATAGAAATCATGCTAATTGTACCAAAATGAAATTATTCAATAGGAACCCAACAGTGATGAATGGTATTATTTTGAGCGCAATCAGGACAGTGAAGTCAACAAAAAGAAATTCTCATCAGCTAGCCGCTAATTAATTAGTTGACTATTTCTAGCCACAGTAATCATACAGTCATGGTGTTCTGCAGAGAGTAACTCGTGTCTCTGAGAAGCACAATGCCAAAGGTGTTTTATAGTCAAACGCCAATTCATAAATGTCATGAGTTATAGATTAGACTAGGGAAATACAGAGCAATCATTACTTCAGCTGATTAGTGTGTTATTGAACTGGATGTAAATGTAGCATTGAGTTGCAGAGAAGTAATTGTATTCTACAGAAGTAGCTTTTCTCACTCTGGCTTGTTGTGTTTGAAACATACAGAGAGAAAAACAGGATGATAATCACTGTTATCAAACCACCGCAAGCACTCTCATATGTAACTTTTAAAAAGATCGATATTTGAAGCATCTTCTACTCTTACAGAAAAAGCCTCAGAACAACCAAAACTGGCATTTTAAATCAGCGGAGGAGCCAGGTCTGTAACAGCACTAGAGTGATGAATGATGATTGGAAGTCTCTGGATGGTCACACGTAGGACTTCAATCATATCAGTACAAGACTGCACTGTTTGTCACTTGAAATGATTTGTCAACAAGTGAGACTTTAACTGTCCCATTGGCAAAAATGAGCAATGCATTGTTGATGGAGGCAGGGATGGATGGAGCAACCAAGAGATTGGATCCTCAAGCCAAAAAACTGTCAAATGATAAAACAGTATTATAATGACACTACTTTGAAATGTGATATACATCCACTTCTGCTGATAGATATATGCTCTAATTAGCAAACAAGTTTTGCTGAAAATGTGGTTTCATTATTTATGCCACAGTATTATCTGTGCCAGCTGATGCTGGTGTTGTCCAGCCCAGTCACCAGAATGAAAAGTTGGCAATGTATGTTTCTGCAAACAACAACATTTGTACTTTTTGTGCTTGTCATATTATTATTTCTAAATTAATGTAGTTCTGATTATACGAGCTGACTTTCTCATCAGAAAGAGTTGGGAATGGTGGATGGCGTGTCACCTAGGAGAGATGGTTGCCAAGTAGCAGACAGCGGCAGACCACATATTTAACAAAGTGATGGGACATTTCAAGCCGTGTTTATGGCGTCAAAAATAGATATTTTTAATCTGACGTCGGAACATTTCCAGCGGTGACAAAACAGGGTATTACTTAACTAGATGTCTGGACGTTTTCTGTTTGTGCCAACAAAGCTGGGTATTCTTATAAATCCCTCAATACCAAAAGATGTGGCAGGATCAAGGACAACGTTTAATTTCATGTTTTAAACTAAGTTTTTAAAAATGACAAATGAATCTACCTTGTACCTTGTATTTCTAAATGACACATCTAGACATCTTCAGATGTGTTTGTAGTACCAACATCTAGAATTTTAAGAAGACACTGGGACATTTACAGTTGTGTCTGTGATTACATAACCTGGTATTTTTAACAAGATGTCAGGACACCTCCAGCCGGGTTTATGGCGACAAAACTGGGTATTTTTAGCAAAATGTCAGGACATTTCAAGCCATGTTCTTTGTGACCAAACTGGGCATTTTCAATGAGATGTCGGGACATTTTCAGCCTTGTTTGTGGTGATAAAAAAAAAAAATATTTTTAACAAGATTTCGGGACATTTCCATCCGTGTGTATGTGGGGACAAAATCTGGTATTTTTAATGAGATGTTTGCTGAAACCAAACATATTTTAACAAAATGTCTGGACATTTCCGATCCTGTCTGTAGCTACAAAAGCAGATATTTTCAACAGAACGTTGGGACATTTCCAACTGTTTGTAGCATCAGACTTTTCCTACCGCCAACAAAATGGTTTTTATGCCAAAAACATAAAATTGAAAATTGAAATGAAAAGTTTCTTCATGTCTTCTACACATGAAATGTACAATTTAACATATAAAACATACATATATAACATATCTGTGGTTTACACAAACATTTGCCAACATTTATTCCTGTAGTTGTTTGTGTTGTTACAGCTCCTGCGTGTCCAATAGAGTTCAATAAATGCCAGAGATTATTCAGCGCCACTTTACAAACACCTGAGGAAGAATCTGCGGCACAGAAATCAGACAGGGCCCTGTAGAGGAAATCCCAGCTGCTATGAGGTTCAAGTTGTTAGAGCAGTCAAACCCCAGTGATCCAACAGCAATCCACCTCCAATTCAGTTCTGTGTAACTTTTTTTCCCTGCCCTTTAACAACATTCACTGTAGAGTCTCTGTGGTAATAAAGATGGGTTTGGTACTTTTTATCTTTATTAGGGGTGTTTCAGAGCACTGTGGCACTGTATGCCTCTGCTGCACTAATGCTGCGATCGCTCATGCAGTAGCAGAGAAGCCCACAGCATTGAGCCTGAGGGACTTCTGTCAAAACAGGTCCCTACACAGAAAAAAAAAACTTAATAAGAGCAATATTTTACAGCCGTTTATGATGACAGTGTTTGTGGCTCTGCTGTTTCTATGCAGTTTGTTGGAATCAAAACATTTACAGGTTTGAAAATGGCCTGTTTTAATGTGATTGTGTTGTTTCATAAGTTTATTATTTTATCCGTATCCACATGATCAATCATGATGTATTTTAGGCACTCATTATTTGAAATAACAGTGATGACAGTGGAAAGAATCTGGATGGACTGTATAACTATTTCACATGTTTTATTTATTACTGTTATTTTGTGTTTCGGTTTTGTCAAGTCAGCTTGTCTGTCAGTCACATAAGCCGCTGTCAAATCACAAGGCTGTCTTTGAAAGGAGAGTTTGAGTCGAGTGTGTGTGTATATGTGCGTGTGGTGTGTGTGTGTGTGTGTGTGTGTGTGTGTGTGTGTGTGTAAGACTACCAAACAGGGGAAATTTCTTTTCGCAGAACCGAATGACTTTCCTTTTTTACCTCTAAAGCGGATCCTCCGCGGACACATGGCACACTGTCTTTATCATAGGCACCATAGTGATGTTTTATTACTAAGGAAACAACAATATGACTAGGTGCGCTGCTTATAAATCTTATACATTTAATTGTTGTTGGCTTTTTGTTGATTTCCCCGGTGTGGAGAGCAGAGCTGTTGCAGAATCAGGGGAAATAAATCAAAGAAACAATGAAACATCTCCAAAGAAAGTGCTATATTACTGTTACATCATACTGTGTACAGCATGTGTTAGATACAAGATATCTTCATCTAAATTTCAGGCCAAGAGATACATAACTATGATTTAAGGCCCTGAATGTAGCAGACAGTTTGTCAAAGGGAAGTAAAAAAGGCAGCTATAAAGGTCAAGCTGTTAACTGGCTTCATGCTGCAAATGATTTCCTGATGTTAAGTAAACCAAAGCTGCTGCAGGATCACTTAATATGGATGAGGAAATAACTCGGAAGATGCAATATATCACGCTCAATGTTTGGAACAACCTTTCCACTTCTGGTTCGTATAATGTCATACAATGTTGCTGAAAGGATTTTACTCGAATAGACCGCTATTTTTTGTGAAAAACTACGTGAATGTCAGAATCATTAAAGAAACACAATCAAAAGGAAGATGCTGACCAAGCAATGAATATATCCTGAATATATTTTGTTGACTGATGGGAGTTTCTGCCTCCTTCTACTTTAAGACATGCAGAAAAAAAAATTCATTAAGCATCCTGTTTCAAGTGAATATGAATTGGAAAGGGACCACCACCAACAGCTTAAAACGGACAAAAAAAAAAACGTAAGGAGACTTTTTTTTTCCTCTTCTGAGGGTCCACTGAGACACCTAACAAAAGCATTAGCATTCAAATGAATTTTACAGGTGACATACAGTGCACAAAAGGTGGACTAACAAAGAAATCCTGTTGTGGTGCACAGGAGACAGGACAACTTTTCTTCCAAATTGTGCCAACTGTCTTTGAATACTTTCATACTTCACTGACTCTATTTTCAGCTGACGTTAATCATTTGAATTTGACAGCCTGGAACTCATTATTTTGACCATAGCTAGCTTAAAGGTACTCCATGTTGGATACTTAAAATCATATTTGAGTAGATGTGATGCTACCGGTTGTTCTGGAAGGCAGACAGACAGAAAGAAGGAGAAAAAGAAAGAAAGAAAGAAAGAAAGAAAGAAAGAAAGAAAGAAAAAGAAAGAAAGAAAGAAAAAATGTGTCTCGCTTCTGTCTAGTGAGCTCTTTTTGTCCAATTTAAGACCCTTCTGGCTCAATCATCCTTGAAGAAATCCCTTCCAGTGGATGGTGGGCTGGTAAGTACAAACGTAACAGGGAGTACAGTACTGAAATATGCTCATGGAAACTAGCTATAAGCATTCACAGAACTTAGAAGCACATTAGTACAACTGATCTGTTGATCGCTGTTTCTCAAGAAATCTGTGCTTGAAGGGATTGTTCCACATTTTGGGAAGTATGCTAATTCACTGTCTTGCAGAGAGTTTGATGAGAAGATCAATGCCACTCTCATGTCTGTCTGCTAAATATGAAGCTACAGCCTGCAGCTGCTGTTAGCTTAGCTTATCACAATTTTTGGAAACAGAGGCATAACTATGCCTGCTATTTGTTTTTGAATGCAGATAGAAAGTAGACAGGTTTTGCTATCTCTACACAGAGCCATGCTAGCTGTTTCCTTCTGTTTCCAGTCTTTACAACACCTTCTCAGTTCCCAATGTGTCAAATACCAGTGCTTTGTCAGTGGCCCTCAGCATCATAATGTGACGCTCTAGGTGCTCTTCCTGCATCTGCTTTAGATGCACAGAGATGGCGTGTCAATTTACGCTTATTACAAAATTATTATTAATTATTATATTATTTTTTAAAATAAGCTTAAAACGATGGTAATGCACTTCAGTTTTAGGTTTACATCCTTAGGTTTAGGCAACAAAATCATGTGGTCAGGGTTAGAAAATACATCATGGTTGGGCTAAAAATATGTAAATGTGTTGATGGTTTCGCATGGGACACAAACAGTCAGCTCCTAGGTGACAGTGCCGAGTCTGTTTGACCCATTCACCACTATTCCCATGTGCCTTATGTGGACTCTTCACTTTGTATACCACATTAGTTAGAGTAAAAAAATGTTGCCATCTGTTGTGTCGTACCACCAGTAAAGGGAGCATTGTTGCATTGTGTCTGATGCAGAGGGCTGCTAACCAAGCATCAGTATTTGACGAGTTGGGAGTGAGGTCAGGTTGGTCTTTAGGCTAAGCTAAGCTACCCAGCTGCTGTCTGTAGTCTTACAATTACTAGAAAGACAAATGACAGAATAGGAAGATTTTCATTGTCTTACAAAAAAACATATATGACCGCCCCCAAAACAACAGTTTTATATATGACCTTAACATTACGAAACAGTCACAGTTATGTTAGAAAACCTTGTGGTTAGGTTTAGGCTACAAAAAGGTGGTTAAGTTTAAAAAAATACATAATGATTTGGCTTTAAATAATTACTTTTGTTACTAATGTAACGTTATGTATGTCACATGACAGATTTCATATGTCAGATCACATACATTACCGGCATAATATGCCATACATACTAGAATACTACACTCTGTTGTTATTAAAAGCCGTCAGAAGTTGACTTTAGGTCGTGACCACCGGTCTTCTACGTTAAAGTCCTGTGCTTATTTTTTTATAGCAATGTCTTCCAACTTTAAAAAACATTACAAGGACTTTGTCACTTTTTGTTACCTTAATTCCTCCTCTGCTCTTGTAATAATTGCTACAATCCCTACAGGGTAACAGCTTACATAAAATATAAGCATGGGTCTTGATAAGGTGCTTGCAAAGTCGACCTACATGGCCGTTCTTTTTTGTGAGAGCGGTCTGTGATTTTTACTCATCTGACTCCCAGCAAGACAGCAAATAAGGCTTTTAACCAAAATGCTGAACTACTGCTTGAAATTACTTACCTTATAATGGAAATAGCTGGCAGATAAAAAGAAAATATGTATTTGGGGTATATTGACAATAACATATCAACACTGCTGCTTCTGGTTCATTGTGGCTTCTTTTTTAATCCCCGGCATAACCTCCGGCAAAAATGAACTCAACATGTTACCTTAGAAAAGATCCCCAGTGAGAGATGGAAATCAAAATTTCATGCCTGCCAATGAGAGCTGAGCAAGTTACCCCTCACAGTGACTGTTTACAGGAAGCACAGAGAAAACATACTGTATTTCTGGATGTTCCCAGGCAAGGTTTTACTGATTCTGTTTTTGGCCTCGCTCATGTGTTTGGAGTACCTTATGGTATACCTCGATTAACTCAAAAAGACATTTTTCATTTCTTGGAACATATAGGCTGCATTTTCTCAGACTTTGCCAATGGAGTGTGGTTCTGTTTGTGCATTGTTGTACTGAGTCAATACTGTGCACTCCCACAATTCTTCATCCAAACAAATATCCTCAGTAGTGATCTGCAGGATGCAGACCACGGCTCTCTAATCAGCATTCTTTTCTCAGCTACACAACACCAAAAGATTTCAAAGCACACGGAATTGCTTTTCATCAGTCACTATATGACAAATCAAACACTAATTACAATATCTGCCAAAATTAGATCAACAAATCATTTGTTCTGTTCATATTACATTTTCTGTATGCCCTCGCAGATTTTCCCATTGGCCCTCAAAAGAAATTCATCATATATGCAAGTGCTGGAAACTAAATATATGGATATAAATTCTGTTGGCAGCATGCCTCCATGCCTGCCTGGAGGCTAAAGAAAGCCTGAGTCATGTTTAGAAAGTGAATTATGGGGAGATCATAAATCCTTATATGAACAACCTTTGACCAGTCAAAGTCTGTACGCGCTCAGCACGAAATGTGTGAACATGCTAATGGTTGATAACAAGGAGAAGGAATCAGATGTTTTGACATCACAACAGGTCTGGGAAAACAACCGACAGCTGCGGGGGAAGGACTGTACCGAGCGATAGATGATTGTTTCTAGTCGAGTCTCACACAGAGAAAAAAAAGAGACCTTTTTGATAGCTCTTAGGCTCGCACCAGCACCGCCTAATCCTGCCTGGTTTAAGACATGCACATAGAGTAAATCCCCTGGTGCAGGTTAATTTTCTCTCCTCACAGCTGGGAAAAAAAGAGTAACGAGGCAGGAAGAAAAGGAAGGGGGGGACGGGAAAAAGAAGACAGAACAAAGTGGGTGATATCTTGTTAATAGCAGAACTGCCTTGACCCGTAACACCCACTGTCCCTCAGCAGCCTGCCTCTACTCTCCCTTTCCTTCCATAGCACAAACGCAATATATTTCCAAACTGACAGAGTTATATAAAAGAGGTTCTTAATCTGTTTTTGGTTTCAGGGACTGGAATATGTCTTTTTCTGTCCCATGTACAAGAAAAGAATGGCACCGCCTTCTTGGGATCCACTAAAAGCAGATCTGTTTACGTGAAAACCAAGAGTACAAAATAGCTCATTTCTACACCGACTCATTTATGTCCAAGGGACTGACATGGGGGCCCACTACCCTGAGTTTGAGGTGTGTAACCCAGATACAATCAATACCGCTGTCAATACTGGAGTGCCAGGAGAGGATAGGAGAGACGAGAGCCAGAAAACAAGATACGTGATGGAAAATATGTCAGCTCCCCTCGCATGCAGCAGCAAATCCAATGAATTGAATAACATCAAGAGCACAATGCATGGATTTAGAGATGGGTTTTTTTTTCCCCCTCTCCACGTCATGTACCACTCATCCATATTCTCATCACACACAGTTTTTCATCAATTGTCAAGTGTTTCTTTTAATTACACAGTCATAATCACATAGAATGCCAAGTACCCATATTGTTAGGTCTTTACACAAACAATGCATAATCATAATGATAGGAATAACTGATACAAAATTCTTTAAGAAAATCAACATCGGAACGTTTGACACATAGAGGCCTTCGCTGGGTCTGACGGATTTTTTACAGCTTGGAAAATATCAGTCCTGAGAGAAGACTTAATTATTGTTATTTTGCCACAATGAACCAAAATTCAACTTTGTCATCTTGATGATTTAATAAGAGCGAGGAGCATCTTCAGTAAAGAAAATAGTTTCATGCAAAGGATCTCAGGACAAGATGCTCTCTCTTTGCAATTATTCCTACACTTTTTGATGCAAGTTGCTGCACTTGTATGCCAAATGGTTTAACTGGGCAAATAATATCTTGTGAGAATAAGGAGCAACATTGTAACTCTTCCAACCAGAAGTCAGTAAACCAGGAGATTATTAGCTCATCCCCTTAACACACTCTCTCACACACACACTCAAAGATGCAAACACGCATCCTAAATGCTTTACAAGCTACGTAATAAAAATCAAAAACTAGCAAGTAAAAAGTGGCTTTGTTGGTATGTTCTATGGCGATATAGTTCGACTAAGAATGAGGTCAGTCTCTCTGCAGGGCCTGACTTCTACTGTAGCAGAGGTCCAGGTGTTATGTTAGATCACACACAGCTAACCTGGCTGACCCGCCACTGTTCTCCCGTCAATCAGGTGGATAATTAGCTCCAAATATATCTCTCCGTTCCAGTCTTCTTTTCTGTGCACGTAATGATATTGTACTATGCCCCCAAGTATTTCCTTCAGTGCTGCAGAATCTATCATCTCACATTAGAGATAAAAAGCACTTAATCTTGTGGAAAAACCATTTACCTCTTCTTAGCAATTGCACTTTTAGTCTTGTAAGGTGGAGTTGGCAGCTCAGACCTCACATTCGATGGATCCTGATATGGTGCACGTGCACGGCCTCGTCTCGTTCACCAAAGAGTCCATTGTTTCTGAGTTCGAATGGTAGCTCAGGTAGTACTCTTGCAACTGAGAGTTCAGGTCCTGCTCCTGCTTGCGGGCCTTTTTCCTGCGCTTATGGTTGACTGAGTGCTGCTGCAGCTGCCTCATGGTGTTGGGGTAGCGCCTCCATGAGACATAAATAACCAGGAGGATCAATGACACTGACAGGAACAGGGCTACACTGCCTGCAATGATTTTATGGAAAGCCATATGTTCAAACTGTAGCTCTGGGATAAACGATGCGGGGTGTTCAGGGGAGATGGGTGATGTTGAGCTCATGTTTGTGGACTCTGTTGTCTTTCTGTCTGTCCCAATTGGTTGGTCGGGTAAAGGGGTCTGTACTGGTGACTCAGTACCAGGGTCTGTAACACCAGAAGGTGAGATTTGAGTTGTGATGTTCACAACTTGGGTGGAAGTCAAAACAATGAAAGCAGTGGTTGAGAAAACATTTGACACGTCCACACACGTTGAATGATTCTTCACCACATCCACGACTCTTTCGCCCTGCACAGACTTGGGACTACTGCATATCATACTGATGTCTTTAGAGTCTCTGATGTTTCTGAGCCATCCCATGAGAGGGCAGATGCTAGGGCTGCAGTCCCAGGCGTTGCCTGCCAGGCTGACGGTGGTCAATGAGGTCCAGGCGGCCACGGCTTCCACAGGTACACTGCTAAGCTTGTTCGATTCAAGGTTGAGTATTTGTAAGTTCGGCATACACTGGAAAACCGCCGGGTCCAGGATTTGGATTTCATTTCCTGACAGGTCCAGTTTCTGTAGTTTATGCCAGGTCCAAGGCACGCCTTGATTAATGGATCGTATGCGGTTCCATTGCAAATAAAGAGCCTGGAGGTTGGTAAGGCGTGGAAAAATGAAGAAATTAATCCTGGAAAATTGATTGTGCTCTAAATGAAGTTCTTTCAACTTGAACAGTCCTAAGAACGTTGTGCGGGTGAGGCTCCGCAAGCGGTTGTAACCCAAGTCCAGAAACTCCAGGCTGCGGCACTCCAGAAATGTACGGATGAAGATCTGTTTCAGGCCATTAGATCGGAGGTGGAGATTCTGCAGCTTGCGCAGACCATAAAAATGACCCGGCTGCAGCGACTGCAGCTGATTATAGGATAAGTCCAGATTTCGCAGGTTGGGTATAGCGCTGAAGGTGTTGTTGTGCAGATGAGCTATTTTGTTGGAGCTGAGGATGAGTTCTTTGAGCCTGCGCACACCATGAAAGGCTAAAGCGTCTATGTCTTTGATAGAGTTGTGGTCCAAGTACAGCCAGATAAGCTGATTGAGGTGAGCGAACTGGTACGGCAACAGAACCAGCAGGCTGTTATAGCGCAGGGACAGACCCTGGCATCCCGTGGTGATGTTTTCCGGGATGTCTTGGAAGATGCCAGACTCGCAATAAACAATCTTTCCTTCGCAGCGACAACTCGCAGGGCACATCCTCTCCCCCTTGCTGAGCAGCAGCAAAGCAGCTGCCTGCAGAAGAAGACATGATAACCTCCAGTCCAACATCACAGAACCTGTTGGGGGTAGAGTGGGGCACACAGCAATCAAAGGCATGACTTGGTTTTGGGAGAAAAAATATGTTTGCTCAGAGATGTTTAAATAAGAAAATGTAAGAAATTAATTAACCAAACAGGAGATCATGTAGTAAGGAGCAGATTGAGGTTGATGTCTGAGAGACCAGACCAGCTTCATGAAGAATTAATAAGAGTCTGACGGTTGCTACTTTTAAGGTAAAGATGGGTGGAAACACTCAGACACACAAGTGGGGAAAATGCATTTTAAGTGACTATGTAATAAACAGCAGACCGCCTCACTTTTTTTTTTTTATATAAGAAATCCTGTTCAGGAACTAATATCTGTCTGTATAAACTGCTCATATCTGTCGTTTTGGAGTCTCAAGAGAAATAAACTGTGTCAATAAATTGTAAAGACTACAAAGACTTACCCATCCTCAGTGAAGGAAGGAGTGGACCTCTGAAATAAATGAATAAAGGGCACATCAAACTGCTCACAGAGGAAGAAAATCGCACTTCATGCAGCCTCAGAGTCGATCCACGTACCGAGCATCACTTATGTCTTCAATTAGAGGAGAAAATCAAATATAGGCAAGTTTTCCGCAGCGGCGCGAGCCCCCCCTGGTCTGTGTGTGACGCGCGGAAACAGGACGCCCTCACACTTGGGTCGTAGTTGGAGTCGCCGCTATAGTTCAGCCCGCTGTGTGCGCAATAACCCATTTGAGCGCCAGTAGACTGATCCTCCGCTCCATGCAGTCCCTCTCTCTCTTTCTCTGTGTCTCCCCTACCTCTCTCTCCCTCTCCCTCTCTTTCTCCCCTCTGACGGAGGCGTAGGCGTCCTTAAGCACACATATAAGCCAATTATATTGTATAAAGTGTAACCATCAGCTTTAAATATGAAATAAGCTCATATTATTTAATTAAATAATTGATTTCAATCGTTGAATGCAATGTGTTTTTTCACCAGCTGATTTATGTCGTGTTATAGGGTAAATAAATCCGTATGAAATATAAACACTGTAATGTAAGTTAAGCAATTTATCTTATTTAGAGTTTTTAGTTTAGAAAATAAATAATGAAGATAGATTTGGTATGACTTTTCTCATATGTATTTTCATAGTAGTCCATAGTTTTATTTTATTCAATTATTATTAAAGGTTTTTTTTATTTAGTTTAAAAATGTATATATTTTTTACTATTTCAGACCTTGCTGAAATGTAGGGCTACAGGAGGATCCAGATGGCATCATACAAAATGCAGCAATATCTTGATAATGATGACATAGCAACTGAAATCATATTTCCTTCACTAAAATAAGGGTGGTTGCATGATCCAAAGCCACCGTTCATTCATAAATATTTTCAAACAGTCATTCAAAAAATCATAGCAAATAATGGGAAGTCTAGTAATGAGGATTTCTGGTCCCTATCAGCTGCTTGTTAAAATGATAATTATGGTAATGTTGAAACGCAGCATCCATCCACACTCTCAGGCAGCAGAGGGAGTATATGTGGATAAACAGTTAACACCTCTCTGTGTCTAGAGACACTGCTGAAGAGGAGGCGACGGGAGGATTATTGGTATTCAAATGAATGGGCCTTATGAAGTAGGCAGCCAACAGAAAAGGAAAACGCAAGAGGAGATAGGGAAACCTGAAATTCTATGGTCATTTCATACTCATTTTTCATACTTTGCTTATGCTGCCTTGCTCAGACATTCAGCACATTGGACACAGTGTGGAAAACACCATTTCTGACTGCACAGCCTTGGAGAGTCTGAGTCGTAATGTGTGGTAACAGCAACCCCTTGTGCACGCGGAAAGAAATGTCCTGCTTTAAAAGCTGTTGACATTAATCTCCACATACATGACTTCACTAAAGATAAGAGAGGGATCAGCATCCAGATCACTTGTAGTTGAAAGAAATGAGCAAATGAATTCATATCAATATCTGGCATGGAGCCCGGTAATATTCTTGGTCAAACAGGATTTCCTCAGATGCCTGTGGATTGTGTTAAGAATGAGATGTATTTATGAAATCTGCTCCATGAACACCACAGCAGGGGTGAAACTAAGACGTGTGAAAATGAGCTATTCTGTTTTAGATAATACCTCCCAGACTCATAGTAGCACATTTCTAAGCTGAACGTCAAACAAAATCTGCTCTTCAAAGGGTACACTGCCTCACACGTGTCTTGGGAGATCACACGTCATTCAAGAAATGTGCACCTGAAGTGTGGGAAAACGTGCTGCTCGACAATGATGCTGCAAAGCGAGGCTGCTTTTAGGAAACACTTAAGTAGAATAACACCGTGAAAGCTCAGAGAGAGGGAGGATGTGCTGTACTGACTCCACGATGAGATTATGACTCGGATCTAACCTTGCACATGAAAATATAGAAAATGACTATGTGTGCGCACCAGCTAGATCTGGAAATTAAATGTAATCATTCTCTGCTAGGTGACAACTACCATCTTCTACTTGCCAATTACAGAAGACATACAGAGAGGTGAAAGTGGATGACACATCACACTTTGATATGTTGCACAATTAACCTGTCTCAGACCCATTCAGAGAGATCCAAATGTGTCTTATATGATGTCAATGTAGACCTTTAAAGTTACAGTAGATAGTGAGTTGAATTTTGAATGCATATACTGAATTGTTCAAGGCTGCTGCGGTACATATCAAGGCAGCCCCCCACCACCACCCCAGTCATACTAAATCTAGTAAAAAATATAAATATGAATAAAAAGGTGCTATTCTATGACAGGCAACCACACACTGCCATCCATAACAATAATCGTAAGCAAATGTAATAATACGTTTTAGAAATGTCACAAATTGCCACTATTGTTACTACCAGCTCCATGGGCGGATTACAACACAAAGAGGCCCTGGGTCTGTATGCATAAAAAGTTTCCCCACCCCAACCTGCAAGGACAGGTACAACTATAGGCTGTACAAAAAATGGACGTAGCTATCTACATTGGTATGTAGACTGTCATTTTAAAGCCTCAAGCCAAAAGTTCAGCCATCTCCATCTTGTTCTTTGGAGCCAGAAGAGTGCCAGAGAGACCAAAACCACTTTTCTTACCAGGCTGTAAACATGTTTATTTCTGCTGTAAATTAAGTATTTTAACAAGGATGTCTACAGAGATTTACTCTGTCTTGGAGCTAGCCTCAAATGACCTTTTAAAGACCTGCAGTTTTTGGCACTTCCACATAGAATATAGAATATATTGTTATTGTCCACCAGGGTGGAAATTTGTCTCCGGTCCACCAGACACAGGAGACAATATAATAAAAAGCAGACAAGCAGTTAGTAAAACAAACATATAGACAAGGTCAATAGAAACACTTAACACATTAAATCAGTCCATATCAGTGTCTGTCTGTGGTTTAAAACTCATCAATCACTTTGCTGAGTTAAGAATATTGATGGCACTTAGGATGAAGGACTTCTTGAATACATTTTTAGTTGCCAGAGGGACTCAATGGCGCCTCCCGGAGTTCAGGAGCTCAAACTGACTCCAGAGAGGATGGGAGCAATCTGCCAAGATACACCTTGCTTTTTTCCCTTGTTGTGTTTGTAAAAAGTTGCCTCCAGGCCTTTTGTGGTTTGCCAATTATTTTACTTGCCATGGACACAATCTTAGAAAACTGAATCTTAAATGTGCTGTTTAAGTGACTGTACAAAGCAGAAAGTTGAAAAGTTAAAACATTTTCAACCATAGTTTTATACACTACTTCAAAAAAATCTGCTGATTTACACACAGGCTTTCCTGTTTCCTAAGAAGACAAGGTGAGCATCTTTTAAAAAATTAATCTGTATTGCCAGAAAAGCTCATCTGAGAGTCAAGAACTGTACCGAGATATTTAAAGTTTTCCACAATTTCAACACGTTGGCCATCAAGTGAAACTGGCTCAGGTTTCAGATCTTGTTTAGTGAAGGTACTCAATCTTTAGTCTTGGCCACATTAATTTCTAACTTGCTAATACCGCATCATGCTTCAGGGGCCATTGGTTTCATTTTTCAGCCTCGTAGGTTGTTGCTTAGGTACGTGCTGTTTTTTCTCCCCACAGACTTGAAGGGCATCTAAAGTCCTATAGATAAACTGAGGGGAGGGAAACACTCACTAAAGATTGATGATGGCTTCTTTCTTGTGATGTTTTCAAAGTGAATGTTAAGACCATTCCTTCAATTTTCCTTTTTTAGGACTTTTGGCACTCTGCTATTGATCTGATGACTAACATCCAGAATACATGGGGCCTTGGCACACCGCGTCATGGTGGCAATGCAGAGCAGGGTACGATTAGGTATTCATATAAACCCATTTAACCAAACTGCACTTATTTTTACACAATTCTTTGTAGTTTTTAATCTGTTGCAGGGCCACAGAGCTGCACGTAGAGAAGGAAAAACATAGACTTGCTTGCCTGCTGCGGGTACAATCAATGTATAACACTGTAATTTTCAAATCCCGGACTGTCTCTCTATATTATCACTTTCAATTGTATTAAAAATGGAAAACTAGAATGTATTCTAAGTGTTACATAGGCTTAACTTAGGATACGTTAATGTTACCATCAGTCGTTGATAAGTAAGTAGTTATTGTAACAACATACCACTAATAACACTTCATCTCACTCAGTGCGAGCATGGAAAGGTAATTTTAACGTCAGTGCCTCATTTTGTGCTGAAACTGTAATTGTAGAAATAATCTTTTGCTAAAAACATATTCTAACATTTGTTAGCAAACAGCTAAGTTGCCAGCAGTTAATTAGCTTCACATTCACCTAACAACCAACAATGGTTATTTATGTATTTATAGTTGTAAAAATAATATTATGGAAATCAGGAAATGATTCAGTGGGGCCGTACCCATGGAGTATGTTGACTCCTTGGCTACCGCCTTGGTACATATGCACTACACACCGTGCTGTTTCTGCAGATTCTCGTCATTGTTTTCACTGACAGATGGATAGAGAGATTTATTCATCTTGCACTGACCTTTCACTCTTCTCACTGAGACATATTTTCCAATAATTACTTGTTGGACCGAGAGGTGCAGCCATATCACCCGCCTGCAAACAGCAGATTATTATCAGTCCTTATATTTTTGAAAATGGCCTTTTATGATATTTGAAATACCTGATCTGGAAGATAATCTCTTGGTAAAAGTCAGTGGCCTTGAGATAGGCTGGCTGGATAACATTACAGTCATCCACGGAAACCTTATATCTTGAATGTAAATCTGTTATCACTTTTGTTGTCCACGCTGCAAGACATGACTGGCCACAGAGCAGGAGAACAACTGCAGCTTCAGAAAAAAAAGAGACTGGGGCTCTGATGTAGTTTGTGGACTTTGCTTACTTGCACAACATTTGTCTCATATCTAAGAACTGTTTTGGGAGGTATTTGTATGTGATAGATTGTATATTGTTGATGGCTGTTTGTGATCTCTTAGATGTTTGATTTTTTTTTTTATGTTTTACCAATAGAAGGCAAAGTGCACTGAATTCTATTGAGCGCCTAAGAACCCATTATCAGACTGATTGTGCGTGGAGGGTTTTCAGATCGTCCCATCCCTCATGCAAACACACAACTCTCAGTCACTCAAACTCAGGTGCTTCATTAAAATTCTATTTGCACATAAAGTACAAACAAGGCAGGGACCACCATACAGCACTCTGACTACAATCAACAATAAAATGAAAGACTGCAACAGAAAAATAAACATTCAGGTTCCTGGATGAGTCATACAAACAATGAATTCATTACATGGAGTTATTTAGTTAAGATGCATCAGTGTAGATAACTTATCATAAAAACAAGAGTGATGTTGCATTTCTATGTGATAACATTTTTTGGGGGAGGGAATTATTTTTTTATGTAATTATATTTACCCATGATGATAATTGTGCCACGATAACAGATATGTTATGAGCAATCACTGTGAGTCTTTAAAAGTCATCAGACATTTTACAACCCTACCAAAATCATTAATACACTATTTTGTTATTGAGATAACGCCCTTTGCAAAATAGGATGAATTTTCTCTAATAAGCAAAGCAGCTGATTATTTTTAGTTGAACTAATCAAAGTGGAATGGTTTTGGAAATAGCTCAGTGCTGGAGTCTAATCCAACATGTCATTCTCTGAAGCAGTGTTACTGCGTGTAGTTTAACTGTGCTGCGCGTTTACATTTTTCAGACAGTAAATACATGCCCTGCAGTGCTTCAACATGCAATTAAATACTCCGTAAACTGTGTGTGTTTGTGTGTGTTATGGTAGCATCAAGGCCTCTCCTCCCCCGGTCTGGATATGACTGGCACGACAGAGTGGCGTTTCCTCTTTGAATTGATGTCCCACATATACAAATAGTGTAGGCTTCTGTTCACAGGGTTGGGTAGTCACAGATTAACTATAATTAGGATTATGTGATCAGATCACAAAAAAATGAGTTACTATAATTAGGCCAGATTGCATTTTTTTAAGTAATTAGATTATTGTCACATTGTCTAGGATTACTTGATTACTTTTTTAATTACATCTTTAAAATAAGGCAAATTTGAAATTATGAAAAGTACTTGAGTACTTAGATAAATGCTAACCGAACCTGACGAGAAAAAAAAAGAAGGGTTTGAGTGTATAGAAGGTTCAAGCAGCAGTGGTCCAACAAAAACAGCCTTCAGTTCCTGGCAATATCTTCATATGTGGAACTCATATTTTTTTGGCTACGTCCATTTTTAGGATTCGATGATTTTCAAACTATGATTTTGAAGTAATCCAAAAATAATCAGAAAATAATCAAATGAGCTTATTTTTTTGGAAAATGCAATGGATTACTGTTCACAAAACTTTTCATGTTATTTGTATTCAGTTACTGACTACATTTCAGACTAGTTTTACCCAACCTGCTCTATGTTTCATTATGTTTTACCATTTGTGTAATCGATTCTAAAGAAAGGATAATGTAACGGTTAACTATTCAACGTATGCTCATACAACAGTTTGTATGATTTCGATTAATTAGTACCCCAAGAATGGCATTATAAGTTGCGTACTTAATGTAAAGTTGCATATTTTATGTAAAGTAATGTAGGTTAGGTTTAGACAAATAAACTTAGGTAGTCTGGTGTATTACTTTTCATAGGTATACGTACAAACAGTGCATGAGAACAGCTTGACCTGTTGCAACATTGTCTTTTAGTTTTTCCCTACTTTAGAAGAATTACAGGCACAACACTAAACACTTTTGTGATAAAGAAACCTCTTTGCCCTGTGGTCCCATGTGTACAGTGCTATGCCATTGCAATGCATTATGTATGAGAAATTATACAAATGAAAAATAAAATAAACCGAGTTGAAAAGAAGAACCTTTACGTTTGTGAGGCAACAAAATGACTATCAAGTGGCTGTTTGACGCTGGATTTAAAGGCAGAGGCCCATTATCATCATCTCTATAATGCATTACTAGCTGATCCTCACAGGCATCCTTGCAGAAATGTGTTCTCATATGCATGAGAGCAATATTTGAAAAGGTACCAAATAAAGGTCTGTTGAATGTACCCGTAGAAGAGACTCTGAAGAGCACTGGTTTCACCTTTAATACAAATGTGTTTTAATGGTGTTTTCAACCACCTTTTCCTCATTAGCTTCATGACTATTGTAGCACCTCTGCTGCTGGTGATCCAGCGTTTGAATTAGTCTAAAGAGATGAGATGCTTATTACACGTACTAAAAAAACAGTTGCTTAAAAATAAAACAGAATATGAATCTGGGTCAGATGAAGAACTTTTCAATTTTCAATCACTGCGAAAGTTCACGAATCCCCTCAGCACTCTAAATGTTGTCCAGCAGAGGCACAATTTACAAACTTGTACTCAAATGATCAATAAATTGTGAAGAGCTGAGGATCAATTTTGAGAAGGTCATTTCATATTTCCAGCAAAGTTAACATATAGTCCTTGGTATGGCAAAGGAGAAACAGAAGTGTGTGCAGAGTTTTTCTTCTGTTTTTTTCTTCCACATCTGAGTCTTAGAAGCAGCAGGGGATAAAGTGCCAGATGTTTTGGGACAAGCCCTCTGTCTCAGAAATATTTACCTGCTGCTTAGATATTTTGTATGTGTTATTCGCTGGGTAATTAAAGTTGCAGATTTAGGAGTCAGCGCCGGGGTAAATAGGACCTGCTTCAGCACTGTTTAAAGTCTCTCTTTGTTCTAATTATTTTACAATTTATACATTTATACACTCTGTTTCAGTGGGATTCATTATGCTGCAAAAAAAGCAGGTCGTTCCCTTACTCTATTATTCAGGGCTCAGTCAGTCACAGACAGTCATTAAAGTTTCATAGGAAGCAATTTGGTGGCTGAGTTATTTGCAAAGTGAGGTGAGTGCATACGGTGGCACTATACCTTTGTTGTTTATGACTTGGGTTTCCATGCTTTTCGTTTCAAGAGAGAGCCTTTATGTTCTCATTAGGGGTTAAATTTTTACTTGAGGACGCCTGTTGGAACATTAGAGAGAGCTACGGATGATCATCATGGAGCCAGCGGGTCACGAAATCTAAAACATAAGCCATTTTATTTTAAGAATGTTTTGACAAGCAATCCAGCTCCAGGAGAAAGTCAGATAAAAAGCACAAAAAGCTTCAAGTTAGAAGGAGTTTTTCCAAAAAAGAGTTAAATTTGTGATGTTCCTTCCAGTGTTGACTATAAATATACTGTGAAACTTAATTATTGATCCATGCATTTCTGCATTTTGCTCGCATTATGCCAGTTATAGTAAAATACCCCCCAAAAAGCCAGATGAAGTGGGAAAGTGGGTCATGTCAGATTTGTTAGACAACACAAACAAGAATTGACGCACAGACCACAGAGAATTTAAAGTAACTTAGCATGGGATGATTACACCACAGTGACATGCTGAGATTTTTAAGAGTGGGATTCTAACTAAAGAGAACAGTTTTTTCCCCCATAAGAATCACCGGTCATTCATTTCCATACATCATTAATAGATTTAACAATAAAAAGACCAAAATGAGCAGTGTTTTGGCTTTCATTTCCTTGTACTTTGTATTATTACTAACTTGGTTTCAACCATAAATGAATGAGCATTTTTTATTTAAATGTAATAATTATTCAGTTTATTAGTCCAAATTCTAGGTGCTGTATATCACCCAATTTTAATGTCAGCAACAATAGAATAAGACCATGTGATTATAGTTCTTTGTTAACCTGTGTGTAAATCACTTTTAAGTATATAACAATAAGTATATAATTTTATCTTGTGACAGTATTCTTAATAATTTGAACGTGAAATATATTTCTATGTCTTGAATTACTCTAGTGTGCGGGTGTGGGCTTTTGTGAACCTAATGTGTGAAAGGTGTCATAAAGCACATACTCTTTTAAGCCCTTTACAGTTCATAAAATGCACTCTCCCTGAACAGTATTAAATGGTGGAAATATTTCAACATGCTTTTTCACACTCTTAATAAAAACATATGCCTCTTAATCTTTGAAATATTCTTAACGCATATTATCCAGATTTGGGTTAAAGCTGGAATGTTTTTAAATGGTTTGATGAATGTTAGTACATTATAATATGCAGTATGTCGCTACTGAAAAGCATAACTTAGACACAGCTGCAGTGCCCTCGGGGTTACCTCAAGGCCCTGTTTTTCTGGGCCATTGCACTTTCGAAATTACCCTCTAATGATCTTTACACTTCTGACAAAATAATACTCTTTTTTGCAATGACACTAGTTTAATAATTTCACACCACAGAATATAGTTATATAATTACTGTATGTCTAAAACATTGGGAGGCATATTAAGGTTTAGGGAAATATGCTAAATGGTTTAAAATGAACTGTTTAGTTGTTTTAAAAAGGTAAGGTCAGATTTGAGTTGATACAGTTATATATATCTATAAAAAACTGAGAAGGTTAACTGATGGCAGTTACGTGAAACAACCACTAAGACTTATTCAAAAAAGCAAGTATAGCAATGATATGTCTCAGCATTTAGATAAAATTTACACCTAAAACTTAAAACTACCATGTTTCATCAATGCTTTGGTCAACGTGTGGTTATGTTCAGACACAAAAACTACTTGGTCATAGTTAGTAAAAGACCATGTTTTGGCTTAAAATACCCGGTTTTGGTGGAAATGCAAAAAACTAACCATTTTTCATGGCACTATCCTAGCAGGAAAAACAGCAAGGGGTCGGTTCAAAACACCAATGTTGGGTGGCTTAAACAGTGTAAAATAGTCTCAGACAATGGTCTAAAGTGGTTTGCAGCTTGAAAGGCATCTCCCTGAGGTGTTACGCCATCCAACATCCCTTCCTACCTAACGACAAAGCCAGCTAATATGTCACTTTAGAAATGCTTATATGATAAGTATGAAATGTACAAATACAACATATTCGTGTTTTGCAGAACCAGTGCTAACATTTTCTTTAGGTGGCTGCACTATGCTGTGTGATGCGTTTAATTTAAGACTATCAGTGTATTTTGTATTTCTCTTTTATCTCAGTCTTTTGCATATTTAGTCACACTTGAGTCTAATGAAGATGGATGGAATGAATGAATGAAAGAATGAATGAAAGAATGAAACTTAGTTCATGTCATCGATACTAAGTTTGGAATAATCATCAGACCACTTCAATGTGAGTGCACTGAAGGACACGCTACATTTAAGCGTGCACAGTTTACTGAGTAGTGTCGTTGCTATTCTCCCAATCACTTTGGTGTGTGTGTGTGTGTATGAGACTGTGTGTGTGTGTGTGTGTGTGTGTGTGTGTGTGTGTGTGTGTGCGTGCGGGGGGGGGTCATGCCCTGTCCTTCAACTCCAGTTATCTAATTGATCGAAATGGAAATGAAAGCAGTGACTGCTGCTGAAGCACTGGATAGATGCATTAGTTTTATTTTTGTTTCTACCGATTTCTTTGTCACAAACTATCAGCTATTTGAGTTCATTAATGTCCATCACCGGTAATTACGCTACTCATTAAGTACGAGGGCAGAGGGACCCATTAGAAGTGATGACTTTGACCCTGACTCAGAGTCCCATTATGAGGCCTTGAGAGCACCCTCTGTTTACACATGATGCGTTTCAGTGTCAATACGCAGCAGCGAGTTGTGAAAAAATACCCACTGAGCTTTCTTCACTTTTTTTGGCATGGGTTAAAAAATGACATTTAAAACCAAATAAGTGGCTTCACAACCCATCTGTTGTTTTCCTCCGCATGCTAAACCTATGCTGCCAGTCAAAAGTTTTTAATGGGCTACTGTTTTAGTATTTCTGGTTTAATTTCAAACAATGTGCTTATTCTAAACAAGTAAATTCTAAACAAAGTGGGAAAATACAAGGAAGGAAAATGCAGCCTACATTTAGAATTGTTTTATATGAAGTGGTCAACATGTGGATCATAGAAGACAACGTTTATTGCTCTTTTTTGTGACTGTGATTTATGGCAAAACAAAGTTAGGCTTAGCTGACCTTTTCTTTACTGGCCCACCTGCCTATGAAGCACTAACTAAGAGTCAAATTAACATTTGAGAGTTGGCCAGTAGTTCCTCAGTTCCAGACAAAACCACCGGGGGGACCTCTGAAGTTAGTGGGGGGCATTAGTAGCTACAGCTTTTGCCAGCACAGCAGACAGGCAATGTAATCATAATTAGTGCAGGCTATACTGCTCATACAGTGTCACGTATAGCCTACAGGCTATATGATATAAAATGCAATGAACTATGAGCAGGTGGCACCACAACAGCATACAGATGTCCAATTTGACTTCATTACAGCGGAGGAAATACCTACATTCAAAGTCATGTAATTAAATTTCCTTTTTATGTGCTTGTACTTAACTTGATTATTCCCAATTTATGTATTGTATTTTTTTTTTTATGTATTTATTTTTTTTCGACATGCTTTTGATATAGTTACTTGTAGATTAAGATTTTACAAAATATATAATAAAGTTCTAAGACATGAGGCATTCTTTTTTTTAACAAAGCATTCACTCAGTTTTGAATTATAGCTACTTTATCAGGAGCTAAGAAAAAACAACTATTCATAGTTCAGAAAACAAGTATAAAAATTATAAATCATGACAATGTGTGCATTTATACTAGTACTGGCAATGTTACTAATGCCATGGTACCAAATGTATATATATGTTGGCATACTATTAACAAATTGATAGATGTTGGCATACTAACATACTACAAGCAGATTGTATGTAGCAGATTGATACATGATTTTATATATAACATGATTTTGTAATTTTGACTTTTTTTTCTTTCTGATTTATCATGAACATGGAGGGCCATCTCATCGCTGGGTAAAGGCCTATTTAAAAAGACTATAGGGTGTGGAAAAAACCAAACACTTTTTTAAAATTATAAATAGGGAAATAAAAATGCAAGGAATTTGTTCCATTGCAATTTTCTGGGTGAGGACATTAAATGGTTATTTGTTATTATTATTACAACTATTATCATTATTATTATTATCATTATTATATATTGCATATATATAATATATAACCTTAAAAAGGCCCGTTATGCATGAGTACTTTCATTGTTGATGCTTCAGCAGTCATATGTGTCTGTAATCGAATTTAGGTCATACAAGTTACAAACAATTCTTAGTCATTTCTATCGCTGTTTTATATTTGAGAGTTAGGGCGTTGCATGAGATTTATCTAAAAAAAAAAAAAAAAAAAAGAAGAAGAAAAAAAGCTTCATTATAGTCTGTCCAGAGGCGTTTGACTGACAGTACATTTTCACAAATACCACAATGCAGCGCAAACACACTTGCCATTCCTCAGCTTTAATTGGTATGCAGGCTCTGTGCACGAGGACAATGAAGTCTGCTTTGGTGTGGGCTGCGGAGAGTCACTCGGTGACCAGGAGAGGGCATCTCAAAACCTGAAACGAGCACCAGTGAGCTCAGTATAATCCTCCACCAACATCATTCCTGTTGCTATACAACTGATTTATTCTTGATGCCACGGTCAACGGGTCTAATCCACAGCAGACTGCGACTTTTCCCTTCGCTGTCCACATCTGTATCTGGATATATCCAACTTGTCGGCTTCGGACTTCAGTTTAATCCTCTCAAAATTTCTTCACTTGCTCGGTTTCCGGTGTCTTTTTTGCCACTTAACCTAGATTTAACAATTGGCGACTCGGGTGTTTAAAATGTCTTTTATAGCCTCCCCAAAGCACGCGCTCAACAGTGTCATTCTCATGAGGCTACAAGCTTGAGTGCGTGCATCCAAGGGTTTGTGAGGTGGCAGTCTCAAATATGCATTATCAGGCTGATGTTGTGCGGTAACGCAGACAACTACACACAGAGGTTGATGCGCACCTTTTGGGGCTTCTCACATCTCCGACAGGTGTGCGGCTGTGCGCAAATCGGATCCGGCTGCGGCGCAAAGTGCGTATATTCTCAGCGCAGACAGGCGTCCTGGGTGCGTGTCCAACTATTTGGACAAAACGCCGAGTGCATCTAACATGTGGACCTGGGACGCATGCAACAGAGAGCCCTAAGCATGAGGAGGAGCCGACACCGCGCAAATATGGGTATGTACACCGTTCCGCAAGGCACTTATGGTCTGCATTTCTGTGCAAAGTCTTAAGTCGTTTTCCTAATTACCATTCACTTAAAGCTGATGTTGCTGTGTCTTTGCCCCCCGCGGTTTGTGAGCGATGACTGCAGGCTGGGGGATCTGAAGGAGGTTTTTCTATCAGCAACTATTTGACGGATTATGCCTGATGTATGTGCTTATCAGTCTCCTTTGCAATGTCTCAAGAACATGACTTTGACTGTGATAATGAATGGAAGTGTGTGTCTAGATCTGCCATGAACACAGGGATGCAAATGAAGTAGGCTGCAAATAACCCCCTCTGTTAACAAATGCCTCAGAACACAGTACGGGTTATAATGCTCCCTGATTCAATTTCATTTAATTATGATTCTGTTTAATTCTCCTCTAGTCTGCATATTTGTGCGTTTTATGCTTTTAAGTGTCACTTTTCTGTGCGCCTGCAGGACTTCTCGTGCTTTTCCGATGGCTTATATTCACAGTGGTGGTGCCTGCCTGGCTGCTTGCTGCTCCAAGTGGTGTCCGTGAGCGTCCCTGCCCCCTGAGCTGTAGATGTGATGGGAAAATAATATACTGCGAATCCAATGCCTTCCGTGACGTTCCGAGCAACGTGTCTGTGGGCACACAGGGCCTCTCCCTGCGATACAACAGCCTGGTGAACCTCAGAGCCCACCAGTTTGCAGGCCTGAGTCAACTGGTTTGGCTCTACCTCGACCACAATTATATTAACGCTGTGGACGGCCAGGCTTTCCACGGCATACGGAGGCTCAAAGAACTGATTCTGAGCTCAAATAAGATCACACTGCTGAAAAACAACACTTTTCACGACGTTCCGAATTTGCGTAATCTAGACCTTTCCTACAATAAACTGCAGGTTCTCCAGCCCAATCAGTTTGTGGGTCTACGGAAACTACTCAGTTTGCACTTGAGGTCAAACTCCTTAAAAACGGTCCCGATGAGGGTTTTCCTCGACTGTCGCAACCTGGAGTTTCTTGATATTGGCTACAACAGGCTACGAAGCCTCACACGTAACGCCTTCGCAGGACTCCTCAAGCTCATCGAGCTTCATCTGGAGCACAACCAGTTCTCAAAGATAAACTTTGCTCATTTTCCCCGCCTGACCAACCTGCGGGCGCTTTATTTGCAGTGGAATCGTATCAAGCTGCTCACCCAGGGCCTGCCGTGGATGTGGACCTCCTTGCAAAAGCTGGACCTCTCTGGAAATGAGCTCCAAGTGTTGGACCCGAGCACATTCCAGTGCCTGCCTAATCTGCAGACGCTTAACCTGGACTCCAACAAGCTCAGCAATGTGTCTCAGCAGGCGGTGGAAGCTTGGATCTCCCTCACTACCATAAGTTTGGCTGGTAATTTGTGGTACTGTAATCCAAACATATGTCCCCTGGTGGCCTGGCTTAAAGCCTTTAAGGGTAACAAGGAGTCCACAATGATCTGTGCCGGACCCAAAGAGGCACAAGGTGAGAAAGTGACCGATGTGGTGGAGACCTATAACATCTGTACAGCGACACCAGCCCCGATTCCCTCAACGACATCGCCCCTTACTTCTGCGTTTCAACCCGAGCTGCTGCCTCTCCCCACACAGTCTGTGGTGGATAAGAAGCTGATCTGGAACAGGACAGCCTCCCCTACTCCTTCCGAGGCCTCCCCCACCATCCCCTTGCCAGACACTGAGTATGTGTCCTTCCACAAGATCATCGCCGGTAGCGTGGCCCTCCTGTTATCAGTGGCTATAATTCTGCTGGTAATCTACGTCTCGTGGAAGCGCTATCCCAGCAGCATCAAACAGCTTCAGCAGCGCTCTGCGGTCAAAAAGCGCCAGAAAAAGTCACGGGAGACCGAGCGCTCCCTTAACTCACCGCTACAAGAGTACTATGTGGACTACAAGCCTTCACACTCAGAGACTATGGATGTGCTGGTTAATGGGACAGGACCTTACACATACACCATCTCAGGCTCCAGGGAATGCGAGGTATGACCGTTGCCCTCCAAAAATCCATTTCCACTGCGAGGCATGAGAGGTAAATTTTCTAACAATCTGCGGAGAAAAGTACCTTTGTTTTTCTCCCCGTGCTCTTGTCTGTTTTTTGGGATAAGGAAGCAAAGGGCGGTGCATGGTGACTTGTTGTACAATATGCTGGGTTTGTTCAGTTCCATATGATTACCCAGCTGTTGTTCTGAATCATACTGTTTTATAGCTAAAATATGATTCCCATTAGCAGAAACTGCAGTGGCAGCTCCTCTCCCCGGAGAACTTGCATACAGTAAGATGCATTATGCACAAAGTAGGTTCATCTTTCATTCTTGACATAAAAGAGCTCATTGATGAATCTATGTATTATCAGCCAGCCTATTATTTATTCACAAATGGCTTGCTGTCCAGATTGGAATGACAAAAAATGGTTAGATCAAGTCACCGTGCAGGTGGTCCTCTCCTATCCTGTGCATTTGCTACAACAGCTGTGGTAGCAAATACACCAGTGCTGTGAGTTTTTGTATTTGTTTTTTGCTGTATTAATTATGTAAATATTTACAATCATACCAGCTGATCATATACCCCATTTTCCTTTTTCTGCCTCTAGCAATCATGTACTTATTTTACTCAAGAGTTTAATTTACAAAGTTCAAACAGTCACCGCAGGCTGGAGAACACCATAAAGGCCTGCAGCCAAATAAAAAGATAAATTATGCATTTGGGCTCGATTTCTGTCTGGCTTTACTGCAGTAACAAACTTCATTATGCTACTTTTGTTTAATCTTATAACGATAAAAAAAACTATTGGGCTACAAACTTTTGTCCCAAAAAGTTTAAATTGAAATTCTCCTCCTAAAGCCAGACTCCTTCACATGGCTGCCTCTGAACCAGTGTACGGTACAGAGGGATTGAGACAGAAAGCCGAGACAGAAAGACTAATCAATTTGCTCATGCTTAATGAGGCACTTTTTTGCCTGTGTAGTCTTTTTTCTCCATTACGCTATGCATCAGTCTTCCTCTGTCCAGCATCTTTTTTTATTTGGCAGTATGGCTAAGTGTGATTAACAGGACATGTTGTGTTGGGGAAGACGTTGTGTCACTGGAATCTTAGTAGGACCTTTTGTCGGTATCACCAGACATGCTGTAAAGTCCAGGAGACATCTTTCTTCTCCGCTGTATCTGTCAGCGCAGCTCAGGGACAAAGTTTTATCTCACACTCCCACACAGCTCATTTCCTATATGCCACGTGCACCCTATAAATCATTTCATAATATGTTTAAAGTCAGTGGATTGCTCTGTAGCACCACTTACACTCATGTTGTGTCCTTTGCTGGAGTCCCCGGAGAGGCCGGCTCAAATGTGTTTCATTGTTTTTCGTAATGTCACATACGACAGAGTACACAGGTAGCTAAATCAGCTCTTTGTCAGATTATCTGCGGCGGAGCATTTCTCAAACGCAAAGGAAGCTTGAGGTGAGATGGTCGGCTCATCAATCTTGTAGCTTTCATGTGAGAATGTGGCACGGGAGCATTAAATGGCAGACCTAATGGGGCTTCTGCTAGCTAGAATAACTAATAGCCCATCAGAGGTAAGGAGCCGAGACTTCCCTCAGCTTTGTTATTCCTTGCCCTCTGCAGCTCAAGGGAGCAGCCATAGTTGTTAAAAATGTAATGGGATTTCTTTTTTTCTGTATATGTGTGTGTGTCTGTGGCATTTTGTGCCAAACACTGCAATGCAAAGCTAGAACATATAGTACAGCAGGGGACTTTTCAAAAACACTGTCAGATTTTTCTGCATGTTTAAGTGCAGTGGTGGACCTAGGACATTTGGCAAACAGGTAAGCTTTCCCAGTGCCCCCACCCACTCAAAAAATTAGGGGGGGGGGGGTATGTATGGGGGGCGTGCAATTTTGGTGCCTTCCCTTTGGGTTGTGCCGTACGCAGCTGATGTGACATTCAAGAAGATCTGCTAATGGTTAAATGCCCTGACACACCAAGCTGACAGCAGGCCATCAGACAAATTTTGGGCCATTTGTGAGCTGCTGTCGCCCGACTTTTTGTGGTGTATCCCACATTATTGGCACCAGTAGGTCCTTGTTGTTTTTTTGTTTGTTTTTTGGGCTGTTTCAGCATGCTCAATTTGTGTCACAGCTGGTGGACCCTGTCGGTAAGAGAAATCACTGTAATTGGCAATCCAGCTCAGTCCCACAAGAGAAATGAGAGTGAGGAAAGAAAAAAAAGGCTCAAGTCATTGAGTTGTGACATCAAAACAAACTTGTTATATTAGGTAAGTTTTTTTTTTTTAGCCATTGAGCTCTTCAGCAGAAAGAGATCGTAATTGTTTGTGTTCTTGGTCGCTAGTGCACATTTAATATCATGTCATCTTTTAGCATCAGGTTTTGTTAATGTTCTAACTGGCTAACTAGTGAAGACATGCATAGCTGCAGCCACATTTTGTTTGAAGCCTAAATGACACCCCCCCTACAAACCACGCACAACCATAAATATGAGGCTAAACATAGCAATAACCTGCTTTTTTATTTACTTTTTCATTATGCATGAAGACATGATTCACCTTTAAGTAACAAGATGTAACCCTTCACCTAACCTTAAACACCTCTCTGTTATCCTAACACTTCTTAGCCAGCTAAATGCTAATTTAGCAATTTCTTAAGGACCGGGTGGACCAAGGGGCAAAAGAGGTTAATCTTGTTGGTGTGGTTGCCAGGTCATGTAGCTGCTCTAACCACAGCTAAACCAACTAAATCCATCCTGTCAGTCTTGTGGTTTCCCTTTTTGGTTGATTGATTAATACAGACTATGCTGCTGTCATGGAGGGTTACTTCCTCTCACACAGGCACAGAACCTTTCTCCTAGTTGACTATTGGCTATAATCTATAGGATGTGTGGAAGTTCAACTTTTTACTCAAGACACAGGCGAAGTGAGGTCAGGCAACAGTTGGCATGTATCACTGATAGTTTTTTGATGTTACTGTGTTGTGCCAGGGCCCTACATAGAAGTGGTGCATTTACACTTTCAAACTGCTTCAAACAGCCACATTATTTGATCTAATACAGGTGCATGTTTCCCGGCCACATAACGTGCATCGGAATTCAGTACAGGTCACAGTACAAGAAGCCCATGATGTGCAGCGATAGTGTCTGGAGCTATTAGCATCACAATACAGGCAATGCAGCACAATCTCTCCGGATATATGAGGAGGCTTTTTCAGTTTTATTGAATGGCACACAGTGGAGAGTGTCAGGGAAGATCAAAGTGATAGAGATATAACTGAAAAAAAAAAGGCAGCTCCAGGGTCTAAAATCCCAAAGGAAGAAGCATATTGTAAATGCCCCCGACCCAGTGAGCCCCCTGTACATTATTTTAGCTATCCCAGATAGCAGGCACTTAAGCTATTAGCTGCATATTCAATTAGGAGAGAGAGCTTTGTAATTGAAGCCTGTTATCTTCTGCACATGCCCAAACCAAGAGACTTGAAGTAAATTTGTTTCTATAGATTTCCTCCAGCACAGCTCAGCAGGTTGGCATCGACACTGCAAACTGAACCCGGCGAGTGTGAATTTCGATGAACACTTTGAACTGTGCGGTTCCACGGTCTTCCTGTGGCACATTATTAAAAAAAAACCCTCTCTCCCTTGAATGCCATCCACTTCTGTGCTCACAGAGCAGCTGCAGTGGTTGACGTCCACCCACGGATCATCCCCCTGCAAAGTTAGTTGAGAAAATATTAAGGTGAAAATTCCCACCATCTCAGCCAAAGGCGATTCGTGTACTTGGGCAGAATTTGCAAGCATTAATAAGGTGAGGAGATCCTCCTGCTCACAGATAATTAAAGTGGGCCGTGAGAGAGCAGATGAAGTGAGGAGAAAGGAAAGTGCGCCACTGCTGGTGCATCTAACTGACTGATACAAATGCTGTCTGAATGGCAAGACTAAAAATAATTACAATTTTCAACATCACTAATTTTCCAAGCTGACACGGTCAGCGGTATTGTGAATTTAACACTCTGATGTGCAAACTAGCATTTAAAGTAACAATTTAGGCCAACACAAGCTGTAATCATGCATCAAGTTGTTCTCACTTTTCCCTGCTTTTGCACTCAGAAGTGTGGCACCACGCATCCCCCTCCTGGTTATATTCGAAACTAATGGCTCCTATGGATCTAACCAGTGTTTGCTTATAACAAATCCTGCAGCTGTGGATACATTTTATTCAGCAAACATTTGTTTAATTTTTAGGCTCTAGAATATGAGCCCCATCTTTTAAATGTCACGAATAAGAAACAAAGATGATGAGCGATCAAAATATACTGCGTCGGCTTGCCAAGATGGCAGCTTGCACTTCATCTGTGCGTAAATGCACAGAAGGCAGGCTTCCTTCATATGAAAGGAGTTTGACAGCTTTCAATATTTGTGGCTCACTTGCCAAAGAAAGGTTAGCCACAGGAGTAGAATAGCCTCTAAAAACAGAAGTGTCATCTTTGAACACATCAGTTTGTACGTATGTTGTGGCACAGGATGTACTGGTGTTATTTATGGAAATACAACATACTGCGATGAAAGGTAACATATATACTGTTTGAAAAATGACACATCATTTGTGTTCTAAGTTATTCCATAAAACGGCAAATCTGTTGCCATTAATCCTCATTTTTCTTGGTCATCCTCTTGTTTGGTGGAATCGGAAATTACTGTAACTGCAAGACTGGATGGCAATGATCTATGGGTTCACAGAAGTAGACTACTTAGCTTTTATCATACCTGATGATTTTGTGAAAAATGGGCTTTGGTCAACACAACTCGATTCAAACACAACTGCAGCAAAATGCAGGGAGAAACAGCCTTTTAAGTGAATTGGCTGTAATGGCCATCAGAAAACATCATTTTGTAGTGTCATGTTTCACTTGTCATTGGTGCAGATATAAAAAAGAATCACTGTAATAGATTTTAGTGCATGATCACACTGAGGGTACATGTATATAATTATAGGAATGTGACTTTTTTTCTACTGTTTGAAATTCATATTTTTTCCCCAGACAAGCCAAACGAATTGCTAATGACAGCAACATTCTCAATGTTATAAATCACATTTTTAGCTGTTTAAAGGAATAGTTTGACAATTTGGAAACACGCTCATTTGTTCTCTTGCTGAGAGTTAGATTGATAGAAGATTAATACCACTCTCATGTCTGTACAGTAAATGGGTCCTGCGAGCAGCCAGTTAGCTTAGCTTAGCACAAAGACAGAAAACAGTAGGAAAGCGCTAGCCTGGCTCTGTCCGAATGTGACAATGGTGTGATAAGTAGGTTAAATTCATTTCATTTGCCTTTTTTTAAAAAATATTTTCAGAGAGCTTACGGATATGGACAAAACAGAGCAGTACCACCAGAGATTGTGGCTGCAGCGTACTATAGTTTAACTAAGAAACAATAGTAGGACATTACCATTGATGCATAAAGAGAACTGGATACAATGTTGGAGGCAAAACCCTGCCTTTTCCTATAGAAAGACAATGCAATTAAGTCTTGCCCCAGTCAGGGGCGAAAAATCCATCGCTCTCCACTGACTTTGTTTTTAGTGAAGGTGCCTCTGTGTCTTTTCCATTTGCTAGTAAATGACAGAAAAATACCTAAAAGCTGCTGTGTGATGGGATGCACTTCCAACAGTGTAAGAAACTAGAACTATCAGCTGCCACACTGAAAATCTGAGCTTTTAAGAGGACAAAAAGTGGATACACAAGTCAGCCAAGAGAAAAACTGTGGGATCCTGACACTTAGTGTACCGTGACCAGCAAGTATTTTGCTGATTAGACCACACAAACTGTAGAGGTTGAGGCTAAGTATTACTCTCCCTCTCTGGGAGACACAAGGTGTTAAAATATACTTTTGACTTGCTGATATCTAATGTTTTTAGCTAGCTACAGGCATTTCGTTTACATTGTTTGTTCCCCTGGAGAGGGGGGGTGGTTGATGCTCAAAAAAATGTATCCAATGATTTGCAGACCTCTCTTTACCCATGTAAGTCAGCCCAGTGGCATCATGTGACAGATGAAGGAAGTTGTAATTCCAGTGTTTGGCCACTACAAAAATTGGCACACTTCCTGGGGACCTGGACACAACAAATCCATTTTTTTTTTAAATGTCATAACCGAATGAATTAGTAATACAGAGAAAAGAATTCTCCGTCCATTTGTTAAAATGTATTTAATGTCTTCACAGACCTACACCATCTACATGCTGTTTCCATTTAAAGGTACATTATTATGTCCCCCTTCCACTTTTGCAATATTTGCTGTTGTCAGAAACTTATGAGTCTGCCCTCTAGTGCCATCAGTTGGCTATATCTTTACTATTATAAGAGGACACGTGGAAGTATGTGGGCAGTGACGTTAAAAACGACTGAGATGAATGCATCTATTTTCATACATAAAGAGAGTATAAATAAGCCTCAAGAGCAACATGACTGTGGTGTTACAGGGCATTATGTTCCAGAATATTTCGTGGTTGGGCCCAGGTTGCCTGGCAACCTCAAAGTCATGACAGGACTCCAGAAAGGAGATGTGTTTCCAGTTTTTATGCTAAGCTAAGCTAACTGGCAGTAGCTTCATATTTAGAATAGAGAGAGGGATATCAATCTTTTCATCTAACTCTCAGCAAGAAAGCATATACATATATATAGATAGATAGATGGATAGATAGATAGATATTTACTACATATATGCACACACAATACTAGCCTCTAGATGTGCCAAAGGCAGAGTTTATGTAGGCTATAAAATGTGTCTAAAATGCACATAACTGAATTCAGACAGCATCCCTTTTAGTTCTAGCCAAGGCTGTGACTCCATGCCGAGTTAAAACGCTGCAGTGGGATTCATTAGCACAAATGCACACAGTCAGACCTCAGACCTATCTCTGGTGTTAAGCGCCTCTCAGGTTGCTCTGTGCGTGGGGTGAGCTCTCCCCCAAACAAACACTCTGTGATATGTATGATTCTGACTTTTGGCAGATGTTCCTCTTGGAGGTGTGATGTCTGCTCTGGTGAGGAGGTGGAATACATTTAACAAACCAAGCAGCAGGGAGAGGCAATACAAGATCTGTGCAATTATAGCCTGTAATCTAACATGGCTGGTTTAAATGAATATGGCAATTGTGTTGTCTCATAATAATTAATCATAGCATCTCTTCTTTCATCCAATTGATGTTTTCACAATTTTATTATTCTCATTATGATGTACTAATAGAACATGGCCCAGCCTGCTAATAGCTTAATCTGGCACCGGCAGAAAATATGATGTTCTTCCTCCACGCTTCAACACAGACAATATTGAATTTCACTCTGGGTGAGACTTATTTACAGAACATATACAACGAACTGCTGTTTGTGCATCTGACTGATCATTACAGACACTCGCAGGAAGCCTAAAGCCAGACGGGCTTTTTTCACAGGTAGATCACTGAGAAAACATTTAGCTGCCGAGAAAAAAACACAAATGAAAGTCATCGCTCTGTTGACCTTCAAACCTCTGTTTTAAATTGAGGTCAGCATTGACTGACAACATCATTAACTCCAATAATGCACTTGATATTACACAATAACCCGGTCTTTCACTTAAGCCCAAGATCAAACCAACTTGTCTGCCATAAACAAATCAGGCGAGTCCATACATGTTAGGACTTTACTGTACGATAGAATGTACCAAAGAACTCTGGGAGGTATAAAATGGAATTAGAGGACCCATTTTTACCCAAACTAATTTGGGTAAAAAATGAAAAAGACCACGGAGATAAATCAAACTAATTCATCCTTTCCCATCACACAATCTCCAGTGGTCCTCCCCTCCCGCAGCCACACATAAACCATGATGAATATTTAATAGGATATTAAACTTCTCTTCTTTTTTTGTGTTCAAGGCCATTTTGTTCTGGCAATAGTGGATCAGCTAAAACCAATTTTGAGTTAATTTGAAGTAGGCTATGTTTTAATGGAAACCCTTTCTGGTAGCCAAAATCTTACATCCAGTTAGTAAAAATGGCTGACATCAATAATCAACTGGATGCGTTACTGAAAACAGGGGTTAAGCAATGACAGCACAACAAAACAACATTTACAGCCATGCTAACAACATCGAAGAGCTGTACTAACTACGGATGTATAAATACAACTGGATCCGTATTGGTGGCTGAGCCCCAGTTATTCCTATAAAACCGCTGCAATAAAATGACTGTTTCTGCACTGTGAGCACACTTTCATTTTAGAATCCTGCTAACTTGAAAAGAGATAAAATTATTCAATTGTGCGGCTCTTCTAGACTTTCCAAATGATATTGGGCCACGTTGATTAAATTCTGATAGTCAAACAAGTTGTTTCACGGGGGTTATGATGCTCAAAATATGTATCCACTGATATATGTCTCTTTCGCCATGTAAGTCAATGGGAAAAAATCCTTTTGTGTAGCAGCGCATCACATGACAGATGTAGTAACACTGTTTGCTGCTATGAAAACTGGCTGGTGCGTTTTCTGGGGGTGTGGTATGGACGCACAGCTGTGCTTTAAGCTATTTGCTAATATGCCGATATTTAACATGTTTACTATGTCCACCATCTTAATTTAGCATGTTAGCACAGTAGCATTTGCTAATAGGCACTGAACACCAAGTACAGCTGATGTTGATGTGAATGTCATTCATTTTGCAAATATCAAGTCAAACCAAAGAATGCAACAAAAAGACAGGATCACCAGTGTTACTAGGATCTATCCTCTGGGGATCACGAATGTCTGCACAGAGTTTCATGGCAGTCCATCCAAAAGCTGTTGAGATATTTTTAGTCTGAACCAACTGACAGACAGACATACAATGCCATTCACACAGTTATGTTGCTATAGCGTGGCTATAGCAACAACAACAACAAAAAAAACCTCATGTCCTCCAAATCAAAAGATAAAAATGTGTCATTTGTAACTGTTCTCCTGAGCAATGCATTGGCTATATATAACATGATGATACCGTGTCAGAACAACATCGATGCCTTCCAAACTGTGACAAACTACTGTAAGAATTATAATGTTTTACTGATCTTACACAGGTTTAGGCACAAAAACAACTTAGTTGAGGTTAACAAAACATTGTGCTTCAAATTAAAATTACTATTTCCTCATAATATGGGGGCCTTTGTTGTTATTGTTACAAAAATAACCACTTGGGCAGGGTTGGGGAATGACAGTTGTCATGGTAAAAAGAATCCAACATTGAGTGTCTGTAGGAAACACAAAATGACAAGCAATGTGTGTAAGTTAGGTTTTTTTTAGACCCAGCTATCCTCTCCAACTTCCAGAGTTTGTGGCACTATAACAGCATCACACTGTTTCCACCTTTGCTCCCAACTGACAACAGTCATAATTCTTACAGCCGGATGTAAACTTGTTGTTTTCGGGCATTTGTTGGAACAAGTGGTGCTGCTGTTTTCTTGGGAGGACAATCTTTTTTTTTTCCCTGGGAGAACAGTCTTTTAAAAACAAAAGAAGTCTTAAATTGTCAATTTCCAGCCTTATCTGAGCAATTAATGGAAATGCCTTAAAGGAACTAATTTATCAAGTAATTTGAATGTGCTATTTGGGGATGGACCTTGCATTCCTGGACTGGAGTTTATTGTTTGACGATGTAATGTCTCATCCACTGCAACATTTCCAGTTGGCTATAACTTCAGGGGTGAACATCTAGTTTTGGTGTCAGACACACTGAAGGATTGGCTCACAATTTTACACCAGCATTCAACACCCCATCATAAAAGAAAAAATATATTATAGAAGAGGCACAGAAACCAATTTCTCTGCTGACAGCAGCCTCAACAGACCACAATGCAATGCAGCTTCGTGATATGCTGTGGTTTGAGTCAAAGGTGTGACTCTTCTGACTCTCACTATATGCTACTGTTGTTTGCTAGACTCTGTCTGCAGACACATGCAATGCAACAAGCTTCACTCTCTGGCAGTTGTCGAAAGGCATTTAGGGAAACGCAGGAAATTGCTAACTGAAGTCGAAGCAGGTGTGGCGAGTTGAGGGAAGTTGGGTACCCAAAAAATTATTTATGTCACCTCGATGCTAAATCACTTCTGGCATGCACTGAGAACCACAGATTGATAATACATAAGAGTGTAAGTGTATCCAAGAGAGGATTTTTCCATTAAATCTTCAGTCTCAGTTAGAGCCGAGGAACAAAAGAACTATTTCAATTCTCGGGGAGTCCGGACCAGTGTTCACAGAAAGAAGTCTGAGCAGAAATCTGTAAATTTCTAATAACTTCTCAAAAATCTGAATCCCATATTGAGTGTCCTATTATTATGCCATATCTAACCATCAGTAATCACATGCCCTGGATTCCCTCAGTTTAAGCTTCCGCTCACTCAATCAGTGATACTTTTGCTTTAATGGGATTTGACAGCTTATCTAGTGCTGTATGAAAAGTCGGGGCACCGCGGACAGAATGAATAATATAACACAAAAATATTAGACATAACATTTTATGCTGTTTTATGGTCACAGCAGCCACGTTAATTTTTCATCTCAGCTTGAAGCAGTTACTGCCTATTTAGCCCTTCATTTTATTATGATTCATTTAATTAGGGTTATTAAGTTAATTTGACTGAGATGCTGTAGTTCTGCCGACTGTGTCACTTTCATTCACTGCAAAAGAACTTGAAAGTGATACTTAAAAGAGAATGAAGTGTTGACTTGGCACATTACAACGTGTCCCAGTAAGTTGGTGGACTGCAATTTGTATCTCCACCCTCCTCCTCCGCATAAAGACAGGACAGTTTCTTTTATCTTTTTCTCCGCTGGGAAGGATTTTGATGTAACGTTAAAGTCTACCTCGAGAATAGTATTGTGATTTCCCCAGAAACTAAAACCCCTTCATCATGTAGCTACAGCGTCTCTGTCTGTCTGATGGGACAAATGGTGAATCAGTGAGCGCAATTCGGGAATGATGGAGCATCTCTGCCAACTTCTCCTCCTCCTTATTGTGAAATGCCTGTCAGGCAGCCACATGTGTAGGGGGAGATTTCCCCAAAAATAAGCATAGCCTGGCACATTTCTGTTGCCTACTGTGTCCTTACTTTTGTGTGGTCTACTGTATATAGACACTGGTGACACAAGGACAGATATTCACTGAGGAACAGTTGAACTAGTCCTCAGCTAGCAGCTCTGTTATCAATCTTTGAATGAATGTCTTCTGAACCACCTGTTTTTTTAGCAGGTCCATGAATGCAGCACAGGTGAAGCTCTCTGTGAGTTCACTCTTTTTTTTCTCAGCAGCAGCATGTGATTGGCTGTTTGGATAATTGATGTGTCAATCTGTTCAGAGCTGATCAGATCAGATCAATGGATGAGAGGAGCAGCTGCTGCGAGCGAATGCAAACTTGTAGAACAAGCAGAATGAACATTTTCGCTCCTGATGTGCCTGATGAACATCTGTGCCCAGAGTGTGCTCTGTGCTCCGAGAGAGTGGCGCCATGCATAACTGAAAGGTATATATATTTCAGCAGCGCTCCTAATGAATGATCCAGCTCCAAAAATAGAACATCTATTTGTGGTAGCAGTTGTTTTAATCATAGCAAGTCGCTACAAATAAATGAATGTGTGATGATTTGTGTATCAATAAGAGCAAAATGCAAAAAAGTGCTATCGAGCGGATGTATCCATACCAGCATAAAGGATAAATGGAAGTATATGGGCTTTGGTATTTACAGTGTTTGAAATAATCCATTTTCGAACGTAAAGGGAATATTAATGAGACTCTTAACCTGTCAAGCTTTGGCTCCACGGAGGAGACAAAAACATCCGATCTGTGCAGAGTGTTTAGGAGACTGTAATCAAATGAAGACATTAAACAATCATAAATGCCTTTTTCCCTATCACATTTCCATGTAGAATTCCAGGTTTAACTGGTACTTATCTAATAACAATATTCAGTAGTTCTCTCCTATAGAGTTAGGGGCACAAACAGTTTATCTTGATGAGTCCCATTTCTAATATTCACATGAACAGTAAAAATGCAATTTTTTTGCATATCTTTTGGCTGATTTTCTGGAATTTCAGTAAAAATTCAAGCCAAATTTGGATAGCAGTTTATTAATGATTAACTAGCAACACTTTTAGTTCAGCCCATTAACATGCTAACTTAAGCTAATTAACACTTAACACAAAGTATAGCCGAAGCTAATGCAAATCCCTAGTATTTGGTCTTTAAGGTCCAGTGTGAAAAGCTGATCACCCGAGTCATAAGGATACATCGTCTTGCAACGTGATTGTGTGTCCAACACTATTAGTCCGTCAATGTAGTAGATGTTCAGATATTTCACTGGATGGGTGAAAACTTTCTGCCTACTGTGGCGTTAGATGAAAAGTGGAAAATCAGAAAAGTCAGAAGAATTCCTCCCATGTGAACCATCTGTACATAATTGAATATTTGCTGGTGTATAATTTGTTGTGACATGCATTGTGCACAGGTGGAGGCAGAGGAGGGATTCATCTCTCCCTTTTTCCCTCCGCGTGCCAATGTCTCCTTTTCAAATCAAACAAATGGGTCAGCCCTTTGTTCCAGCAGAACATTTTTACTTGCCCTATCTGAAAGGCATGTAATACGCTCTGATCAGCGGGGTGTTTCAGCAATCAAAATCTAAAATGCTTTCTGGATTTGAGTGAGTAGACATCAGGCAAATATTAACCGAAAATGCCACTCCATGCTGGGCAAAATGATAGTAAATGTGGTCATTCACAGAGAAGAAAAACAACTCTATCTGTACAATACACTATGTGGTGCAGATCATCCTGTCAGGATTATATGTGCTCTGACTGAGCAGAATTTAAACAGACTTCAGCTGATTTCAGGCTTTCTATCATTTCAATTCTCCTGTCCCCAGGTACCGTCCTCCATGTTTTAGTGGCATGTCTCTTTTCACCAACATCCTTTTCTTGCTGTGTTTCCTGAGTTGGTGAAAAAATAAACGGGCCAACAAACCAGGTAACCTGCTGTAGGCAGACAAACAGACAGACACAGGAGGACAGAGAGCTGTTTACAGCAGAATTCAAAATGTGACGCTTTCCTTGACAGTACTTGAGAGTACACTTGGTCTTGTTTTGGTCAGGGACAAGAAAACTGTAGGACATTTTGCAGAAAATCATAACAAGGAACTTAGTAGAATTAGCCAATTTTCTTGGGAATGAGCTATTTTTTTCCTGACATTATACCCTGCAATCAAATTACCTTGAGAATGACATACTGAGATAAAAATTCTATTTGGTGTTAATGTTAGATGGGCCAGATTATACTGAGAATATTGAGAGCCAGTGTAAAGGGAACTTGGTTCTGAGATGAAATTATCATTTATACAAGTCATCCAATATTTCCTTCCCATATTAGTTTTTTGTGAAATGAGCCACACTTCAAACGGAGATCCTGAAAGATGTTATCACTTGCATACATTCTGAAAAGGTCATGTTTCCTAAAGTAAGCCGAGAGAGCTGAAGCCACACCACCAGGCAGTAACCTGTTTGTTGCGGTTCAGTTGAGCTGTAGTAAGTTTGCCTGGTAAGGTTTGTTTGGGCTGTTTGTTTGTTTGGGCTTGTGTGCAAACTGTCAATCAAACTCTGGTGAAAGCAGACTGAGAACGCTTGAAAAGAAGGATGTCGGTCTGCTCCCAATTTGACTAGCAAATGTATCCACAGAACTTTATAATACAAATTATGTGACTTTGAAATGACTAGTTATGCAAGTTAGGCTAACAAACTAACAAATCCATCTGCTGGTTGTGAACTATTCAGGAGGCAATCTTACCATCACTGTATGTGACATTCAGAACCGTAATACAGTTTGAACTATTAAGCTGCATAAAGATATAATGGAGAAATGCTGTCCTGAGCAGAGAAGGAAGTCACGCTACCTTTACGTGTGTTGTAATCTGATTTTCTCTATTTATTGTTGTCGTAGACAGTCTGGCCAGATGGTAAAATATGTGCTGCCTGTTCTCATTCCAAAGTCGTCAAGTACTGTCGCTTATGCAGTGCTTTTGGCGTAAGATCCAGATGCCAAAAGCCACATTTCGCGTCTGCATGACACACTGCTGGACAATCAGACTGCAGCTGAAACACTGTCAGAAACGACATAATATAAGGAGTATGGAGGTCCCAATAGGGTGGAATGCAATGGGTCCAACAAACCCCAAACTTTCATGTTTGAGTCTGGTGTTTGCTTCCCATCTGAGTGTGATCTTTCTTTCTACACCATACCACGTGCTTCCTTCCCCTGATCCTAACCATCTGTGCCAGCATGCGCATTTGTTGACGTTTTGGTATTGTTTGCCATGTGCTTTTGTTGCCTAAACATAACCACATGCAGCGTGATTCATCAAGCATCCCAGAAGGTCAATTGCAGACACAGAAGGATACCTAGAGCATAATATATAGACACAGAAGTCCACAGCAAAGTAGTAATATGTGTCGACTTGGGATCTGAGTTCCCGTGTATATTCCACTTGCTAGCTAACAACTTACCATCTGCAATTAGCTCAAATAACTGTCACCGCTATTACTGCTCTATGTTGTGCAGACAACCTCTGAATCATAGTGCTCTGAGTATCATACAGAGCTTCCTTCAGCAATCTGTGTGTATATGTATATATATATATATATATATATATATATATATATATATATATATATATATATATATATATATATATATATATATATATATCAGTGTATATCAGTGTATATCAGTCCCTGATAAAAATGTGATATGTTGAGCTTGTCTCCTATTCTGTGTACTTTGGCAGTTTGTCAGGTCTATAATCACTGAATATAACGACCTCACAGAAATACCCCTGTAATATCTATTTTTTCTTTATCCTTTTCGCTCAGTCTCTACCTGTTTGTCATTATTTATAACACACAGCATAATAATGTTTAAAATCAGTTCTTTACAAGCTCCATACAACACGAGAGAACATAAATACACATTAGAAGCTTTTAAGTGCTGTCATCCCAAAATTGTCCAATGAGTTTCCTCCTATCTGTATAACTTCATGTTTAAAGCTCTTTGTTCAATTGTAAAACACCAGTATGAATATGAAACATACCAGAACTGAAATGCAACAGTGTTTCACTTTTCCCTCGTCCTTACCACATAAATAGAACTACAGTTTTGAATGTGCAATGTGTGCTACAGTAATGCACAATGTTTGTTCTCCAACTAAAGCCTAGTTTTCTAATATGAGGCGACCTTTTGTGCATTTGTGGACGTGACCAATGATAGTGCTGGCTCAAAGTTTGCTTAACAGGACTTTTTACATGTTTGCACATAAACATACATTTACTCTTCCACTACACTGAGGAACAGAGGCGTCAGGATGGACTATACAGGTCACTGCTTCAAGAAACCTTCCAGTAATAGCTTTTTTTTTTCCACGCTTTTTTAATCTTCTTTTTAGTGTGGCTTTAGGGTTAAGGATATGTCACCACTTGCCGGTTAGGCATGCTTGAAAGACCTTCAGTTGAGTTTTGTGTTTTCATTTGAACAGGGATTTTCTGTGTTAGAACTTCCTGTGTGGTAGAATTTTTTTTGAGAACAAATAAATTTTCTTTATATATCTATACACAACAAACACATAACTATCCACATCTAATCCATTATAAGGGTATTCATATTGATTTATAATGCATTCAAAATGCTTTATGACTACACTCAGAAACACAAATAATGTTTACTGATTCACTATATCAACTGTCATAAAACATTACAGACACTATTTTTAATGATTTTTAAGTGTCAAGTGTCTTATGAATGCTCTTGACTAGTCATAAACTAGACGTTGACTCGTGTGTTTATGAGTGAAGTCATGAAGCATTATGAATGCATCATTGTTTACTATGAATGCCCTCATAATGCTTTGTAGATGTGGTCTTCATAGAAAGTTTTACCAAGAGTTTTCTAATCTTGACACCCCTACATAAAAGGCATCAATTACCAGGGCCTCCAGAAAAATCACAAATCACAGTAACTGTTATAAAATTATAATGGTTTTGTGAAATTATAATGGTGTCTGTGTAAACCGTATTCTGTCATTTAACTGGGCTCTCTGACCTCTCTCTCGGGTCACCAGTCATTATTCTGAAAAAATGGCGGAGCTAGAAGCCACACAGGGCATGAGGTGGCTGACCCTGACCAAACCCTTGAATGTGATTAAGCAACATATTCATTTGAGTCCTGATCCAGTAACAGTTGCCTGTAGGCATGGATCATATCCAGTTTGTTAATGTCCTTCAGTTAGAGAAAGATTGTGGTTTGGGTTATAAAAACTGCAGTGGTATGGTCAAGGAATTTTAATGTTAAAATAATAACCACTTGGTGAAGGTTAGGCAATGATCATGGTCATGGTTTAATAAAAACAGTCACAAGTCAGTCAAGATGCAGCCGTTTCTCCTGGGTGGACAGTCTCACACATACACCGTATGGGGTCTAATTCTGATGTAACACATAGATCCAAAACACAAGAGACCAGCGTGCAGGGATGCTGCCTGTTCCTCAGAGCTTTGCTACCACAGATAAATCAGAGGGTGAGATTATCCCCAGAGCCGAGAGGAGAGGCATTTCATCAATTGGAGATCAGGACTTTGTATTGATCTCGCAGCCTATGCATGTTTGACATTACTGAAACCTCTCCCTGTTTTTTGGTGACTCTTGGATCTCAGTCAATCCCCTTTTCCATAGAGCACCGAGAGGTGTAAGCTCACTGCAACGGCACAACTGAGAGGTCGTGTGCTTCTGTTGCTCCAGAGCTAGTTCTTTTTTTGTCCTTTTTTTTTTTTTTTTACACCCATCTGTCAAACTGTTTCTTTTGTGTAATAGTTTAACCGTATTGCACAGACACTGTCCTCATATGCAGATCATTTTCAGCCTTTTTTGGGTTTTCTTTTGGCCCAACCCTGGTTATTTTGCTGTCAGAACTAATCAAACAAAATGTACCACTTTCAAATGCAAATGTAATCCTCCATATTAAAGCCGCTTAATTCAGAATGCAATGTTTTGTTAAAGATATTATAGAATCAGTGATGGAAGCTACTTTCCCCCTGCATAGTTATTGCCCACAATGCATTTTTTGTGGTAATGTTTTTCCAACCACATTTTGTCTGTTACAGCGACACAGCAGCACACTTTGTAAGATGTCTCTTTTTGCTCTAACTTAAAATTTCGGTGCTACAGCACATTAGAAAAAGCCGAGAGTAGGGCCTTCATGTCTCAAGTGAGCACAGAACACGGCTGCTGCTGATATGATTTGCAATGAGCACGAGCGTTTTGTTCGATATGTGCCATGTTAGCCCACGAGTCAGGGAGATGCACATTCACACAGATTGCTGGAGTCATGCATGGCTTGACGTCTCTCTTACAGCTTACTCACGCTCACACACACACACGCACGCACTCACACACACACACACACACACACACACACACACACACACACACACACACACACACACACACACACACACACACTGACTTAACATTCATGACCAAAGAGTTGTGTGAAGCGAACATGGTGGTGGTTATGTCTGACAGCAAAGTGAGGAAAACAAGTTCCATTGTGGAAATTATGAAATCATCATGTGTTTGTCAGCAATTTACGAGTCTGGACAGCTTTTTTTTCCTTTTTTTTCAATTCAGCGACAGTGCAACAGATACGGGAAACCCATGACAAGGGTCCTAAAGCAGCCCCTAACGCTTTGTGTGTGCTGGCTGACACCCCATCATGTTCCTGTTAATGTACTTGAAAGATGCTGAATGGAGAGGTTTTTCACACTTATGAATCTCTCTCTCGGTTAACTGTGTATTTATATTACCACTGGTTCCACTCACAGAACGGCTTCTCCCAGTCGATTATAAAAGCTCCAGTAAGATTACAATAAGTGCAGCATGGGCCACTTCACAGTGGAATTCATTTTTGTGTTAATAATTGTGATTTTGCATAATGTACAGGACTTAATTACATCCTGAATTTTTTAAGTAACTGCGAGGACAAGAAAAACTCAGACTGCAGTGGTATGACTGTGAAAATTGGGGAAAAGAAAATCCTAAAGTTGAACTTCCTGACATCTCAAAATTACCTCCATTAATCATAGCTTATGTGGAAGCCAACAACCACAGGCTCTATTTACAGGAATCAATGATGCAGGTTATCAGGTTCCTGAAAAAGGCGAACCCTCTCTACATAGCCTGACCAGCGGCAGGAGGCTGGGCTCTGCTCAGATCATTGAACTTCTCACCCTGTTATGCAAAGTGAGCCCAGCCGCTCTGTGAAGGAATCTCATTTGGCTCCTTGTGTCAGTGATGGTGACGCTTTAGCATCTCATAGCTGAGGGCTGGAACAAAGATCCACCAGTGAATCTTTAGCGTCGCTCTGCAGCTCAGCTTTTCTTCAACTCACTGTCCTAATAGCCTCAGGCTGTACCTTTCTCTTCTCAGCAACAGCATTGTCATTATTACAAGAGGAACAGGGATGCAAAAAGAATTTGTGGGTTATAAGATTTTTCATTGTTAAGCCGGCACTCACTTTGGGTAGTGATTCTATCGTGATTCGGTGTTATCTACAAAGATGTAAGTGGATCAGCAACAAATGAGGATTTTCAAGTAAGATAGGAAGAAAGTGAAACCTATTGTGTTTAGCTGAGACTGTATTTTGGGTTTTTATACTTTTTGATACTTGCCTTAAAGCTGCATGAAGCAATTTTTGTCTGAGATTACTCGTTTACTCATTAATCATCTCGGGGGGGGGGTCTTGCATTTGATTGTGTGTGTGTTTGTGTGTGTGTGTATGTATATGTGTGTGTCTGCATCTTGAATAGTACTGGACCAATCAGCCTTATCTTTCGAGCGCGAAATGATGACTCTATTGCTTAGCCCTTTGAAAATCGGCTTGATTTCTTTCCAAAACATGAGAGGAAGGCAATGAGCAACTTAAAGAATTAGCAACAAATAAGTGAAAAGTTACAAGAAAATTAGCTGAAAATTAAAAAAAAAATAATAATAATAATGAGGAAATGACCTGAAGAAAATGAAAAAAAGAGAAAAAATAATATATATTTTGTAACACATTTTGAATATATATATTCATAAATTATATTTGAACATTTTAATTTTCAGGTTGTTTTCTTGTCATCTTTTAGAAATTTCTTTTTTGAATGCCTTTTCCCATGTTTTTGAAGAGAAATTAAACCTTTTTCACACAGGTTTCAAAGGATTAAATACTTGTAAAAGGCATCTGAATGCAGCCCAAGAAAAACTCAGGTTTCACAGGGTTATGGACCTCTTTTGGTTGCAGTGATTCACAGTTGTGGAAAAAAATTTTATTGACTGCTTTATGAAGTCATTGACTGCTGACTCCTCACTGTTCTTAACCAGCTGAGTGGGCCGTAAGTTTTCAGGTAGTCTCAACTAAAAGCAGCAAGCATTACCGTTTGTTGCAGGCCACATTTCGGCCTTTGTAATGGCTCAAAAACTGGCATTTGGTCTCATGGTCTCATTTTGAACAGGAGCATCTGCAGATTTAATGATCCACTAAAGTTAGGTGTGATACAGGATGAATCGGTCAGCTTTTTTAGTTGTCTCTACTGAAATTTTGACTATAACAGAGCTGGGAAGGACACTTCCACCAGCACAGTTGCGCTGCACACTGACTACCAGCGACCTGCTTTTGTTCCATCCCCCACACGGCGTCATACCGCACCGGGAGTTTTTCACAAGTAGTAGCATTTTGCCTGCTCAATTTTGTTGACTTGCAGATTTTACTGATTTGGTCTTTTTTTCTCAATATTTGTGCTTCTACAATAAGTAAGCAAGCATGCTTTGCAGTTAAGTGGTTTGCTTTGGTCTGTTTTGATTGTGTTTATTGGTATTTTATCCTTTGTTGTGATGTAGCCTATAAACAAAGTTAATATCAAAAGCTTAATTATGAACGACATGGACCAAAGATCTGTCACTTTGTTTTAGTTACTGAAAATACATTTATCTTCATATGCAGTATTTTCACATACAGTGCCTGTGCAATACGCTGCAGCATTGTCAAAAATACATGAGGTGCTTATTTTATTATATATATATATTTTTGGATGCTTCTGAAAGAAGCTTCAGTGCGTCAGCTGGAATTGTCTAGAGTGGCAGCGATCAGCTCGGCTGGCCGCCTGGCAGAGATCTGCACCCTACTGGGTGCACTTTTCTAGTTGGTTATTCTTATGATATACTATTCTTTCAGGATTTTTTTCAAAATGAATTATAAATGATTTTATGTATTTATTTTATGTTTAATATTTTCGTGGCATTACTACTTTCTGATTCTTTTAGGCATTGCAAAAAAATAATGTATTTTACCTTGAATATGAATTAATAAGTTTTGCATAAGATGACATCAGCATGATGTTGTTATCAGTTTGGTCTCCATATAAATCTCCTTCTTTTTCATGTCAGCTTTGCCCTTTTGCATCCACCTTTTTCAGTGTAATAAAACTTTTCAGAGAGCTATAATCCGCTGTTTGGACGCTCACTCATTTATTATTATTCCCTCCAACAGAAACTCAGCAGTTTACTCTGTAGTGGGCAGTGAATTGAGATTTTGGACACTTATGAATCATCACCATTCTGCGTCCTCGCTGACAGATGTACTGTTGCAAAACTAATGCTGCATCTATAAAATGCAACACATTGCACTGTGGAAATGTTAGCAGAAATGCCAGAGAAATGACTTTTTTGTTTGATTGTGAGAGGTTTTTGGGTGCAAAATAATGAATAGATTTTACACTCAAAATTCAAATGCTAAATTTAGTGAACCACATAGTAGTTAGGGAGTGATTTTGGACACAATCCTTGCTCTACTGAACAGGTTGTTATGTCTACTGTGTTAGCAAACTGCTGCCTACTCACTCATCTACAAAAGCAGAAACAGAGCTGCATGAGTATTCCCATTAGAGTCCTCCTTCCCACCACTTGTTGAAATCAATCGAACGCAATCATACCTAAGCTGTATGTATTTATAGATTAAAATGCGTCATGGAAAGTTTACCATTTGATTGCTGATTGTTGTTCAAATGTTTACATTATTTTAGAACAATATAGGGCCAAGGAAAACTCATACTCTGCCGAGTGTTATATATAGCAGTAAAATTACAAGAGCTGTACCTCATTATGTAAATAGCGGTCGCAGTAACAGAAAGTCCTGCTTGTTTTCAGTTAAGAGCTTTTTTGAGCACATCTGTGCTTACAAACACACGTGTAAAATGCTTACGTGACGTCATAAACTACATGCTGTAGCCTACACAACACACGCCCACACAGTCACTGAAACCAAGCCAGGTGCATTGGTGACTCCAAATCGCTCCGACTCTAAGTGTTTGTGTGTGCGGTATAGACTGGAGGCCTGTCCACAGTGTTTTCCTTCCTTCCACCCATGCACACTGGGATTTGCTCCAGCCATTGGACATGGATAAGACCTACAGTGCAGTACAATGGAAACAGATGTTCACCATCATTGTGGAGAGGTGATAGTGTCCAAGCAAGTCTGTTTGCATGTTAAGAGGTAAAGAAAGAAAAAAAGAAAGCAATATGTGTTTTTCTATTCTTTCAATCGTTTTTTGTTTTTTTTCCAAATATAAATGTAATGCAGACAGGCTGTTCCTGAATACAGCCTTGATGCAGTATGAAATGCAGATAAAAATGGGTTTTTGTACAGATAATATAAATTATTTTGTAAGCATCATTAGAATATGAAGCATGCGGCGAAATGGAAGCCAAATCCTTGCAGAGTCTAACAAGGCTAAGATGAAAGCAGCCCTCTGCTAACTGTGTCCACCACCTCCTGTTGTCTTCACACTTTCGTCACACAGCCTAGTCATGAAAGTCAAGTAACACACATGCAGAGGGTGGTATTCTCCCCCAAAAAAAGCAGAAAAAACACAGTAGGTCTTAGCTGGGCAGCCAGCGAACACTGTTGGTGGTGTTTGCTTGTCATGAGAAAGTGGGAGCTCATGTCAACATAGTGACTAGTATTGGTTAGTGTGTGCAGAGGGGGGCTAGATCTAAAGATGTAGCCTGAATCTCACCATGTTAATTTTTTTCCTGCCGACAGGAAACAAAGAAAAGAGGCAACAACAAAAGTCACAGCTCTTTGTGTTCATTAATTAGCTATTTGTAACAATGGCCTCACACACACCAAGTTATTTTTGCATAAAATTGGTTATTTTGAACTGAAATCATGACTTTTTGTTTCACACAAGTTTAAGAAGGGTCTATGGTGAAATAAATTGACTGCAAGTACATGTACTAGAAAACATGTCAGTATACAGCCACACCTGCGGCTGAATTTAAGCGCAGGAAGTTATAGATGCTCCCAGGGTCCTATGGAAAGGTGGATTATTAGACAGTGGGGCACAGATGTGCAAAACACACAGACTTTGTCAATCGGCAAAAGCAGGTAGATTTTCCGTTTAGCGAGTAAATCTCTGAAGGCTATCCACCACACTGGCAGGTCAATGTTTGTGCCGAAATAGTCACATGAGAGTCTATAGTCTCTGCTGTGTTTTGGTGTCATTTAGGGGCGCACAGCTCTGCTGCTCCTCTGCTGCTTGTCTCACAGATATACACATACACACACATACACACCTTTGCCGGTGTGGCGAAACCTAACTGTCTCCACAGTACTTGTTCTGCAGCACTGTTTACCATAAGGGACATTAGCTGATCAGCTAAACTACCATTGGCTGCTGGTCCACTGCTAGCTAGCTTTGCGCCCACACTCATGAAGGTTACAAAGTACTAACACGGAGGGCCCCGTTTTTTGAACCAAGACAGCAAACCCTTTTTTTTTTTGCCTCTGTCATTGTCAAGCAGCAGCACATTAGCTCAACTTCTTCTGTTCTTATCTTTCACAATAAAAGCCCTCAACGGAGACACTGCGTCACTGCAGGCCCCTTGGCCTGTGCCCAGTGGGCCCATCCAGTAATCCATCTATGGTTCTATGTACCTGTGTTCCCTAGCTATACTATATCCTCTATGCTGCCCTCTGGGCCAGATTGCTTTTGAAAAAAAAATAAAGGAGGCACCTTTTCAAAAGCGACCAGGCCAAGAGGGCAGTATAAATACTGTTACAACACAAATACATCTTTCACACACCACAAATGTGCAAGTGCAACATTTAGTTAAAATGCAATACAAAACAACAGTAACAATACATAAACCCGATCCATAGTAATCAGCTCTGACAATTTCAGGACCTTCTGTTCAGTATTCCTGGAAGACGGGGCAGTGTATTTATAAGCCTTTTGCCTTGCTCCATTCGAACCTTGGGGACGGACATCTTTAGAATATTGTGAGAGTGCATGCCATATTGATTTTGGTTTTCACACGTGTATGTACACAGATAAGAAGGAAGCAGCCCAAGCACGACATATATATATTTAAAAAACAAATGCAAAAGTCTGGAGACATACAGAGATGGCTATTAGCAGCATACAAAGTATGCTCAATATGACACATTAAGGAGACCTTTCAAAGAGTTTCATGTTCTCAGCTATATTTTTCGTCTAGGTAAAATGTTTAATGTATGTTTCCCTGGGGCAATACATCAAAATCACCCACCTACAGCTTGCAGCCTATCTGTGGCGTTATACTCTTTGAAACCTACACCCTGAAATTTGCAGGCAAGACAATTTTCCTGACTTCAGAGACTTTTCACGGAGGCCGAATAGATTTTCACCATTCAACCTGCATCTGAAACAGCTGTCTCCCTTTTTTGTTTGTTTGTTTGTTTGTTTTTTGTGTTTGTTTTTTTTTTTTTGCCAACATCAGACAAGATAGGCCCTTGGGAACACAGGGTTGATCCCTTGGCCACTATTCTAACCTGCTCAACATAAAAGTGCAAGCAAGCAAGGTAATATTTATAATATTTGTCATGGTCACCATCTTGGGGGGGACCACGATTGTGCACAAAAAAAACCCATGACAACCCATCAAATGATTGTTGAGATGTTTTGGTCTAAACCAAAGTGTCTGCACTACTGTGGGAAAAATATTCACCGAAATGTTTCATCATTGACCCCTAATAGAGATAATTAGCTTAGTTTGACAAACGCTGCAACAAATACAATTAGCTGCCTCTGTCGATTTGATCGTATTGTTACTGGACTGAACAAGGGGCTTTCTGTGGAAATGAAACAAACTTTAGACTTGGATCTCATAAATTGCGACTTGAGAAGAGATGAGTCATTTCACATCTTTTGTACTTTTCACCTTTGCTGATTGCACTGTAGCTCTGTGAGTGCCAGGACCACAGGGCTAATTAGTCTTTCTGAAGTGATTGATATCAAGGATGTAGAGACATGCCGAATGAGTAAAGCCTGTGGTGACTCATGAGCCAGGATGGAGTCTTGAAGTTTTAAGAATTGTTTTTGAGGTGCAAAGATGTCAGAAACTCTGGCAGAAAAATGTTTGATTTATCAGAGACCTTGATGACGAATATGACTTTCTCTATTAAGATGGTACGCAGTGAGAATAATGGTGTGCGTAGAAATTGATTATGAATGACATCATCCATTCCTTGCTGTTATTTGTTTCTTTCAATGTTGAGATTTTAATTTTAACATTACAGGGTTGCTGGCATTTTCAGATTCACACTGACTGGCTTATGTGACTGAGGAGGTACAACATTTGCTACAGTACTGCCACCAAATAGCCCACGTATCACAGCATCTCTTTTTTACAGACACATGCTCCCAACAGCAAAATATTGATTGATTTGGTGATCCTATGACCTTCCCCTTGGCGCAGCCATTAAGTCAACCTTTTGGCTCCAATTTTGACTATGAAAGTAAGTTTAACTGAGGAAATTATTGGACCTTGTCAGAGATTTGCTCTCTTGAGTTCTTGATGGATGCCTGATTACTTTTTGGCTTAATGGGAGGATGCATCTCATCACTGATGAAGCATCCTAAAGTGATGTAAATGATCAGTTCTCTCATGTATGTGTTAATCGCTCCACTGATCCAAACCCAAGGAAAATATAACCTCTCTTTACTGCATTCCAGCATTCAAAATAAAATTGACAGAAACAAGAAAATTGTGAGGCAGTAATATAGATAAAAAATGCCACATCATGTAACACATACAGTAGCTGTAGAAAAACATTACATATTCCGTAAGGATCAGCTACAGTATATGGCTGTAGCTTACCAACTGGAGAAGTTGGGGCGTGTATTTTTACACATTCCCCTGTTAGAAAGTTTTTCAGTTTGATTTCAGCAGACACCTAGGAGCCATTCTTATCGAAATCTAAATGTGAGCAGAGGCTGCGTCAGGCCAAGCTACTGGGTAAGGTTTGTTGTGATTGTATTGGGAATCCTCTGGAGGCAAATGTGTCTCCTTCACTTGTCATTGTTTCAGTGCTATATTTAGTTACTCCAGCACTGGCTCTGAATGGAGCCCATTACAGGGTTACACTTCTTTTCCCACCTCTGTGTGAAGAGCTTCAGTAGTCCAACATAACATTCAGCTTCGTCTATTCTCAACTTCTCGACGTTCTGATTAACTGTGTAGACGGCTCCATGTTTCTTCCAAATGGGAAAATATTAAAAACTTCACTAATTAATGTTTTTAGATCAACACAGGCTCAACGGATTATAGCCCCATTTCCACTGCATGATAAGGCATGGCTCAACTGGCTTGAAACTGTGTTTTTTGGTTTTCAATGTCTATTGTTATAAGTTGTGGATAGTACCAAGTGGTTTCTTTGTACCACTTTGGTTGAGGTTCCAAGCAAGCTGAGCGGATACTAGAAGGTGGTGTTAAAACAGTGCAGACCTAACACAATCTCATCCAAGGCTGTTTGATACCAACAAATTGTCACACAACTCAGTGTCTCATAGTGAAATGCAGGCCACACAGCTGAAATACATTGTAACACATGGTTAATGTAGTGAAACAGTCCCCATTAGGTTCAGGAAACAAAATTAACTGGTTAGTTTTAGAAGAAAAAAAAAAATCACATAAGTGATGTCAGTGCGCTACAACTGTACATAAATTGCCTAAAATTACATTCAAACAACAATAACCTTTGGTTCAATTTTCTCTGACCCATCTACTTTATCTCCAGCCCACCCTACACAGAATTTTTCACTCTTTAAACAACATTGGTTGCTCTCAGCAATTTGCTCACAAGTATTGCTGCAGATGGGCCTGGATCATCTCATTAAGACCCTAAACATCACCTTTGGCAAGAATATCGCATGCCTAGGGGCATGACAAAGTGAGGGCATTCCCCATTTCTAAGTAGCCAAGCTACCATCAATAGACTACAATGTTATTCACCAGATTTTAAAAAGCAGCATCCCAAATAAACAACACCATGGTCAATTGCCAAAGTGCAAACTTTCCTCTGTTTAGTTGCCGATGAAATAATCCATCGAGAGCTGAATGGAGCAATAAGTAATAAATGATGGCGTGGTGTTACAGATGATGTCACAGGAGTTTCCCGCAGGTTCGCTATGATGATCAGCTGAAAATCCCATCTACATTGACGGAGCACTATCTCCACTGGAAAACAAACTCAGAAAAGTACCTGGTACCAACAGTTAAGTAGAGTTGAGTAGAACCATGAAGTGGAAATAAGACATACGTATATGTATGGGCATCGCTGGTGGTCCTAAAGTCATAGATAGTTACTGACTAACTCTTGTAAGCTGTTTTGGTGACTTTCAGCTCATTGTTTTGGTTTTCTGGCTCTGAGCTTTGATGTTGTAGTTCATAGCAGTTGCTCTCATCAATCGTTTTTCCAGTCATCGCAGTAAGCTCTTATTAGTGATAAAGCTACTGTATGTTACCGCACAGGCTGTTCTCATGCACTTTTTGTACGAGTACCTACAAAAATGTATACACCAGAAATTTTATATAACCCACCTAATCATGAGCCAGTAAATTCTGTATAACCCACATTATCAAGAAAACAGTGATCACATGGCCAATGCGGTGACAGGAGTAAATAAGGAAGTAGTGTAAAAGCAAAACTGTGCGTACATATGCAGGTTGGGGTAGTGAATGGGTCGAACAAATACAGGACTTTCCACAAGGTGACTGGTGTTTGTGTCCCATGGGAAACCAAGGGAACTCGAGTTATTTTAGGTACGTCATCACCATGTTTCTTTTTCTATACCCTGACCATGTAACTTTAAGTACGTAAAGTGACAACGCCAATTGTGGGATTTTGTTTTGTTTCCATACAAACCGTTGTATGACGATATGTTGCATTCTCTGTGTCCAGCACCAAACGACAGACATTAGTGGCTATCTTAAATAAAGGCTCCTCAATAAGTTATGTCAGTTCTGTCTTGACCATACTGCTCACTAATGTTTCAGACAACATATTTAGGTTGATTACTCGGCTGTGGATCCTGTAGGGAGTGTGGCTTTAAGACATGAATTTGCCAACGTCTTGTACAGTTTAACATCTGGCTAGAACGTCTCAGACCACCTCCCACAGTAATTGGATTTCAATCTGTTATTAATGCGTCTTGAGTGTTTTTGCGTCTGCTTCCGTCGGGTGTAAATCCCTATCCAGATATAATTTGATTGCTCAAGATGCATGACAACATAAATGCAGCCAACGCCGAACTGGTTAGACGGCAGAATGAGTGTACTGTATAAGTCAATATGTTACTTGCACAGTCAAAGCTGTGTGGAGAGGATGACAGAATAATTAAGGGTATGCACAGTTTGCACTCTGTGATAACACTGCGGGACAGGTCAGGGGTCATCACAATCAATAGATTTCTGTCTGTTTGCTGTGTGAGTATTCAGAACATTGCATCTCAACCCAACCATTATTTCTTTGGAGAACAATAGGTTAGTCAGAGGATAACACATAAAAACTAACAGATGGACCAATAGGATGGTCACTTCTTTGCAGAAACAATATAATAAATCAGCCGATGAAAGATTGCTCTTTAAAAAATTGTACCTTCACCTGATACGCAATTCCTTTCATTTCCAGGTGCATGATATTTGAGATAATTATGCAAGTCATCCTCAGAATGTAGCTACGCAATTAGTTTGCATCCTGATAGTACATTATATTATTTCCTAAAATCATTTATTTCGACAAAATAATGAAAAAGAATCACAGGGTCTTTTTTCATCTCCTCTGCCACTGCTGCTTCATTTTTTATAGCTATTTGTATTCCCCAATTTCCTGTTTTTATCCTCTTTTTAACCCCTTTACTGGGGTTCAGAGGCATGTAATAAACATCCCAGAGGCCCTTGTGGCCTGGGTACATACTAACCATCCCATTGCCCCATAAAATGAGATCTTTGCCCTTATTTGCACCAAGGTCCTGTAGCTCCATCTCTCCCACAATGAGAGAAAACGGCCACAAGGCTGGCAGATCTCGTCCATGGGCAAGAGGTTCAATTACTTCAGTTGTCATGGAGCAATAAATGACAAATTAAGTGGCTGGCACCGAACACTGCTTGAAGGAGGCTGTATCAGAATACTAATGTCAGCTGTGTCTGACAGTGGGTAAAGAGAGAGACAGCAAGAAAAAAAAAAGCCCCAAGTTTGGCGAAGGAAAAACAGACAACTTTTTTCCATCAGGATATATTCTCTCCTCCTTGACCTGGATTCAGAATAATTATGCCTGTTGTTTCCTCAGTTGCTTGAAAGATAGCACAGTGATGTTTTAATTGCTATTTAAAAGAACACCTTCTTGTTATTTATAGGTACCATAAACAGCTGTGTGCATTGTTCAGTTGTGTTCGTTTAGATTAAGGCTTCTGTCTTGTTATATTCTTTTCAGCAGTCCATGATCTTTGCTACAACAGACTGGAACAGGCATTGTAATCCTGTAATTAGTGGAGTATGCACTCAGAATTTAGTCAGTGGCTAATGAAAGTGCTCTGTTGTGCCAGTTTTCATCACATTAAAGAGCTAGAAGTCTATAGCCGCACAAGCGGCCCAGTGAGGCTTTAATGCTTGTTACACACCAGAAAACAGAATCATTGGATGAAAAATGGAGACATTTTGCTGCTCTCAGATCCTTACCAATAGTGAGGCAAGATATGTACTTTTTGGCCTGATGGTGGCACCACATTAACACCATGTTGAGTCATACGTTGGTCCAGTTTAGCAAACCTGCACCTGCCTAAACTAAACCTGCCTAAACAATTAGTTCCAAGTCAATTCCCAACCACGCCTCATTATAACTCTGTGATTAAACGCAAAGGCTACATAGTCACTCTCTTTAAAGTGCCTTATTTAACTCGCGGAACTGGAATATGTTAAAAAATGAATTAAAATAATAATTAGCTGCAGCCAATTAGCTGTTGGGTCGGTGATGTCAGAGACAGTTTAAAAATAAGATGACGCACTTTTGCATCATTGCTATATGAGAAGTGAATGTGAGCACAAATTATAAGCAATTCTTTCGTCCCATACTCCCTGAAATAAATATAAGACCCATTTCTCACAAGCCAGACTGACAAATCAGGACAACATTAACTTTGTTCTAGACCTGTCTTTGTCTCAGCAGCACACTCTCACAGGATCTGACAACAACTGATATGATCTTGTACTGGGCTGATATCAGATATTAAGCTAGCCGCTGAAGACAAGAAGCAAAATGTAATGTGCTAACATTAAATTTGTGAAGTATATAGCGCCATTTTGTTTTAAATGCTTTTATATGACATTCCCAACACTTCAAAATGAAGTGTCGGATGTGGGGGTTAGACGACTATGCCCACTTAGGAGAATGGAAATGATTAAGTTTCATACTTCTGGTGCAGCTTGTACTGCATTATCTTTTGTAAAACAGCATCTTTGCCAGTGTCCTATTGTTTGACAGTTGGAGTTGGGTTGTGGGTTTTTCAGTGTTGCCAACTCTTTTACATTGAAAGTAGCTAGCACTAGCTCCAAAAATCACTAAAGGGCACTAGATGAAATCCTAAATGCATTTGCATGCTCATTTGCATATTGGTGACATCGTCGCACATTATTGGAAGCATTAAAACTTCGCTAAATTAGATTCATCAGAAGAATCCTCAACAAAACATTTAAACGGCACGAGAGCTATGGCACTTAAACTATAATGCACCACTTTATTGCACTTCCAATACAGAGAGCGAGAGCTTCACCTCAACCACAGAAATTTACTACAATTGAATTTCCACCACAAGTGGTGTCTCCTCTTCTCCTGCCGTTCACGCCTACGACATGGCAAAAGAGGAGAGAGGGAGGGAGACGCGGCACTGATGGCGAATCAGCAGTGGACTGCGAATTTTCTGAGCAGCATACATGGTAATGAATCACAATATATTTCTCTCTTTTTTCCTGATGATCTGCTTAAGTTGCTAAATTTGTCACTAGTTGCTTATTCGAAATAAATTGGCCAAGAGGGTCTGAAAAGTCAATAAATATAAGTACAAAGTCATCAAGTTGGCAACAAAGGTCTTTACCATAGACTAAAGTTGAAGGACATGACAACACCCCGAAAGGGAAGCACAGCATCTTGATCACCCCCTGGTGGCTGCCTGCAGTATAGGTGATAAACTCCACTCTCTCCGTCTGAGACACGACTAAGAACTCAAAGTACATATCAATACAATTTTTTTCCAAAGATGATTTCTATAATTTTGGTTTGTTCTTATCAATCTAATGTTTGCTCAAGTGGGTTTTTTCTGATAAGTTTGGCTTTAATTAGTTATTTGATGCTATAAAAAGGAGATTTGACAACATGACTGACAGCTGTGTTTGCCAATCAGTCTGCTAACTTTCAGAGGCACAACTCACGACTGGTCAGACAGGAGGAACTGGATGCCACTCAGATTGATAACACACAGACTCTGGCTCCAAATGACATCAGCAGAACAAGATAACAGCGGCCGTAACCAAGATATTTAGGCTTCATTTTTTGCACAGAGGAGATTTGTGGAGATGCATGGTCCATCTTTATATACAATAAAGAAAAAACCCTGGTGACAGATAAGGCTTGATAATGTCAGCTGGTTAAATGTAAAAAATACTGCACAATCATTTTCATTTCTAATTTCTAAAGGGATTTTTTTTTGTTCTCACCCACATACATTTAGCTTATTTTTGCCTGTTTGTGTAACTGTTAAATCTTTTCTTATCCTGTTATACAACTTTTTTCACAGGTGCAGGACTCTTACACTTTGTATTAATATCGAAGGGCTTTATATCACACATCTCAGACTCATTATCAGGCTCAGCTCTACATTGTCAGACTCAAAGTCACCATGAAACAGCACTTTTATTTTGTGTTATGTGTTGTATTACTGAGAGAAAAGGACTAAATGTGTAGAGATTGCTTGACAGAGGCTTGATGTGGAGCTGTAGTGAGAATCACAGGACCGTTGGCCTCCACCCACACCTCCCTCACCCGTCTTATTAGATCAGGAGGGGGAGGACGAGGGAGAGATGAATAAATTAGGCTTCAGGCATCATCTTTGGAAATATAAATAAAGTTTTTGCCAACTGAGCTCCAAACACTACTATGATATCCCGCTGCTAGCTATGACCAAATGGTCAAGTGCAGTTTTATGAGATGGGTGGGGTTAGTTTGGTTGACCCAAATCACATTTAATTAGATAAAATTGGACAAAAGTGTGTGTGTGCCTCCAAGTTCAGGATGAGTCATTAAAAATATTGCATCATTACATGAAGAGAAAAAGAGAAACCTTTAAGGAATTAAAAAAAATATTTAGCAACAAGAGATACATTTAAAAACAGGATTAGAGTTTGAGTAAAGTATTTGTCATTTTAATGTGTTTTTGAAGGTGCATTCAGAGTTTTTGGCCACTATCAGGCCACCAGCATGGCTAAAAAAATACGAATTTCAGACCAGGGCAGTGTTAGAAGTTTCTGAGTTAATGTGATTGCTGAGCATAGTAGATTAATAGTCACCGCTTAATCTGCTTGTTGTTAATTCCCCATTTTGAGCAACGCTAAATAATCAAAATGAACCTCTAGATCTTGTAATCAATTACATTTACCATCTCCAGTCCGGCAGGGCTTAAAGAACAGATGTAGGGCTGTGCTTTTGCCCCAGAAAAACAGAAAGTCGACTTATATCACTGCAGGATACAGGCGGACCCCACTGACATCTTTTACGCCTCGCTATCCTTCATCATATCACTGAATTTAAATGCGTGTTGTTCAGAAAACATTGAGGTGGCTGACCTCCACTCCCCTGCTCCCTTCATTCTCTCCGCTTGTATTTCGTATGTGATTTATTACGGTGCATTCTGCTGGGTACATTTCACCCTGTTCAGCAGACAGACAGCGTAACTGAGTCATGCTGCAGCAGTTTTGTAAGGCTAACAAAACGTTTGCACAGGGACTGTGAACTTACAATTCTCAAGGTGACCTCTGGGGAGATCCTGTCAGCCTACTCAAGGTGACAGCTGAGCACCTAAAGTACGCCGTGCACACGGGGGAATGTTCCGCAGTAAAATGAAGGAAGGCGTCACACGGATGAGATTCATTCATCTTAATAAAGTTGACCATCAAACTGATGTATCTGCAGAGGTGCTAGTTAGACAGAGGGGGAAATGCGGGGAGACGGAGAGAGGAGAGGAGAGAAGCAGACAGGGCTGTATGGGAGACTCTCCTCGGCTGTAAACACAATGTTCTTTTCCCACCATCAGTCCTCTGAATAGAACAGCACCTGTCTACCTGTTGGCAACATCCTGGCAGAAAAGCTCATTTTGTAAAACTGCTGCAAAGCACATTTTAATTTGACTCCCAAATGCTCGGCAGCACAATTATTCTTTTAAGTAAAAAAAATAAAATCTGTCACACTTTCATCTAAATAAACATGTTTTGCTACTCCACATCATTGGCTGACATATTGCAGCACAACAGTGATACAAAGTAAAGTCACTTCAGGAAGGCTGTTACATTTCTGTTTTAAACACCCAATGTCTGTGAGGGCTTTCCCATTAGATATCTTCTGCCAGCCGGGGAACAATGCATTTTATGCTGCCAGTAGTTAGTTTGTAATAAACACTGGGTGGTTAGCAATAGCAATAAACAAACAAGGAAAAGAGCCACCCAGAGATGCTCAAGTTTAACAGAAAATACAAGGACAGAGATGTCTGTCTTTGATTGACAAGCACTCTCATGCAGAAAACACCACAGCAGTAGCAGCTTATGCCGAATGCCAATATGGTTGGTCGACCTGCACAAGTCGTTCTTTCTAAAAAAGTGATAGCATGGAGAAAAGGTGTTGTGTAACCCTTCTAGCTCCTCATCCAACCAGCTGCTTCCTTTTCTCTTATATTTAAAACTCAGAAAAAAGCTGCCAAACACATCCCTTGATTGATTTTTGAGTTAGCAGCTAGCACTAACCTTGAGGACTAGCAACTTCACAGAAAAAGCCCCTCAGGTGCTTGCCAATACTGGTAAGCAGAAGGCTTTGAAGGCATGAAGACCAGCAGCAAAATGTGTTCAGTTTGCACTAACTGTTGTTGTAATTTCTTGGTTTCTTGAATAAAGTTGCTGCTTAACTCGCTCATACTTTTGATAGTGATGTACCAAAGAAAGGAGAATGTTAAAAAGCATTTACAGTGCTGTTGTCATTTATGTGGTCCTCTACTCCTGTGGAAACTTATAATGATAGGTGTAAATTACTCAATATAATTTTACATAATATTCCAGCAGTTTTATTATTGTTATGTGTCTCTGTAACTTATTTTTGACATTTACTATAGCACAGTTGCAAGTGAGCAGTGGGACCACAAGCCATAAAGGGAATCTATTATGTTTTTACTTATATTGCGTCTTAAACGTGGCCAAAGTTTTAAATAATGTGCTAAATGCATGTGGAATTAATCCCTTTGAGCAAAAACCTCAGCCTTCAGATTGGTCTGAATAGTGTTTCCAATGTTTTTCCTACACTGGTTGCAAGATGAGGTCAGATTGTGGGGGATTTCTTGGAATGGTCATCTGCTCCAAGCATGCTACTGCAGGTGTTTACATTACGTTGGTTAAGGTGCTACATATAGCTACATGCTAACATCAGGGAAACATTTAAACTTGTTTGCCAATGGTATTAATTTCTCCCCTATTTCATATCATTTTCTTGATGTAACATGTCCTGTCGTGTTTAGAAGTCTTTATGGGTGATAATTAACAGGAAAAAATCATTAAACACAGTCATATCACAACTGCAAGTTCACTGCTACATGTAGCTACATGCTAACATCAGGGAAACATGTAATCTTAGTTGCTGATGTTGTGAACATCTTCCTGATTTCGAATCATATTCTTGCTGTAACATGCCATGTGTTTATAAGGTTTTATTGGTGATTTTTCATGGTAGAAAGTGCCCCTATTCTCCATTACAGTCACTCCCCAGCTGAAATGAGAGTGCAGACACACCAAGATGTAAAAGACCTGGACAAGCTGACCATACAGAGCAGACTGGGCTTTTTCGAGAGGAGGGTTTAAAGGAACAGGAGTTAAAACAGAACGTTTCAGACAGAGGGTGAATGATTATGATGGGAAAGATTTCCCAGCACACACAGTGTGAGGAAAATGAAAGTGTTTTAGACAATTAAAGGATTTAAACATGTTCTAGTAGAACCCTTAAATACATGCATGAACCTGAAAATTAGCATAATAGGTCCCCTTTAAGATAAAATGCAGGAATTGATTAAAACTACAGAAACAATGTCTCATTGGTGTTAAAACCTACTTAAAATTGTGGAGTTTTCACTGCAGTTCATGGCATGACCTAGCAAAGACAATGCAAGAGTCAAGCGATGGTGTGGTTCCTAGTGCTATGATAAAGTACAGAATCCTCTTCTATAAGTGTGCAACAGCACGGAAGAACGATGTCCTTGTGTATAAGCGGCCTACAGGGAAGAGGCATGAGTGCCACCAACGACACAAAATTAAGACAAAAATCATTAATCTTGCAGTTCCATGGAGATGACAGTTTGAGACGACTTCAAGTGGGGCAACAGTTTCATCATCCCTTTGTTTGACAGGGGGCAGAATGACAAAATAATGTATGGCTCCATGCAGCGGGCATTGTATCGCAGCATTGGCCTCACGCCATTTCACTTGAGTTGTATATTATCCTCCTGCAATATTCACATCTCATCACCGCAGATGAATCTCTGCCAGGCTTTGGCCCTTAATAACAACCCGATCCTCCCTGTGCAGATCGTTCCTCTGTGGAAATATCACGGGAGGCTAACAGCTGGCTGCAGTTCATCTCTTGTCGCCTCACATTTTCAGCCACATCAATATTGGACAAGTCTGTTCAAGTTCAGGGGCTATTTGAGACTGTAGCACTTAAACAGATGGCCATCCTCTAGGCCTTGTCTGAAGGAAGCAGGCAAACAGAACAGGGATTAACCAAATCTGATTTTTTTTCCTCCCACAGTTCATTGTCATGAATATCTTGTGCAATCAGTTGTTTTCTAGTAGATATGTTGGTTCTTCAACTAATCATGAGGAGAGAGATCAAATCTGGAGCAGTCAAATGACGTGTGTATTTGTGCCCGTTTGTGTCAGACTGCTGGTCAATATATTAAAAGATTTAATATCAGAGCAGAAACTAAAGGGGATATTCATATAATGAGAGGGCACATAAAATAGCATGTGGCATACACAGGCGCTTACACACACGCAATCTTCCACAGCATTAAGAGTTAGACATACAGTCCATTCTTTAGAGTTATCACCATGGAAACTGGACAGGAGTGAAAAGCCTGTACTATGGTGGATGGAGCACTGGCACAACAGCATCTAGGGTCCTACACTGTGACATTTATGTGAAATGGTTTGGCATCACGTGTAAACTGCTTCTCCAAAACAATATAGAAACATCTTCCTACTGTTGCATCTTCTGCTTTGCCCATTGTAGTACCACTGAGTTAATGCAGTTCTGGGTTGTTAGAGGGGGTCAATTATGTATCAAGAACAAGTGACAGTGATAACTAATAAAAATTCAATGAAAATCCCTCAGCAACACTATTCAGTAATACATCAGTAACCACACAGGTTCTCATGTTACTTCAATTCTGGGTTCTGCGATGGTTGCATGGCTGGATTAAAGGTATTACTTAAATTCTTTCATGCTTCAGAAAGTCGGCTGCCCCTCCAGACACGATTGGGACATGTAAAAAAAAATCTGGTTTGAATTTGTTTGAGACATGTCCCCTTTATTTTTATTTTCCAGTGCTGCTTTTTTGGTTCAGCTCACAGGAGTTTGGGGCCAATTCACCTCTTCTGACAATCTGGGGAGAAATCTAGGTCCTTGGTCAATACAGATGTTTGAAAACAGTCTTTATCCTCCCGAACTGCTCACAAACTCATTGGGGCTGCCCCAATAAGATTGATATTTAGGATTTAAAATTTGGATGACTATGGTTACGTCAATACGGAGCAGTTCGCGGTGTTGCCAAACAATGGTGAACAGCCCTTGAGGATAATGTTAGTTAGCATATTTATGTTGACAGACACTAAAACTAGTACCTAAAATCTAAACTTCAGGACTCTCTGATGAAAATACAAAATGTGTTGACCACGTCTCCCCAACCATTTTCTTATAGACTATAGACTCGTTTGGCCCTCTGCTTGTGTATTTTTTCTCACTGCAAAGCACTGTTGACACCACAGCACGTTTTTGCATCACATTACTCTCCTTTTGTTTAGGCTACATCTGCCTCCCCATGAGGTCATGTGAGAGAGATCACATTCAGAAGAACATCTGTGGAGTTTCTCCAAATGTGCATGATGCAACCCGATTTCAAAATCGGTTAGGATTTTAAAACTCTTTTGTTTGAGCCCAGCTTTACTCAAGTAACTATCAAATAAAGTAGTTGTCTAATGGTGCCTATAGTGCTACTTTGCAGACTATGAAGCACTAAGAGAGCTATTGCAAAAGTTACTTTATCTCAGCACTACTTTTGCACTCTGCATATGCAGATGATCTTGCAGGTGTGCTTTGTGGTGTTAAACCCACAGAGAAACAACACCTGACTGCAGCCTCCCTCAGTTCTACACAGGTTTATAAGGTCTTTAAGCGTGTTGTTGTGGTAATACTGCTACAGCGCACATTGGTGCTCCTCGATGCAGTAGACAGAAAGACTCTGATAATTAACCGTATGCTGCCTGCCCAGCACCAAGCAGCAGATGGACAAAGTCAGCCACTAGCTAGTGATTATAATGCAGCATTCAGCTGCTAAAGAGACAGATATTTTCCCTCAGAAGTAGGTGGAGACCAAAACAAGAGTAAAAACAAAAGAGCACATTGGACTTACCCAAGTGCACAGAAAAAAAGACTCCAAATAAAAGCTGCTATTGCTCCATACCCACATTTTATGCCCCCCTGTGGACAAAATATTATTTAATAAATCAGCATGTGCATTGTATGTTTGGGTGCATGTTTGTTAGGGGTGTGCAATGCGGAGAAGCAAATATCACAATATTTTTGACAAAATACCTAAATATCAATACTGGGACAATAGTGTAAGATTGACTGTTGGTGCTTTTACTAAATATTTACACGAAGAGATTTTTGCTAAATTACTACAAATTATGTGGATATATTGGGGCGCCTGGTGGCTCCTGTGGTAGAGCAGGGGCCCCACGTACAGAGGTTTTGTCCTCGCCTTAGTGACTGTGGGTTTGATTCCGGCCTCTGCCCTTTGCTGCACGTCATCCCCTCTCGCTGTACTATCATCAATAAAGGCAAAAAAGCCAATAAATAATCTTTAAAAAAAAAGAATAATTACGTGGATATAGTAACAAAGTGGGTAAATGCAAATAACAGAACAGCCTAGTAAGTTACATAAAATCACATCGATTTACTGGATTGCAGTGTTCAGCCCCAGGAGAAGAGAACACTTAAGTATATAACAGTATAAAAAATTTAAAACAATATCTAGTCCCATATCACAGCATTAATATAATACCAATATATTGCCCAGCCCAAATGTCTGTTGATTGACAGGAATCTACGCCTATCTCATTTGCCCAAAGTTGCTGCTGCTTTGTTACCTCTCTACTCATCCCTACCACTGTTTTTTCCAAATTTAGATGTTCTGGCTCATAACTGACAAAGCGGTAAACCAGGCTTGAAAAGGTTCCCTCAGTCACAGACGGTAAAACAAATGTCATGAGTTGAGTTTCAGAATCTTTAAATGCAGAACTTTTTGCGCATTGCTCACTGTCTAAATATAGCACCGGAGGGGAAATGTAACTGAGGAACAGTTTGCACATGACTAATTACCTGCCTTATGCACAATTCAGGCATTTGTCAGAGTTTTCCTTAATTAGCAGATAGCTTGTTAGCTTGACTGCTTCATGTTGTTGTGTCTCGCCGACAATGGCAACAGAGACTGGAAGGAAGAGTGGAAAGAAAACAGGATGTTACAGTGAAAAAGCCAACGGGAGGATTACAGCAGAGGTCTGTGTTGAGTCAGACTGATGAGTCCCCCAAAGCTGAGTTTAGGTTTATCCCAACCCCTTTTTTTAATCCTAAACCCCAACCCCTTTCCTCTCCCTATTTTTAAATTTAACTGTAATCCCCAAATTAACCCGTAAACCAAACTTTCACTTATCCTTTTCACTTAATGTTAAATTATGGCTGAACTCTGCAGAGTTGTTACTAACAAATACAAGCACTTAATTGGACTATCCAAATAAGCTGTGGGCAAATTACCATATCTCTGATGTCCTGGAGAACCTGCATATCAGCATATCCACACAGAGTTTAGTTGTTTCGAATAAGGGAAGGGCAGACTCCAACCTGAGAAGCACTGGATCTGTAAAATCTCCTATCAAACTAAATATTGCCCAACTTTTCTAAAGCAGTCATCCGCACAATCAATGATCATTCAATCTGAACCAAGGTGATTGTATCATTACCATATCCATTATACACACGTCCGTCAGTCTAGTCGGTCGTATCTTTTTTAAACTTACAATACTAAATTATCTGTGATTTGCAACATTAGCCTGGTATCTCATCTGGACAAAGCGAGGCTGATAAACCCTGGAGAGCCATTAGAGAATGAAATAGCTTGGCCTTGGTGCACTGAATTCCTTCAGGTCCTTCTTTTTGTGTAACCGACTATGTCTCTCTTGATAAACCTCTTTCCTTTGGATGAGTAAGTGAAAAACAAGTCCGAGAAATACCTTTCACACAGTACGCTGTCTATTATTAGTGAATTGTTTTCCTTCTTGAATAACTGTATTGTATTTCTGTTATGATGAATTGCTTTTCTTGCTTTTCATCCATTGCATGCTGGATGAGGCACCATCTATCTGCGATCCTGCAATCAAACAGGGGGTTAAGATTATAATTGAGTAAGAATTTTTATTAAATCTACAATAACAGATTTTGGGCCACTTGGTCATGAACACAACATCTGCACTGTCACCTTCTCAGCTGATATGGCTTAACTTGTCAGCAAAGACTTGCTTATTAATACATCAAGCTGATATGGAGCAATGTTATAATACATTTCTGGTCATGTTTCTGGCTTCCTGGTGGATTTGAAGTCCAATGTTTACTCCCCTTTTAGCCCCGTTTTGGTGTTAACACATATTTGGTGAAAACACGTACTTTTCACAGTAAAGCAGAGTTGGTCGTCCAATGTACCTAGTACAAATGAAAAATAATACCAGCATGTAGCATTATTGTAACACGGCATTACAACTGACCCCAACCATACTACCTACAACACAAGCTACCCTGTTGGCTAAAAACAATCAAATGTCCGACATTGGACAAAAATGTCAAATGATAGTCGAAAGAATAATCATTATAACCACTCATAACTCAAAGGTTAAGATGGTATGAGGAAAATACTGGAGATGATGAAAATTACTTTAAAACCTCAAAAATGAGTCTTGGCAGAAAAACTTTGAAAAGTATGAGATATCAGTTTGTCTTCTGGCAGACAGAGAGGGATTATAACAGACCATGTGCATTATAGTTTCATGGTTCTACCTCATTTCTCATTGGTGCAATTCGAGATGTTACAATTGCCCCTGGTCTCCCCTACGAGGAAAAAAAAACCCTTTACTGTTTGAATTTCATGTTACATGTTGTAGGCTGTGGGCATGTCAGTAGAGCATTTGGCGTCTTTCAAATTGGATTACAGTCTCCGTCTGAATGAAAAGCCTATGTTGAAGATTTATTTTTCCAGTCGTAAATATTATGGGAATTGCATCAAGGACAGCAATATTTAGTCCTCGGTACAAGGCATGTTACAGAATGAAAGCAGCATTTAGCTCCTCCATATGTTTGTGATGTTTGTTCCATAAATTAACTATTACGCTTAAAAATACATATGAAAGAATAATAGACTATGATACCATCACAGTAAATCACTGTGACACCAGGAGCGACATTTTTTTAGTACTGAGGCCTTCAATGGATGTTTTTAAAAGCAGCATCAGGACAGAGTGCATGTTTATATATATGAGTGTGTGTGTGTGTGTGTGTGTGTGTGTGTGTGTGTGTGTGTGTGTGTGTGTGTGTGTGTGTGTGCACGCGGACTCAGGAATGTGTGTGGGAGTGTAAAGACAGAGGAAAAGAGTCAGCGAGGGAGAACGGAGCGAACACTGCAGCACACGTTGCATCCTCCTGTAGGGATTCATCTAGGCATCTATATTTCTTAGGTATCCATATTCAGATCACTTATATCTTCATACATCAGTAAAGACTCTGTAGTGACTCATAGATTGTCCATCCAGTAAATAACAGTAAATCTCAGCATGCGTTGCCAACGTTGATGAGCAGAAAATGGGATGAGCAGCATTAGGAGAAGATAAATCCCCACATCTGAAGGATTATGGTTATTTTGACAAATGCAAAGCGCTTTTCAAATAGAAATGTAATTACATGGTGAATATTAAAGTCAGCAAAAGATGATCTTTCTGAAATTCCAACACATGCAGTATTACAATGTACAACTTTGGGTTCAGATGGGTGTCAGGTTTTTCTCTCCTGATTGCTGAAACCTTACATGGAGGATGCTAAAGGTCTGCTGTATGTTATTTTTGTTGCATGATTTATTCAATATTATTTATTTTGCAAGAAAAAATCCAGTCTGGCTTCACATTCATAATTTTGAGCATGCACAAAACATCTGACTCTATATTTGCCTATAGCGCAATATGCACCGCTTAATTAAGTTTACATGGGATCAGCTCCATGTCTGTGTCACTCGCCCTGAAATCATTTTTTAATTTATCCATGCAAAGCAACAATCAGGGACAGAGGTCTGGTAGCCATTAGCATGCCATTCAGCATCCATGTGTGAGTAGCCTAATAGACAGCGATGATAATAGAGGCTTGTCTGTGCTCTCTCGCCGCGGCGTTGACCACTGAGTGAATTATCCAGCTGACAGAGAGCAGCAGCACAGCTCGAGCGGAGGATGTTGTTAATATGCCAATGAGAGCTCATGCCTCCCGTGCCAGTCTGAGGCATGCTGGCATGGTGCAGCTGCCTATCACCTAATTGGGAATCATTTAGCTGCAGCTTGACCTACATTCAGAGCAGTGCAAAGGGGGGACCACCTATGCGAATGTTTTTATTAGCAATACGGAGCTAATAGCTTGGGAATTAGAATTAATTGCAGTGTGCCGTGTCACGAGAGTTTATATCAGTGTCCTCTTCTAAATGTGTAGTAAAGTGCTTTAGAGTGGGTCAGTCATGTGCTTTATTGAAGAACTCTGCCTTTTGTTATAAAACGCTGAGTTTACTGGAGAGGTACTATTATGTAACAATGAATTTTTCTGATATTGGGGCATGGCATAGAGTTAGGCCTCCTCATCTGAGTTTTTTGCATTTTAAAAGTGCAGTTTCAAATGTTGGAAAAATATATAATTTGTTGTTTTGTTAGAAGTAATTATGGAAAAGTAAATATGAGCGCTAGAGTCAGCAGCCAGGTATGACCTTTATTTTTTCTTAACTGTGCCTCATTATCAGAAGAAAAAAAATATTTATTATTTATTTCTCCTTTTATAATTAATTTAAAAACTGTACATTAACACTCTAAGACACAAGACCAGCTGTACAGTCCACGGATGGAAAGCTCTGGTTGTGTTTCACCAGATGGTCGGAAAAGATCCCCTCCTGAGCTACGCGTCTCAGCTGACTGTCAGCAGCGTTTGTCCTGTTTGTAGCCGCCAGTTATGTTTGGCCGTCTTAAAGGTCCAGTGTGTAGGATTTAGGGGGTTATATTGGCAGACATGGAATATTATATTCATAGCTATGAATTCATTATTTTTCAATCACCTGAAAATAGTTATTGTTGTGTTTTCGTTACCTTAAAACGAGCTGTTTATATCTACATAAAGAGCAGGTTTTTGTCCACGGAGTCAGCATTGCTGTTCTACAGTAGCCCAGAATGGACAAACCAAACACACGCTCTACATAGGGCCATTCACATTAGCTCTGTTCGGAACCGCTCTCTCATTCACTCACTTACAATGTAGTGTGTATTGAATAGTGAACTATATAGGGAATAACGAAGAAGATTTTGGACACTACACTGGAGTTTTCTCTCCCCGGAAATACACATTGCATTAAGGTATACGGGAGTTAAATGTAGGGTACATCATATGCACACTTAAATTTGCTATGCATTGTGGTTATTTTATAGCGCACTATATAGTGGATGAAATTAACCATAGAGAATTCGAACACGACAACAAATTGGCGAACACATTATAGTGTACTATTTCGGTGATGGGGAACGGTTTGGAGCACAGCTATTGTCACGTGGGCCACTGTAGTAATAATAAGTGGGACAGAACATGATAAACGTCTATGTCATTTCTATGTCTGTGAAAACAAGTATTATCTTATTATTATTATTATTATTATTATTATTATTATCATTATTGTTGTTGTTGTTGTTGTTGTTGTTGTTGTTGTTGTTGTTGTTGTTGTTATAAAGTTGTGGTAAAAATAGAACAATTTTGCAGTATATGTTGAAAACTAAGACATTTTAGTGTTTTACATATATTTTTGGGACCCCGTGCACCAAGCTTGAAACCAGGACAATCATGGACAAAAAACAGGATGTCTGGTGAAGGGAAGTCAGCAAGCCTGGCTCTGTCCAAAGTTAACAACAGCTTACTAATTAACATGATATTGTATATCTTGTGATGTAATCTGTACAAAAACTTGAGTGTTTACAGTTCGTGTGCTGACTTCATGCAGCCAACAGCAGCTAAATATGAAGCAAAGCTTTATATTTAGATAACGTACAGGCATGAGAATGGCATTTATCTTCTCATTGAGCTCTCTGCAAGAAAGCAAATATGCCCGTTTTAAATAATGTCAACCATTTTCCTCAATGTTTTTATTGCTCTCTGTGTGGTCAGATCTATTGCACATCAAAGTAGCCAGACCATGTTACCATTACAAAATGACTTGGTGTGCGCTACAGAGAAAAGTTTGTACCACACACAGCAGTGTTGGGCAGAAATGGCCACTAGAACTGGTGGTGAATAATTTGTTGCCTGGGGTGAGGATTTCTGTGCTTATGTTTTGCTGAGGCTCAAAATTGTATGAAAAACCACACGCTCGCGTCTCGTGTGATTTCTGTCCCTGCATCGGGCCTACTGTAATCTATTTTTTTCCCAACTTCCCAAGTTTCCTCCCCATGCTTTGATGTTTTTGTCATTTATATTTCATCATTTTTGTTTTGTCCAACAATGACATTGCTCCTCATTTTCCAAATAACTTTTTTGTGTCATTAACAGACAAAGGACTGAAGTGTAGAGATCTACTGTTTGTTCTAATAACTGTTTCCACTTGAAGCCTAAAACAATTCCCAGACCAATTGAGAAGATAATTTCTTAATACTTTAAACTCCAGGAGTCTGCGGTGATAAACAATGAGGCTTTCAAGCTGAGAGCACAATGCAAAAAAAAGAAGCATATCATGCAAATAAAATAGGATGCATTAACCTCAAAGCAACTAAAATGTAGTTTCCACAAGTAGCAGCCACTCTGTGTTTCCTGCTCTCTTTAAATTCACTTCAAGATAAACAGGTTGAGCTATAGTTTAAACAGTTAACATAAAGTGAGGACGAGATCAGGCTGATGCTAGATACCCGCTTTATTGCCTTGGCCAGTAGCCAGTGACTCACTGAATAACGAATTGCACTTGTCAAGAGGAAACAAGGCTATTCTTGGATAGCTATTGTAATCAAGAGATTTGAATTCATTTTATATGTATCCGCTCGTGTCACACGCATCCAGATTGGAAAGGACTTCCATTAAAATTGAGGAAAGATGGTGATCATTCCTCGGGCAAAATCCGACTGTTTGCAGCATTCAGCTCTAAGCAGCTCTGTTGGCGTCTGTCCAAGCTAGCCAATGACTCACCTCTCTAAGAGCTCCAACCATAACAGCCAACATTTCCTCAATATTCCTGATTAAACCTGAATGCTCACTCATCTCAGTTGGCCAAAAAAGCTTTTATTCTTTTCTTTTACGCTTAGAAGTGAAACTGAGCCTGTCTTGGTTTACTGCCTCAGAAATGCAGATATTTCAACTTTATCTCAACCATGAAGAAATGGGAAATGGCATCATCTGCTCAGCAACATGTGTAAACTGAGATACCATATTTTGTTGACCTGGGAGGTGCACTGCCAAAATATAAAACAACATTCATTCCAATTTAATGACAACCCAACCTCATGAAGACTTCATCACAATTATGAAGAGAGCTGGCATTAAGTTAATTAACTTTGTTTTGACATTTTGCATTTTGTATTTTAGTAATTAGTGGATGCTCTTATCGTAAGAAACTGACACTGAATTAGAAAAGCTGTTTGAAATCTTTCACAAAAACACTGCAGTGGACATAATAATTGGTCAGCTAATTGAAAGACATCAGATTTTGTTGAAATTAAAAAATTGACCTTTTGGTTACTAGATATCTAATATTATAATAATCATACCAACTTTCTACCCCAAATATACAAACAGTGCTAATCCAGTGGCAACCACCAGGGGTAAAAAATTAAGCCAAAGCGGAAGTTACAAAAACTGCAGTACCTTAAATGGCCACTTAAGGTTGGCTCCAAAAGTGAGACAATCCTCATAGACTCCCATGTTAAACTGCTAAACTGCAACTTAACAGCAGAAATACATATATACATATAATATATTTGCAGCCTGGGACAAAAAATGTTTTTGATCTCTATAGCTAATTCCAATATACATGACAACAGTAGGGGGGGTTGAATTTTTATATAAGTCGTATAAATAGCTTGCTTACATTTAATTAAGCCTTAAAGTTATGCATATTTAAGGGCGGGTCCGCCACCTGCTATTAAGTTGTTCATAAGCACTCACACATTTTTGGGTTCAGTATTTTGCCTATGGACATTTCAACCGGAGACAGGGATCAGCCCGCCAATCATCTGATTAGTGAACAACCTGCTGTATCTCCTAAACCACAGCTGGCTTGTAAACATAACTCCTGCCAAACATAAGCATGTTAGCATGTGATTGTGAGTATGTTAGCATTAGCAGTTAAATCAAAAACGCCACTGTGCTTAAATGCAGCTTCACAGAGCTGCTAGCACAGCCCCAGACCATCAGGCCAGTCTGGCAAAGCAACAACAAGAAAAAAAATAGGGATGTCCATCTGCAACCCAGTGAGACATTATCTGACAAAACGGCACAGGGGCCAACCACATATATGATTATAGATTAGCCTACTATTGAACATAAAGCTGTATCTCTGCTATTTATCTTAATCGCAGTCGCACGATCATATTGAAAGATAAACTACTCATTACCGTGATAACTTTGTAAAATCCTGTGCTAGGGTATTACAAAACCATTGTTCAGTTTTTGGCCCTCAAATTTACAGATCCTACTCAGACTGGACTCCCTGAATCACATTTCATTGCCTTACTGGTGCCTGAAGCAACCCACCTCCACCTTCACAGCTCATTTTGTTGTTTTAACTCAGGGCTGTTTTTGGTCTAAACATCCACTTAGTCTTGTTAAACAGAATGTAGGAGAGCATGCCAAAATATACAGCAGAGCATAGGCCTTTCAACAAATGTCATTCCAACAATTCATACTCTAACTGTGAAGTCCCAGTTTCCGCAACTTGCTATTTCAAGTCCTACTACTTCACTCACTGAAACTCTTCCTCAGTGACAAGTGTTGAAGACTAACAAATTCATTCAACTCTGTAGTGTCGGTAGAGCCCTATAATAAATTCATACTATGAATTGTATAGTATTTGTGATGTGTGGCTTTGGAAGGTTGATGCGGAGCAAGTCATAAAGGCTCAAATGTTTCAGTTATACTTAAGAGAGAAAAGTTTCAGACGCAAAACCCTCAGCTGTCAATGAAAAAATACTGAGGAAGGCCTTATTAAAAATTAAAGACCCCATGAAATAGAGATTCTAGTTTATTTCAAGGTAAGCTGCTCCATGTTAATAAAAAACGTGACTGCAACTTGGTGAACTTCAGAGTGAGAGTGCACTTTCTGTGGGCTACAGCGGGTCACAGTTCAAGCAAAGTGCTGGAAAAGGCAACAACTGACTGAAGTGTTTGAGAGGGAGGCAATAAAAAACAGAAAAAGGTTGTGATACAGTGGTTGTTTTTTTAACCACCAAACTTGCTGGCGGGAAAGTATGTTTTTATTTGCCTGTATCTGTGTATCTCAACATGCCAGTGTGCTTTTTGACTGGTAGCATACAAAGTAAAACAAACACAAAAAAACTGCATGCATGCTATTTTGGAAGTGAGTTTTCAATCCACTTCTTGCTTCGAGATGTCGTAACGTTACAGCACAAAGTCCAAGCTGATGCATTACCACACGTGTTGCATCACACTATACCTCCTGGGCGAGCAGGAAAATGAGTTTGACATTGGCACAATTTGAAGCCTCTACTGTGTCACTGGTAAATGTTATGGTTAATGTGTATCACCTACATAAAGTATTTTTCATTTCTTTGCATCTAAAAAGGTCCAATTCCAAACAGCAAATTGCACACAGAGACAAAAACCTTGACGTTGATGCATTTGCCGCAGGACTGAGCATAATGATAAAAAATGAGGAGCTACTTGTGTCAGGTTCTTTGAGGAGGTTTTAAATCAATCTGCGCAGCGATGGTAAGCAGGATATATGCTGTAAGGCAGATATAACCTGACATAACAAACAGGTAGTCACTCTCAAAGCTTCGCATTGCAGTTTTCAACAATTTCACACTCTCTTTTGACGATTAGGAATGACACAAATCCATCAAAATACCCAAATGCTATCTATAAGACGCTTTCTATTTTCAGTCTTTTTATTCTGTCAGGAGTATTCATGCTGTTTATAGGGAGGAGACCTATATAATAATAGCACTATACCTTTCTAAAGGGTTTATTTATTTATGTATTGGCAGATCTGTAGAGGGAAGGCAGAAAAAAAAATCTTTTATTGTCTCAGTAACTGCAGCTCAGTTTATTTTATGGCACCTTTTGGATTTCAGCCGGGATAAACTGGCAATATGGCAGTTAAGCAGAGGAGGCAGGAGATGTCGAAGAGACAGAGGTTGCAAGCGCCCAAGCCAACTACACTATACAAAGAGAGCGAGAGAGAGGGGGCTGTTGGTTCAACCAGCCAACCGACAGGATTAATATTGACTGCACTTACTTGTTTGAGTCTTTCTATTGCAATACTTGGAGAAAACAAGTCCACAATGTAGCCTTTCCCCTTGACGATTTCTATGGAGAATCCCAGATTCAGACCCCCACCCCCCCTGCACACACCCCTACTCATTTTGCATTCAGAGCATTGTCTTCATGAATTTTTTATTAAGGCCTCTGAAGTAGTGTGCAAAGTTCAGCTGTTGAATTAGACAATAGAGTGTTTTCAACTAATCTTCCTATTAAAGCAGAGAACAAACAGAGCCCGATCGTTTCCAGAAAGGAAAACATAACCTTTTGAAAGATGCGTTTTTTAAATTCAAGGGTCTGAATGATGATGGCACTTTGAAACTTGACCCAACCAGATACAAAGAAGACTGAAAGCTAAAAAGCATTTCTGCATCAAATCAGCTTTAAGTAATCCTGTCATGGTTTTAAATAATATAATCCAATCCAACATGTTTTACAATAGATCTTCTGAGCACAACTCGTGTCACAGGGATTTTTCAATGCACTTTGAATACTGCATCTTGTTGTGGTTTTCACAGTAGATTGGCTCAAATGGTTTTAACACAATAAAAAAACATTAGTGGTAATGGTCATGGATAGATTACTGAACAGGCCAAACGAGCACAGGTCCAGGGAGCCCCCTGACATCTGGGCCCCTGGACCTGTGCCTACACCTGCAAAAAGTCACTCAATTTAAAATGACCAAAATGGATCTGAAGTTCCTTCAAAGGCACACAAAAATATGTCAAACAGACCCAATGATTATACAAAAAGACACAAAACAACTACAAGGAGACACAAAATGACTACAGACAAACTGACTGAAAAAGACAAATTACCACAATGAGGCAAGAAATTACCTGAAAGAGACCCAAACGACTACAAAAAGGACAAAAAAAAAGGAGACACAAAATTACCCAAGGACACAAAAATATGCCAAAGGGATCCTAAGGAAGTGTAAAGACAGAATATAACAAAATCAGGCAAAACAACCCTAAAGACACACAAAACAACCCTAAAGGCACACAAAACAACCAAAAGGAGACACAAAACGACCAAAAAGACATTAAAATGACTTCAAAGAGATACAAAGTTCTCTGAATAAGACACAAAAATACCCTAAAGAGACTACAAAAACCAAATGACTACAAAAAGACACAAAATAACTACAGAGACACGGCATGACTACAAAGAGACATAAAATGTTTAATGACTGCTCCTTTTGCACCTTGTCTTGAGACCTTTGATGTTTTATGTAGAGCACTTGGAACTGCCGTGTTGCTGAAACGTGCTATACAAATAAACTTGTCTTGTCTAAAAAAGACGCAAAACCACCATAGAGTTTGTGTGTCTTGCTCCTATGTCAGAGAGGTGGTGGGGCCCCTTGCCTGTATGTGCCCAGGGGCACATAATCTCACAGTCCACCCATGGTAACAGAATGTTCATTTATTATGCTGCCATTTAGTGAAGTTGAATGTGCAGCGTTTTAGAATGGGAATAAATTATTGCTCATAATGACACTCTTAAGTTTGCAGAACATACAGCGTGTCTCCATGTGGAGGTGAACTTGACAGTAGTGCATTCAATGCTGCATGTGTTCTGCTTCATCTGACGGATGTTTCTCTGCACTGTATTGTGTTGCTTTGTGCATTTCAAGATGCATGAGTGCATCCATGTTTTGTGTGAAAGCATTAATAGACATTAGGATATTAATATCAATATCGCACAGGCCATGATGCAGCGTTATGCCATTTAATTGACATAATTCAGACCACACTAACACGTGAAAACTAAGAGGGGTCTTTGAATCAGCAAAGTGCTTGTAATGTAATAAGCACTCTCTTCTAAATGGAGCCTTGACTCCATTTAAAAGAGGGCAGAAAATATGTGTGCACTCTTGCTTAAGGCTTTCATCTTGCATATAAATCACTCCAGCTGAAAGTGGGTGTTTGAGCACCACAGATTTCAGGTCTTGGGGCGCGCACTGTATCAGCGGCCAAGGCTGCATTAATGACAGCGCTGTGCCACGGCTGCATGAAGTAAATTAAACCAAATATTCTGAGAGCGGATAAAAAATGTTGAAACGGAGGCTTTTTTGGCTGCTTTATAAGGCTTATGCTTGGTTCTCTTTTTCTCTTTCCTTCTCTGCTTTCTGCCTCTGTCCAGATACCGCGGCAGCTGAGTGCTCTGACGTTGTACAGGTGTGAGCAGTCGGTTCTGGATTACTGCCATGCCCACCTGTCGCTGCACCTTAACGTGGGCACGGAGCCCCCAACACAGGCGCTGGGAGGTCCGAGGCCAGCCAAGTACCACCCGGGCCTAATGGCTCCCCTCCCCTCCGAGCCCGTGCTGCCTTGCCCCCAGACCCACTCCCTCCGCCAGTGAGTCGTGCACACTGCGAGGCTCTGTGTCCGAACGACTGTATGTGTGCTGCACAGAATCAGTGGACCACTCAAGGCTGTGTGGGAGGGAACTGGGACTGGTAAAGAAGCAAAGGAGACAATTAATCTACTGCAGAGCATCCTGGACACAGGGTAATGAAAATGAAAATATTTCTCAGTGGAAATAAAGGGGTGCAGCAGTATTGATTAGTGAGCTTCTGACCTACCTGACCCTCAATGTCCTCAATTAGCAAAGGAGGCTGAACAGCAGCATGACTCTCCACGTTCTGCTCTGCCTCTCGAGGAGTATTAAGGCTAATAATTTAATCATTTGTTAATCTTATTAAACATATTTCCTCCACTGCTCCTCATCTGGGCACCTCTCTGCTGCGTCAGGTGAAGTAATCAAATGCAAAATGTTATTAACAGAGCAGAGGGAAACAGCATGATAAGCAATTGAGTAGCAGAACAAATGAAAGATCAGCCAAGCTAAAAGGTTTTCTGCTGCTTTTTCTGATCACGCTGTCAGTCAGAGGTCTCTCTCTAACTCAAGTCCCTGTGGCGTTTTTCATCTCGAGAAATGAGCCGCCCAAATGAAATTACCCGAGACGGGAGAAACAAGTCAGAAAATAGCGGACAGTAATTGTCATATAAAATGTACAGCCTACACATCTTGCTGGCATAAGTATAATTTTTATGGTGACTTTTGATTTCCTTAATGATTTGGGATGTTGATCACGTTATGATTAATTTAATCGAGCTGAAACAGATGAAAAATAAACACCAGATCTCGGCACGCTGGGATATTTACTTTTCACCATCCATTTAAATCACTCTTGTAGTTTAAGGGTTTTTGTTTTTGAAATGTGTTCTTTAAACAATTATCGGATGTGCACTCATATAACTACATGTGTGTGCTTTTTACAAGATGTTACATTATAATATATGGTAAATAAACTGTGGTACATGACCAGTAACATTGTCATTCATCAAGGTCAGTGGTAACTGTCTGCTGTAAACAGCTGCGTAGGTGGTTAAGGCTGAAGAGCACAGCGCTTAAAGCAAAACTGCTTAATTATGTGTCTGGTTTTTGCCTGATCAAGACCCTGATGGTAACTTTCACCCGCTTTTTTCTCCTCCTGTGACTGTGTGTGACCGTTATCTGACGTAATACAGTATACTCCACTTTCCGTACTCGCCTCATGGACTTTTATGTTGCTTACAGGAAAAAAACATTTCCTCCTGGGTATAGACAGCAGCTCCATGTTCCTCACACACAGTAATGTGCCATGAAAATGATGAAAGCTAAATGTAACATAATAGGAAAGTTTGTCAGCTAAGAATTGACCGTTAGCTGAACCAGTCCCCTGAACAACAATGGTCCAGTCGTAGTTTAAAAAACTGTGAAGAAAAAGAGCAGCAGGCCTGTCAAGCTTTAAATTTCTCCACAAGTTGAGATGTTGTGTGTTGTACTAAAAGAGTAATACTCGGCAGTTAAAGAGTTAATGGGGTTGTGTCTTTTTAATGAGTCTTTCCAAAACTAGAGGAGACCAGGGCCATTTGTAACATCTCAAATTACACAACAATCAGAAATGAGACCGAACCATCAAAGTCTACATGTGCTCTTTGGTAAAATAAGGTTAATTTATCTGTACCTGTTGGTAGATTTGATTCTCAGTAAAAAATGAGGCATCCATCCTAACACACATTTTACAAATAAATGTGAAAATTAAAAAATTATACTGTTTCAATTATTTGAAATTAATTATCTAATGATTATAATATAGTTTTGACTTAATCTATAATCTTGGAAGTTCATTGTTATCCTTTGTATTTATATGAAGTTAATAAAAACAATAAAGTTAAATGAAGTACACTAAAGTTAAATAAAGTAGCTACTGTCATTAATAAAGTTGGATACATTACTGTTCTAATGTTATTTAATAAAATACAATATAATGGAGTTAAATAAAGCACTTTTATAATAAAATGTTAAAAAGTGTTGTTATAATTAAATAATCAAAGTGGTACCCATGGTGCTTTTATTTTGAAGGACCTTGCTCTCCAGTTTATAGATTACTAATATTTGCAAGTCGCACTGATGCTTCTTTGTTGCAAAACGTGACTAAATAGTCACAATCAGAGCTCTGCAGATGCCTCACCTGCTCACTCTACCACAACTACCACTCACTAAGTTCACTGTAAGCTGGAAACAAGCTAACAGCTCTCCAGTTCATTTATTAATAGTATTTGCAAATCGCAGTAGTGCTCATGGTTGCAAAATGTGACTTAAAAGTCACGGTCTGAAGCCCTGCAAAAGCCCTGCTTTGTGTGTATGTCTGTGAGAGGCAGAGAGTTGCAGGATAGAGCATGACAACCAAAACGGAGGTGACTAATAAAAACAACATAATTTATATTCAGTGTTTGTGGTAAAGTCATTTCATACATCGCACGTAAAACAAGCCTTGATACATCGAGTATATTCAATATATTGCCAACCCTTAGTTCAACGTCACAGACAGACCGGAAATCAGGTTAGTAAACAGTAGATAGCAGTACGGAGACCAGTGAAAAGGTTATGGCGGTTACTTCTCTCTGTGTCTTTCAAACTTGCACACTAATTTGAAACAGTGTTTGAGCACTGTTTGTGCCGATGCAGACAGTATTTTGTTGTGCGTCATTGCATCTTGCCAGTAAAGGGACTAAAATTAGTACATAGCATTAGTAAATAGCAGTGACTACTGCAGAGTCATTTGTCCCGCCTGAGAATGCTGATAGTAACCTTTGCCAGATGTTAGCGGGTGTTAGTGGGTTTTTGTGCAGTGGGAAAGGGGCTTTATATCGCCATAGCACATGTGAGCAGATGTAACATGACATGACTGTTTCAATCAGTATTGTGAGCGTAAAAACAACTGATGACAGTATAACAAAGGTACAAGTCACCTTTATAAAACTGTATCCAAATAGCTCAAGATGTTTTTTGAGTACTGACATCAAAATCAAAAAAATGTAACAATTGTCCCCGGTCTCCCTTTCAAGAACAATTACAACAAATTGGCAGCATGTATTAAAATTACATTAAAATGTGTGTTTTAAAATTCTTTCTTGCTAAGCACACACAGGATTATGTAAGATATATTGAGTTCCTAATAGGCCTAAGACTAAGACTATCTAGCTCTACACTGCAATACGATGTTGTATCTTGATTTACACATTTATTATCAGCTGGCGAGCTAGACAGCTTTAGCCTCGGTCTTTTAGCGTGATATCATGACATGTAGGCTTTTTATATATAATATGTTTCTAAAAAAAGAAAGCCAGAGACGGCACTATCAGCCAATTAATCGAGCAAATGTTTCCTTTTGAAGCTTAATTAGCTAGCTAGCTACAGGTAATAAAATCTGCCAGCAACAGTTGTCATTTCAGCTGTGAAAATTGACAGTCAGCAGCTTGAAATGAGAAGCTTCTTTTGTGTACCACTGTGTGAAATCGAGGACTCATTGATTCCAAAATTACTACGAATTTCAAGTGGTAGATTGTTCCTATGGTTACATCGTGCTGTGCGAGAACAGAGAGCTTGACAGGTGTAGCAACAGTAACTGCGCAGGGGTTGGGGGGCTTTGCAAGCAGTCAATTGTATGTCGCTGAGTGGATTTTTATTGAGTTTATATCTGAAAGAGTCAAGAGATTTGCTTTTTATGTTATTTACCGAAAATGATTTCCTTGTTTTGATTTTTGGGGAGGGATGAGACTTAATTTGTCCTGGGATGTACAATATTCTGTCATATTTCAAGATCATCATCAAAACTGTGTCCATCTCCAGTAATGCATAAGCTATAATCTGAATATTTTAACAGCTAATTGTATAAAAATCAGTAATCTGACATTCTAATCACAAATGAATGACGCATTGATTGTGTTCAACTGCACACTTGTATGTCTGATTTTCAATGATTCCTCAATAAGAGACATTTTGTAAATGCTCCGCCTGGTGTTCCTCCGTATGAAGAAGAAAAAAAAAGTAGGCAGTGCAGAAGATATATCTGCTTATGACAACACGTTCTGACACATGACAGAATCACGCTGCTGGAGGATTTACTGCTCTGTAGTCGCACTCACAGAGCAGTTTAACGACACTGATAGATTGCATATACTGCACTCACTTCAAGTGCTCACAAGAGCGTTTGGTGAGAGAATCGAGACTGGGAGGAGCGGCAGATGCTTCTGAATAGTGTGCAGACTTATGTGTTCACATGCATTTTACACTAACAGGCTGATGACTCATGACACTTGAATCGATAACCACTTCAGGAGCAGTTGTGTCTCTAAAACTTTCCCCACAAACTAGGAATAAAATTATCACCCGCTGCACGTGTTAAATCAACTGTGTGACTCATAGAAACACAACAGACGTAAAAGATATTTTCACTCTGGAGTTTTTGCCTAAACCAGGAGCTTTGCTTGATGACTTTACAGCTCACACGCTGATTTGGGGATGTGGGGGGAAAAAAGTTTTAATCAAAAACTGCTGTTATCTGAAGCCTTGATGATTCAACCTGTAATAAAGAATTAACTGAAGCAGCTTGAAATACAGAAAAAAACACATAACTCTTCGCAATTTTGTGCATGCACACTCATGTCAGAGGGTCACTGTTGAAAATCATTTCCTAAAGGAGCATGTCCAAGCCTGCACAGTGAAGGAACAACAAGCTCTGTGCTCCTTATGGAGGCTGACTGACTGTTATTCATATCCAATCCTATCACAAGCTTAATTTCCAGAAATGAAAAGTGTCAAGGTAGTCCAAGAGATATTTTTTTTTGGTTTGTTATTCACTTGACATTTTATCTATTTGGACAACATATTGGTCTCTCTGACAATCTGTTGGCACTTTTTTGGAAAGCAGACACAAGCTATTTTCTCCCTCTCCGGAGCTGTCAAAGTAAGCCAGACAATGTAACACTTTATATTATGTGGGCTTAAAATCCTCTCATCCCTCATTCTGTTCCATTGATTTCATCCGGTGATGTTATTTCTCGGGGATTCGAGACGTCATCGAGAGCGCTCTCCACATTTACAAGACTCATAAAAGCACAATAAAGTAAAGGGTAGAAGACGTGTAAAAAGTCAAGATAGCTCCTTCATTTTATGTACTTTCTGCACTTGATTCAAATACAGTTACTCTGTATTCTTGTTTGCTTAAATTATCTAAAATCCAATAAAATTGGGCCAGATGTTTTTGCTCTTGGCATAGTCTAACCTATATTCCTCTCATAAAATCAGAGTAGTTGGCATAACACAAAACAAGTGGGAATATTTACTTTTCAAAAGTCTTAACAGATGCACGGTTCATATCAAACTTGCAGGGCGAAAGCTACACGCGCTTTCATGTTCGGCTGCACTTCAGGCAGCGGTGTATTTATCTGGAAACACGCGGCTTTGTCTCACCCACGAGTTTACGGTGCATTTGAAGTATTTCGATTTGAGGTTGAGCTCAAGTTTCTGTCTGTCTTCGTCCGCTCGCCGTGTCATTTTAGAGTTGTGTTGCAACTGCTGGCGGGCAGGGCAGCTGTGAAAGCTCTTGATTTCCCCCGGGAGTTACACTGCTGCTATGCCCACACTTTGAGATTACCTTCACCATCTCGCAAGCTCACTATGACACTGGTGCTGCTAGTTTATTTTTAAACTGTCTCCTGAATCACAAGGCAATCGACTACTTTCCTGATACATTTCAGAGTCAAAGGTGTGACCACATTTTAAAGCTCCTGATGACTCAGAACTCTGTGTGTCTTGTTTCAAGTTGCTTTAACACGGGTCACTTTCAAAGCGGAAAGTTCTAGGACTCCCACATTCGGATTCAACTACCTCATCCTCTATTTTACAAAATAAAATTATCAAGTTGGCCATTACTTTTAGCAGTGTCATGGGAAGGGACACCTATGCCTGTATAACCCAGTCATACCCAGCGGTGTCATTGTTGAGGGGGCTGTTGAAAAATGATTGGGGTTTTGAGCGGGGCTGAACCTTGTTTCACTTCATAAGGTAGCAATTAATGTTTTCTTTTAACCAAAATTCTTGACTCAGAAAAAAGCTGCAACACCCTCCCCACAACATGACAAATTAATAATATGAACAATGTTAAATTAGTGCAATTTCTTAAATCATCTACCCCAATTTAGTGTCTTAATGGAACTTTTAATTTGCACTACCAATTAACGCAATAATAAAAACCTGACACAGAAAAGAATTTTTGTCCCATGACAAAGCGACCCAATTTCCGGAAAAAATGTTGGCATTGTACATCTCTGAAAAAAGATGAATACCTACAGTGAGCTATGCAGAAGAGGACATGCTCTCATAGAAACGGCCAATTGTTAGGTAAAAATAAACAAACAAAAAAAAACTAGAGCTGTCAAATATCTAATTTACTCAATCACGATTGTTGCACAATTCCAATAGTTAATCGTGATTAATTGCATTTTTTGATCATATGTTTTCAATTCCATTATGTTTTGCATTACAAAACAGCTATGAAGACCATATTGACAAGGTAAAGCAATTCTTACCAGATTGTTCTGATTGAGAATCAAATGAGATCGAAAATCTGAAAGGCAGCAAGTGAGCAGGTCTGTAAAGGGAAGACTCATGTGTACCCATACAACTCATTTTCATTCATATATCTTAAGGCCAGAGGTCAAGGGACCCCTGTGAAATGGTTATCAGTTTTCCATCACAAAAACTTGAAATGAACATGAAGTGGTTGGTACCACTGGATTCCACAGTTTCATATGATACTAGTACCATCACTGTTCAATTCAGCCCAGTACCACCTCTTAAAGACAGGAATGTCGGTCGGCATTAACGCTGAAAGTCCTAATTAAAACATAGTTCTGCCAGTTTTATATTCCTCTATATACTGTACACTGGACCTGGACCAATTTTCGGGGGCACAATCTCGACAGTAAAAGCAGTGATGTCTTAGTAAAGACACAGATAGCAGACATGGCACTATCCCCATTTTAAAAAAAAAATTAATGTGGCTACAGAACACCCATGTTTGGTGGCTGATAAGCCACTGACAACCAGTTTTGTTTTTTGTTGGTCTCAAACAGTGGACTGCAGAAGTCTGCAGCTCGGCATGTGTCCCGCTAGGTGACTTGCTATCCACCATCCCCTCCCAGCGATGAGGTCAGTCTGTGTACTTGGTCACTTTTGGAACCACTGCTATGACATGATTTGAAACGTGCCAAAGTAACAGATTCGTGGTTTGCAGAAACATACAATACAGACATTTTCTTCTGGCAGCTGGGCTAGACAAAGTACAACTTTATAAACCATGGCACAAGTAAAAGCTGTCTTTTGGATGTAAAACTATATGGAACTATTAACAATATTGCAAAGGAAGAAAAAGTCCTAGAAGCATGGAAAACTTTAAGGATTCCTCCCCTGATCTCCCAAATAAGCCAGACTGCCTGAACTCCAACCAAAATAAAAATTACAATACCCCAGTCCCTTCCCCATTGTCATCTGGTTATGCAGAACCAAAATCCTAATAAAAGAAAATACAACTTCATCACTTGAAATAATAATAAGCAATTCACTTGAGGATGTCAGCATTATTGGATGAAGATTTAATATCTAAATCCAATAAGCAACACAGGCTTTTCCTTGATTTCCTGTACACAATGGGGCTCAACAAAGCACAATTGGGAAAAGACATTTTGATGCACTAAAAACAGGGTTAATGCAGGAAGATGCTTGAGTGAAAGCACATTGGGTAGCAGTGGTGACGGCTCCCTTCAAAAAACAATGAAATGAAGTTTAAAAATCACAGGCTGTAGCCGCAGCGGTTTGAGCCTCTGTCTCCGCTCTGATAGCTGAGACCTGAAAGCCAGGATAATGCATAGTCAATTGTTGCTATTTAAATAGCTTCAGAATCCATCTCCCTCAATGCCACATTCAATGTTGAAAATACAAATCAATTATGATAAATAGAGCCATAGTTAAGCCGGTATTGTGCTGTGTAGCTTGTATTAAAGGCTGGATGCCACTCTCTTTTACCTGACACATGCTTGCTTCAGGATTACAGCAGCAGTATGTGCTATATAATGCGCAAATTCTCCATCAAGCCCCATCCCATACATGTTGTTAATCTACTTTCACGTTAAGCTGCAGTTTAGATGACAGGCAGTTGGGTCGGCTTGCTTCAAGGATTTCTTCTGAATACATTCTTTAACAGCAGCCTCAATGATGACTCACCGAAACTAATATATACATTTTAGATGTGCAGTGGTGGATCTTTCTGTAGTCGACATAGGCAGGCGCCTAAGGCACCACCCAAGGTGGGGGCACCAAAATCCCCATTCCTAAGCCCTTAAACAGCCCCAGCAAACTCAAACCGACAACCAAACAGCTCAACAGTTGATGATAAATCTGTCAATAAATGGCAATAATGGTTACAGTTAGCCCTGTCACTGTGTGTATAACTGTCCCAGGCGCAGAGCTCCTTCTCCAGCAGTTGGGGGGGGGGCAAGGCTGAGCTAATCAATACACTGCATGCATGCAGCTCAACAATGGAATGAGATTTTACATGTTTTAAACAGTCAAATTTGCTGTCAAGTTACAATGATTGGACAAAATTGGAATGTTGTGCAGAATTCACAGCCCAATTCATTGCAACTATTTTTTTTCTTATTTCGTTTGATCCTGCAAAGGGCATGACCCAGGGCGGCAAATGCACTAGGTACAGTACTGTAGGTGTGACAGGGTCTATTCCCACATTATTTCTTTTTTAAGGAAGCCACCTGTGACATACTGTTAATTCACTACATCAGTGAAAGGAATAACCAGAAGTCACTCCCAAAATTCATCCCTGGTATAATGGAGCTACTGCAGATAGTCATTAATTGAAATATATCTGATTAATCTTTATGGTTTCTATCAAAAGTTTAATTAGCACGGTGTATGTCTTTTGGGATTTCTATAACTAAACTGCTCCTCTAGTTAGTCTTCCCTTGCATAATAATTATACTGGTCACCGTGAGCGTCTGAGTGCACAGATTGGTATTTGTACTGAGGAAAAAGGTTGCTAGGCAATCCATTGAGATCTAAGAAAAGGTCTGTATGAGATGTGGCGAAGACAGAGAGCTGGCAGTTGCTGGGTAAATTGCAAAGTAGACAATCAAAGTCATATCACACTGAGCTGGGAAGCCGGAACGAGAGGAGCAAGCTGCTGCTGAATGAAGCTGTTTACCTCCTGTCCTCATCGGTGGCAGCAAGTGGTTGATATCAACAGGCGCCGTGAACAATTAAGTACACTCCATAAATTAGTCAGCGATTGATTATTTTATTTTGAAAAAAAGGGGGGAGAGAAAAGCCTAACAGTCATCACAGTCTATTCAGGATATTACATGCTTATATCCGTGACTGACACAGTTAGAAGAGCTTGGGATGTGGCTCTGAGCAAGCTGCTTTGATTTTGACTGGGACAAGTGAAGGAGGTGGCATAATTGGGTTCACACTCTGTGGAGACTGAGTGACTCCCCAACCCCCCCTCCCTCTCCCAAGCATCTGAAAAAAAAGCCACCTATAATAAATAATGGGCTGTTGATGAAACAGCACAAATGTCTTACACCCGACTAAGTTCACCCACTGACATGGCACGACGGGGCAGATTGAATTTAGCTGTCTTTCAACTTAATACACAGGTGTGGCTGTGTGCCCTGCGGAGTGTGGGGGGATTTATGGCTGGGAAGACTGTAGCTGTCATGTCCCTGCAGCAGCAGCACCACCACTGCTCAGCATCTCTGCCAAGGCGCAGTTTACTCTGCCAGCACTGCCCTTGCATCCCAATGAGCTGCATGCAGGAAATGGCTAATGTTACAGCCTCTCATCATGTATCCTGGGATATGAGCTCAATTAACTCAACATAAGCACCGTCAATGGGGATCAAAACAGATACAGGTCTGGTATTCAGCAATGTCCATAATTACAGTTTATATAACAAACCAAGAGCGGCAAAAAGCAGAATCGGACCAGCATGATTGATAGCTGTGATGTTTCTTTGTTTCGCACCTCTCATTTTTGCCTGTAATCCATCTTTTAGTGTCTGTAAGCACCGGCTGGGGCATTAGGGGTGATCTCAGGGGCCAGGAATAAAACCAGAGGATGCTCCATCAATTTTAGCTTGCTACGCTGATTTACATCTCCCTGGCAGAAGGCAATTCATGACTTGTGGAAATCCAGCGCTTTTCCCCTCTTTTTTCCACATGGCTGGGAATCTATCATGGCAGATCTAATCAAGGACTTCAAGAAAGGCTACTAGAAGGATCACTTCGGATCATGTTTAATCAGCGAGCTTGGATATCTAATCAGAAACAAATTAGAATACCGAACCTGGTTAAGTAAGAGGGAGATGTGTCACTGTTAGAGCTGGTATTGATGAGTGACGGTCAGAGGAGCTCCGGCATAAAAAAAAAAGGCTCTTTGTAAATGGCAGGGTTTCACTCGTGAGTAATCTTTTTAGGTTGAACACAAACACCTGGCAGGAGGGAAATCCATTAGAGAGATCTGAGCTGGGTGAAAACCACTCATGTCTCTATAATCAGTATCATTTTAAGCTTTGAAACCAGAGCCCATTTTTTAAGTTCTTTGTGTATTCATGACACATTTCATAACGCAGTCAGAAATTAATTTCAGTGTCACATGTTAACATTATCTAACTGGCTGCATAACAAAGTTATGAAGAAAAGCATTTTGCATATAAAGCAATAAGAAATAAACGTATTCTGCAAGCATATTTACATCACTATTCTTGTAATACAAAAGAGTAATGAAGCACATAACTATTGTTCTTTTACAAATGTGTACCTGCAATTAATACAACACTGTATGCAAGAATAACAATATTTTTTCATTTGAGCTTATGAGCACCCCCCCCCCCCATTATACCATTTTTATTAATTTACTCACTAAATTAATCTACAGCTAATCTCCTGTTTCTCTATTATGTTGACAAGAGTCGCACAATTCATTTAGATCCATCTGAATATACAAAAAGGATCATAAATGAGCAAATGCAGCTGGAAATGATTCTTTTAATTGCTGTTAAGTCTGGCCATTACAGCTATTGCTTTATAATTCTTTAGCACCGTCCCAGGAATACAAGATGTCATGAGGTAGAAATGAGCCTTCCTTAAAGATACTGTTTAATAGTTGTTTTCTCATCCGTCTGTTGGAGTCTTTAGATGCCGGAGCGTGTTGTTTGTGTGTAATGCCGAGGGGCACCGTGTGTACTGCAATGAACTGATTTATTAAATTGTTTGCCTCACAGAAACCACAAATATCCCCATATTACAGGGGAGCTGGAGACTGTTGACTGGTGCATTGGTGCCGCAAAATGATAAATTACATCCAGAGTAAGATCCCTCGCCCGTACACACTGTCTGACACAGGAAACTTTGATTCTCGTACACACATGTACAAACAGGAATCTAAGAGATTTTAATATAATGTCCTGTTAGAACCCAATTATATTCCACAAAAAAAAATAATGGTGAATTTCTACCTTGAATGCACTCATAAATTATTAGCATTTTTTATTGGGATACTATGGGTTGTTTTTTTTTAAGTTCATTCCAATGGATGGAGAAAGCAGAAATCGCCTAATAGTAAAAATGACAATAAATGATTTTACAACAAAAAAAACATGAGTTTATTTATTTTGAGAATGGTTGACTTATATCAATGACTAAAATAATGCTTTATAACATATTGTATGTATATTTTGTATGTTATTTGTCATCACAACTAGAAACATTTTTAGTGATTCCAGAAAACAGTGTGTTGATGCCTTAAAAGCTGATTGTATAGAATTGAAATCAGAACATTATTTCCCCAATTTAGACAGTATTTCTCCTGTTCATTTCCCAGTGACACTCAATTTATTTATTTTTATTAAATACTTAATGAAAGATAATCATTTTTCGTATGATTTTTTGACAAGTCTAAGTAATATAAAAGTCTCATGTTTACTTTAAACACTGTTTAAACACGTATAATGTATTTTTCCAATATGATTAATAGACTAAAACATGGCTTGTGCTTCCTCCTTGCCTGAAGATCCATGCTTGTTAAAAAAGGGGACGTGGCTCTATACAGTCCACTTTAGATGATGTTGAACACTGTGATTGGCCTCTAGACATCCAGTCAAATAAGTATGTGCATTTTTGGTTGAGTCAAATGACTGTATTCATTGATCTAGACATCCTGTTTAAGCTGTTTAAGTACATTTGCATAAAATACTTTTGCAACCTTTTTCTTATAAGTGACACTGTCAGCGCAAGACTTGTAATGGAGGTATGTTGCTACTGTGACTTAAAGTTTCTAAATTCACCATTAAGAGCATCATTATAGCCATAAACCACTATTTGCCATGTAAAGATACTGTAGAGTAATGGTGTCCTGAGCAGACAAATAAGTCGCGCTATCTTTCTGTGTGTGTGTGTGTGTGTGTGTGTGTGTGTGTGTGTATTCTGAGATTCTCTGTTGTTTGTTCTGGTAGATGGTTCAGCTCCGAATGCATGTTTGTGCATTTGATTCCCTGTGTATGGAGCCCACTGGCTAGCTAATCACTGCTATTCGGCACTGCTTTCACATGGCAGTCACGGGGCGGTTACCACTGACTGTGTCGACAGAGTCGTTGTGAATCGTAATGTCCCACAGTAAGGTCCCTTGCCATTGCTAGCTGTGTTGGTACTGTTAGCTGTTAGGTGCTGTATCAGCCACCTCTGTGTTGAGAACCATGTGTAGACAATACAGGCTCAGACTCTGAATCCTATATATACTCTGAATGTTGCTTACAGCTCCTTTAAAGTAAGGTTGTGAATACTTCCTTCACTAATAAATAACAGATAAAATTGGAAAGAAAAAAAACATGTTTTTCCCCATATGGTCTATTAATTGTGAAATACTGATTTACTTAACACTAGGCAAAAAATAACTGATCATCTCTGTTTAACGAAGCCATCTCTCCAGCTGAATTTAAAAAAAAGATAGAAAAATACGCAGTGCTTTCCAAAAAGAGCTTTGTATAAATGTGGGCGGAAAAAAAAGTGGTGGAACCATATGCTGGTCTTGTTCTACAGTGAATAACAAAGAGACACATCTGTTTTACATGTTTCTGTGCTGCTGATACTGTCAGCCTGTCCCAATTCCACACCACATACTAATTGTCCTGAAATATTGTTTTTGCCGTTAGTATACAAATAGATCAGCATACGTAACTGTCACTAACTGGTTAGGATAAATATGTGTGCAGATGCATGATGAATCAGATGAATCAAACTCCAACTTCAAAAGGCCGCCATAAATCAAACAAACTTGTTTATCCAAGGATTTGATATTTATACTACGATTTCTGGAGCATTCACAAAGCTTTTTCACCACCATCCACACTTTGCTTTTTTTTTCTTTCTAGGCCATGAGGAGCTCCTGCATTGCCTGTGTGCATTGCATTCTATAAAATAGTGTCTATCAACAGCACATTAAAAAAAAAATCAAGTTTTTTTTTTTTTTTTAGATACGATCTTGACTGTTTTGAGTAAACTTCATTTTGACTCTTTTCCAGTGTGAAAACACCACATGATTAGAGGCAGGATGTGTTGTGGATTTGGGACGCAGCTTGTGACTGAGGTTTGGTTTTGGCATCACCCAACCTGGGACCAACATGCACAAACGAGGGATTAAGTGAGATGAAGCATTCATCTTTAAACTGTGATTTGGCTTTGCATTGGTTTGCTCATATCACTGACAGAGTAAATTGTATTAATGACATGCTTGTGTACCTTTCACTGCTGATATACATGTAGTAAACAATTAATTAATAAAGGCCTAATTTACCAAGTAATAATTTCTTCTGCATATGTTATTAGTAAAGACTGTTCAGTGAACTTGTTCCCACTTAAAGACCTGGGTAGTTAGCATGGGCAGGAGCAGTCACCTTATCTCGCCAGACGAATTAAAGAGTGCCATCTACAGAAAAGCAGACTCGACAAGAGATCTCTGGATGTGCAGTGCATAAACACCACAGGAATCAGCATCAAAGATGTTGCTAAATCTCAAGGATTACCACTGTGTGTCCACACCAAACCCAATAAATGTGAAATGCTTTGATGTTTGCTCAGGTGGCTGTTAAAACAATGTGCTCCCCTCATACTGGTTGGTTTTCTCTGCCAGTGTGAAGCTCAAAGTTGACTGTTTAAATGAACTTTTGCACTAAACTTCAATACAAAATCAAATATTCTATTTAGAGTACTTCATGCTGAGGGATGCTGAATGCTCAGTGTGCAGGACTTAGTGGCATCTAGTGGTGAGGTCACAAATTGGAACCAACTGAACGCCTCTCTGCTAACTCCCTTTCAAAGCCTGTCGAGAAATTACAGTGGCCTTCACTTCGATGTAAATATGCAAAAGGCCCCGTTTGGAGCCAATGTTTGGTTTGTCTATTAGCTGCAGTAGAAACTTGGCGGTGCAACATGGTAAGTTCTGTGGAAGAGGACCTGCTATCATGGCTATGTGAGAAGTGGATACAGCATTGGAGGCAGGGCTCCATTCATTCCAAGTTGCAACCTCTGAGGCTGATAAATAAAGCAGATGCAGAACTGCAGAGCAGCATTTCCTCTAATAGCCACTTAAGACTAGCTCCAAAGCAGAGTCAATCCCCTCTTTTCCAAATATGGTCACTCGATGGCAGCGCATGTAGATGCAGCAGCCTGTAGCTCCTCAAATCCTTGCTTTTTTTTGCTATATTTTGCTATTTTTTGACTCTATGGCCCCTTCTGCTGAAGCACTAATCAACATTGGGAAAAGTTGAGTTTGGACTGAATGCAGCAGACCGCAACAGGATCCCCACCAATGTCATACACCAAATAGCCAGTGAGACCAGAGGGGAGAAATCAGACTGAATGCGCCTGAAGAAGAGAGGGAGGAGAGCAAGCATCAGGGCAAGGCTGACCCAAATTGGACCCAGAGCTGTTCCTCTACCAAGCCTTCTTCTGGCTAATGTCTGGTCGCAAGAGAATAAAGTTGATGAGTTGTGATTGAGACTGATTTTAATCAACTCATCTTTCAACTCAGGACGCAGGATCAAGGAAAAATGAAATTTGTGCAAATTTGTTAAAATGATTAATAAATCGACTTTCTACCTACTATCTTCTTCTGACTCAAAAAAAACAAGATGGCAACAGCCAAAATGCCTAACTCCCCACTTTAAAACCGATGTCCACAAACCAAGGGGTGATGTTAAGGTAGCTACATCCATAATTTTATACAGTCGAACTAAACTAGTACGTACACAAGCAGCCCTGAAAATCATCTGGAAAAGGAACATCATTATCTTCAGCACCTATATGAATTATATGTGCTCAGAAGATACTGAACGACTCAAAACACATCCTGAACCCTGAGTTTCAGCTGTTGCCTTGAGGCCAACCGTTTACAATGCTGAACTGATTAAATCGTTATAAAAACTCATTCTTTCCATCCACCATCAAGTTACTACACAGCAATAAGTCATACTGATTTAGGGACCAGAATACTGCAAGCTGAGTGTTTTACTGTCTGAAAAAGGCTAATTTTATGTGGCTGTCTTTATGTGGTTTTATTAATTTAACTTGCCAGAGTTAATCTTTTATTAAGTAGAACTTGAAGCAGCTTAAAGTACAAAACAAATCTCCCTGTTGGATGGTAAAGTATACTTTACCTTATCGTACCAGTCTATGATACATCCCTATGATACATCCCTATCCCAGTGAGGCATGAATCTAAAAACAAAAATCAACTTCTGGGTTTAAAATTGCCTGGCTCTTTCACATCTAGGGGCAAATACCAAAAGTGCACTAGCCTTTCTTTTAACCCCACCTCCTAACTGCTCAGTCTCAAGCTCACTCACACGAATGACAGTAAAAAAAACAACTCTGGTTTTCAAATAAAAAAAAATGTACAACTTTTCGGACATTATTTAAATATGGGCTATTTTAGTGTTCATGCTGAGAAGATGTTGCTCCTTAAACTAAAAAATATTCACAGATTTTACAGACGTGTTTTTTACAATGTAAGTCTATGGGGAGAACTATTTCTGGGCGCCATGGCATAACATGAAGCTTTAATTTCATGGTGGCTTGCTTGCTCCCTAGTTATGAAAGGCCAAGGAAGTACATTAGGAATCATTCAACATATTTAAAAGATTTCACCACTGTCTAAAATAATCATTAGCAAATGTAAACCTAATATAAAAACTTGCCATTACTATTATTAACTATCTGTTCTAGTATTACGGTGTGAATGTTAGTATCTTTATTATGTTATATTTGTCAGATAGGCCACATGAAGTAAAATCTCAATCATCAATGTTGCACTGCATGTGTAATTAATGTAGACATAAGTAGCTTTCATTTATTTCATATTCATTAAGATTACTGTACAGCTGTACTCGCTTAAGCTATGAACTAATGAACAAAAAAACTATGAACATATATTCCATATCTGCCAAAAGACCCTCTAAATCCTACAAACTGGTCCTTTAAGTTAAATGGATGCTTTTTATAGACAAGTTGACACTATGTAGACACATACAGCAGTACATCAGTGTCTTGCAGGGACAGCACTGTACACCAAAAAAGTACATAATAACATTTCACAGCTGTGCATGCCCACACTAAAGAGGCATGAATGGAAAAAAAAGCATTCTCCTCTGTCAGAGGAAGAAAATCTAAATTGTCAGTCCTCTTTGAGAGCTGGCACATTATATTATCTTGTATCTATTAAAAATGTTCCTACACAAGACGCATAGAACCTCTCACACCTGTCAGCTCCAGAGATCACCCACACAATCTCTGCGTTTGTCTGCCCTGAGTAACAGCTCATCAGCTACCAGGCTCTGTGGACATCTACTACACACTAACACACTCACACACACAGATTCACCGCCTCCACTGCCACCCAGACCTATGCACATCCATCATAATTATGCACAGCAGGAATTCAAATAGCTCTTCGTACTTCAGAGCAGAGGAACATTGCACCAATTTTCCTCCACATTATACAGCACAAACAAAACAAGGAACGTAAAAATCTATTTTGGTTACTTTTGTTTACTGACTATGACATTGGAAATGCTTCAGTTAATTCGTGGGAAATAAGAACAAAAATCTATTTGTGCTTCCTGCAGTGGCTTTATCCCCCTTATAAGCATCACATGAAAAAGTTGCTGCACCGAAAATTTGGAATACCCCGAGGCCATATTGAGTTACTATGCAAAGCCATCTCCACCGTCATAACCTGTGTGGGATATGTCACCTTTTCTATGACATTTTTCACTCATCTAAAGAACGGCTGCAAGCTGTGCTCCCCTGCCAGCATGCTATCCACTTTCTCAATTGCATCTGAGACTGAGCTGACCTATGTGCAGTATACATAAATCTCCACCGGTGCCATGCAGGCGTGTGCGGCCTCTCACAGGGTGTATGTTATAGGGGTAAAAGGTAAAAGACAAAGGAGAGACAGATGGAGAAAAGGAGATAGAGGCAGAAACGATGGATCAGCATTGCCGTGCAGAAAAACAGGCTTTGCTCTCTGCACTGAAGCCAGCAAGTCTGTTTTTGTCGAACAATTTCATTTCTTCTAGAATCCATTTACTTAATTATATCCCCTTGAAGTAATATCGTTTGGAATGAAAATGAACAAATGATTTGATTTACAGGCTGTGCAGACCACCATCTCCACTTGTTTAAGGACCCCTTAGGTTTGTGGGCGGCTGTGTGCGTGTGTCCTCTATACATTTTATATGTGTTGTACATGGCCTTGAATAAACAGCAGCATTTAGTGCAGAGGATAACAGGATCAGTGTAGTGTAGACTAAATGCAGCTCTGGAAAATTAAATCAGCTGTTTATGTGCAGAGTTTGGCTACTGTGACTGCAGTTCTGTCTTCAAGTCTTATGGGTGATGCACTTGGTCATGGGGCATCACATACAAAACACCAAGTGATGAGAAAAGATGGGATTATTTTTTTATTAAAGAAGGGATAATTCTCAATCTAATTTACTGCTAATCCATTTTAATATTTCTTTCAGCAAGAGCCCAAGTGTTGCATGCTAGGCTGTAATTACAATATATGTTTGGGGGGGCGCACATCCCATCCAAAATATATTGATAAGAAAATAGAAATGAAAAAACCTGCTACACTACAGCAGGTAACAACTCACCACCGTAAATAATCATTAGCAAATGTGATCATAACCATAAAGAAACTCAACAAATTGCAATTCTTATTATTACTCCTGGCTGGTGTTGTACTGCCCACAATCAATGTCAAACGCTGTACTGCCACTCCATTTCCTGAGTAGAATTAAATATAATTGTTCAGGCTATATCACTTTCAATATATAGTTATAGCTTTTGAAAAGTGTAATATGTCATTTTTAAAAAGTCATTTAAAAAAAGTCAGAGAATAGAACAGTGTTTCTCAGGCAGGAGTCCGGGGACCCAGAGTTTCTGGGGGACCCCAGAAAAATGTGGAATAGTTTATATTCACTATTTAATTCACTACAGAAGTGAGCCTAGTGTGAGTGAGAGTCATAAGAGTTACTATTCTGCATGGTTTCATTTCCTCTCCAGTTATTGACCAAACTGTATTTGAAAACTAGCCTATAGAATTCTGGTCTTTATCAAATCTAACAATAAATATCTTTTCAGATGGAAGTTGCTGAAGCAAAATCTTATCAGATGGGGTTGGTGACCTATGTGTATCAATTAAAGGGTCCTTGACATAAAAAAAGGTTAAGAACAACTGGTATAATATATTATAACTAGAATTACTGCTTCACGGTTGTATGCCTCCACCCACCAGTCAAGTTGCACTTATAGTTTACATCAATGTCTGTAAAAAACATGGATGCATCACACACATCTTTCCCCTGGCAGTACAGAAGATCCCTACAATCAGCACAGTTTCAAGGTGGGCACCCGAGATTAGTGTCACCAGTTCAGTATCTGACCAAATGTCTCCCCTTCTGTTCCTGAGTTATGATGTTGAGTAACGGCCAGAAAAGTCTTTTGCAGAAACATTATATGTCCTTTCAGTAGTAAAATGTCATTACTTTATCATTTTAGCATATCAGACACTTGTGTGAAATTCTGTCATGATTTGAATTTTTGAGTTATGGCCAAAATCATGTCATGTAAGGTCACAGTAACCTTGACCTTTGACTGTCGTCCACCAGCTTTCACCCTTAAGTCCAAGTGGATTGTGGGTCAATTTAAAAAAAATAATAATAATAATACTCAATTGGTTCTTGAGATATCCAGTTCATTAGAATGAGAGAGCCACAAGTTCACAATGACCTTTGACTTTCAAATGTGAATAATTTATTGTTGCATCCAAGTGGACGTTTGTGCCAAATCTGATTAAATTCCCTAAAGGAGTTCTTGAACTTTTGCATTCATAAGGATGAGACAGAAAAATACATAATGCCTCCAGCCACAACTATTACCAGCACAGACACAAAATGTCACAGTGTAGTATGTCATTTAAAAAAATTATAGTATAGTATGATATTTAAAGAAGTCACATAAAAAAGTCACAATATAGTTTGTCATGAAAATGTCATAGAAAGTTAGTGTGCGCACTTCTCCTCTGCAGCCCTCAGTCATATTGTGTCTCCCTAAATTGGCACACAGTTGTCAAAACTTTGAGAACCCTTATGTAAGACTTTTGTTTTAAAATGCTATAAAATGGTCAGGTTAGCTGGTGAGCCTCTAAAATATCCTTTTGGGAGTTGGGGGAATCCCCAGGACCCCCCTAGAGGGTCGGCTCGGGTCGGGTCGCAGTGGGTAGGTTAAATAGGTGATTACGGCACTGCAAGAGACACAAGATTTAATTATCAAGAACCTGACGGTTTCCGTGTAGGCCAAGTCATTTGCTTTTATATGTTGCAGTAAGTCTATTTATAGTAAAGAGAAATGCGCACTTGATGTCACCTTAGGGACAGGGAAGGAAGGAAAGATGAGAATCGTAAACGCGCATCACAAATCATAAAGTTTTAACTCCTTGAAAGTGGAAGGTTGGTAGAAACTCGTGGGAGATTAAGTGAGATTAAAAATGCTTAATACCTGGCAGCTCATCATTGGGCAGCTTTCCATGAAGCGGTGACACGAAAGGTGACTTTGACACAAAGAGTAGAGCTGTGGCTGACACCCTGTCATGTAGGAGCAGGGCTTTTTTCCCCCATTTTCAGTGCAATCGCATCTATAGGCTGCAACGGCTGTGGTCATTGGGCTATTGTTGGAAACGTGGATCTTAAAAATCTACGTAGATATATGATCTGGTTAATGAAAACTGCTGTGTCCACAACCTGTGATGCAATCTCTCTGACTTGAAAGGTACTGCAAGTTCAGTACATCTTTTAGGCATCTTTTATTAACACCAGTGGAGTTTTCTAACTTAAAATTGTATTTATGAAAGCAGCAATCTTCCCATGTGAACCCAACCATCTTTTATTTTTGACTTCTTTTATAAATACCCATTGAAACCGATAATACTGGCTATACATTAGAAGTGTCACTGATCACGGTGGGTTGCACAGTACCTCCACACTGTAAATGTTGGCTCTATATCTTTAAGTTTCATTGACTCGGGCACAGCCAGTCCATGTTCAATTTCCCCACCCCACAGTAATGTTCTCCTGAATTAAATTGGTTTGTGAAACTGAGAATATAGGAAACCATTTTGGAGAGATAAAATTATTTTGGTACAGTGAGAGCAAAGCGTATATCCTCTTCTAAGTGGTTTCAAGGCTACGAAAATCAATAGCTCTCTAGTTGCATTTCTGCCAAGTTGATGGAGGTGGTTGAGTACAGGTGCAAAGATAGATCAAGTTGGAAATCAATCAAATCCGAAACATTCCATTTGAAAGGCGAGAAATGTAGGGCACTGAAGTGAGCAGGAGTCAATTTTGGAACTCTAAAGGTTCAGTCATGTTGGAAAAGCATACAGCACCTTGTCTGGGAGGATATGGAGGTTAGTTTTACACTGTCACTGCAGAATTACTTAAAAATGCAATCTTGTTACCCTCTTGTTTCGTGAAAACAAAATGATCCGTTTTCTAATCTCTGGATTACTGTCCTGTAGAAAATGTGAAATTAAAGCAATTTTAAGACAATAATACATTTAATCTACCTTAATCTACTTAACTGGTGGGGTAGGTATTACAGTGCTTGAGTATGTAATTTAACATCCCCAGCACTTAAACTGTCTCAAGTGGAAATAGAGGAGTGTTTCCCTTTTTTTTTCAGCCTCAAGTGACAAGACTGATTCTTTTTCTCTCTAGTTGTTTCCCTTTGTTTTGATGTATTTCAGACAAGAATAATGCCATACACTGTGCTGATTTCTTTTACCACTGGATGTGACCTTTTGGTGGGTTGAGAGAAAGACCAACACTTACCTGTGAAATGTCACAATACTATCCTGATGTCTTTGTAATTGTATTTTTTTCTAGGAGGAAAAAATGAAGAAATAAAAAAAGAGTAGTGTGGCGAGCACAGAGGTGGTAACTTAAAACAAACTTAGAATGTATATTTAAAAAACTACAGTTTTGGCTTTACATCCTTTAGTTTAAGCAACAAAAGCATGTGGTTAAGTTAATGAAAAAACATCATGGTTTAGCTCAAAATAAATGTAATTGTCACTGCTGTAATTTATTGTCATACTTCATGTAACATATTGTAGGTCACAAGCATAGTTTGCTTCACAAACTAGCACACTATGTTGTTATGAAAATACCTCAAATGACTTTTGGTTTTACACGAGACACAAACGGTGGTCTCCTGAATAAAGTCCAGAATTTGTTTTATCCACCTGCCCTATAGCAGCCTTTCTTACTCTTCAGACAGTTGCTTGAAGCATAAAAAATAACGCCACCCGGTGCATCTCTTACCGCTTCTAAAGGATGCTTCAGTGCAAGGGTGTTTCGAGGATTTGAGCACATTGGAGGTTTTGCCCGGACCTCTGTAAGGGAATTTTTTTTTTTTAATAAACGAGCTCTATTTTTATGCATTTTTATTCTCTCTGGCTCCTTATTTGTCTTTTTTTATTATTCTTTCTAGAATAATTAGAAATTCTAATGTGAAAAATATAAGTAATTGTTAATATTAAGTATTGAGCAAAAACAGAATACTCTACAACTGCTATCATTAAAAATGAAATGACAAGAGCTGAAAATTAGTTAAATGTATCAATTTATATGTTAACAGTGGTGGAAGGCAACTTAGTACATTTGTTCAAATACAAGTATTAATGGAAAGACAGGTTATTAGATCCAGGGTTTTTTATTATTATTAGGCCTCATCCTACTTTTGAAACATACATAAAGCCTACATATTAAGATTTGGGGCTCGTTATAAAACATTTCGGGCTAAAGCCTCGAACGCCAAGGCCTAACAATGCCACTGCCTCAGTACCTCAGTATCTGATGCCAAGGGCCACTGACCAAACACTGGTATTTGGGAGTGAGACCGGCTTAACAAGACACTTTCTGTCAATACACAGTTGCTTTGATAAATTATGCCAAAATTACATTCAGCATTAAACATTTTCTTTTTTTGTTCTTCTACTCTCTTCTACGCTCTTCTACTTAGACCTGACAGGTCATGAAAGTTCAATATTTCAGTCACATTCATGTAATCATGAAGGAAGGAAGCAGAAAGCATAAATTCTGTGTGTGGATCTCAGTGCACACTTCTTTGTTTTACAAGACTGTGAAAACCTTTAAACACCAGCAACAAAAGACTTTCAGTCCTCTGTTAGGTTCTCATGAGTGGATTCACATAAATTCTTTTGAGATACTTCAGAGGATGTCATTAAAAAATACATATATAATATTTTTTTTAATAGGCCTACAAGTGTAATTTTGCCATTCATATTGAAGCCAATTCTGACATAAACATACCACCATAAAACGACCAAAATTTAAAAAAAACGCTGCACAACAGTATTGAACTTTTAACTTCTTTGTGGTGCAGATACATCATAAAGAAACAGTGTCATTAGCCATACCATAGTAAATGGACATCTGACAGTCAGGTTTGCTACAAAAGTAACTTCAATCAAATCTTTAAGCTCTGATATTATTGTGTTATCAAGCACTTCAAATTAACATATCCCCTGCTGGTTGTCATTGGGGAGACACAAAATAAAAGGAGATGAACTCTGAGAAAAAGCAACATTCAAAATTATGCTGCAATATCACAGAATGGCTGCAGTCGAATAGTCCTTTTTGCTTCGGGAGATTTCTAACTGAGTGAAATGACCTGTAAGTATCTGAGCAGCTGCCACAATAAGAGCTGTTCAAATCCTCCTAATATCAAGGAAAGGTGCTTTAGTGCTTCCTTTATAATCTCCTTTATCACGGGATACACTAGACCATCCTGTACCATAGGGAAAGAGGAAATTCTCCCACAATCCTTCGCGGCAGCAACATTTAAAGCGACACACCATAGTGGCTGTCCTTTGGGGAATCAATTATTTTATTACAAAAATGATCCACAGTCCGTATGAGTTTAACATCTTCAAAACACAATAATGTCAACTAGTAAGGTGTTTACTTAGCTGGTTCTTATGCTGCTACATGCACAGACTTATGATCAGATCTTTGCCTTAAATGTACACATTTTTAAAAACATTATTGCTTTTCATATGCTCATTTTTGTTATATTTTATTATGTCTTATATATATTTAATATTTACTATTTGATGTTTTCTGTAATGGAGCCTCTGTAACCGAAGTGACCTCTGCCTCGATCTGAATTTTTTTGATGTGACTTAAGTGGTTAAAATGGTACATACAGATTCAACAAAGTCTACCCATGACACAAACTATCGAACTAAATCGAGGCCTCAGCTGCTGTGATCAGCGAGCCAAAATTACTATTTTTGTCATGGAGTCTGGTGGCTTTGACGAGAGCATAGATGGAGAACTGAGGCCATTAACAGCTTCCCTGTCAGAACGGGCTGTCTGACAGAAAGGTAGAACAGTGAAATACTCACGATATAGTGTACACCTAAGATGATATTGATTTTTTTTTTAAGACGGACTTTTTTAAGGTGGCTAAAAGACATTTTGTTGCTCCCCCCATCTATAGCAGTACATGGCTTAGCTTCCGTGTCAGCACACCTGCCACATCCCTAAAGTGGGGGAGTGCTGACTGCTAACTACTACACTGACTATAGATAAGTACCACATACAACCCCACTTCAAAAGATCTGAAACTATCCTTTCAAGATAAACAGTTGGCCTAAAAACAGGAAGTAAATATTCAGCCTAGAAGTGCTGTTTAAAATGTGTATGACTCAAGCTGTGTGGAAGGCTGTCTTAAACTTTAGAAAATACTGGAAGAAGCCTGACAGTGTTTTGTGACTGTGCCCTCAGGTCTGTGCCAGATGTCAGGTTGCACCACTTAGCTCCCGAGGTCAGAGAAATTGAGCAGGTATGTACATGACAAGTACGAATAGCTGTTTGTGTGAGTAGCCATAATTGCGCCGATAGGAACCATTACCTGTCCTTCCCAGGTGAGATTATCAAGTCAATGGTCTTGAACTAATGACCAGAACATTGAGCCCAGACCTCCGCGAGCTGCTCAGTGCCTGAGTGGCAGAGAGGAAATCTGTCTGAGAGGAAGCACCAATCAGCCTCTTCTACAGTCACTGGTAGGAAACTTCTGGACAAATGAATGACGTTTTGTAAGAGCAATAAGTGAAGAGTCAGTCCCTCCCTGGTCACAAGAATAATGATTCACAGCTCTACCGTGACTTATTCAATTAAATATTGCTGTGGAAAGATTTTCTCAGATATTGTCATAGGTGCTAGTTTATTTCCCTAAAATGTTTCTGCTTTCTAAAAGTTTAAGCAGAAACAATAATCCATAAATCAAATGTTGATAAGAAGGAATGAGGCTATGTATATGTGAAACAGATAGAGAGAATTTTCACCTGAAAAATTCCCCTTTGGCTCTATGAAACACTTTTGCATCTGAAGTTAATTGTTTTGGTTATACAGACCGCAACTGTACTGTTTTTTGTTCAGTCTTAAAGCAAAAAGTTCCCAAAATCAACTGTACACTACTACTTGCCCAGCACCAAGCAACAGGTTAGCAAAGTTAACAATTAGCTGAGGAATATAGTGGTGCATTTAGCAGTTAAAGAGCCAGATATTCACCTCAGAAGTTGGTGGAGACCAAAACAGAGAGAACATTGGATATTCACCCAGGTCAACTAAAACATGACTTCAAATAAATGCTAATGTCGCTCTATGTTTGATGTATGAGTAGACAACTGTTTGCTAACATGGTGGTCATATCAAGTTTATAATATGACAACATGCTAATGTTATGTCTCCATCTTTTTATATGCACTGTCCTTTAACTAAGAAAAAAAGTTAAACCTGTTATATAATAAAGTACAGTAGGTTTACTTAGATACCATCTTTCTGTCATTCCCTGCCTCATCTGATGCAGATTTGAGAAATGTGCAGGCACACCTCTATCAGTTTGTCTCGACATCTCTCCTGGCATTTGAAAAAGGAGAGAGATAGAGCAATGTGTTGAGTTGTCATTTGGGTTGGTTGTAACACTTTCTGAAAGGTGTTACAACCATCCGCACTCCTGTCAGCTATTGTTCATCTAACTTTAGCAGCATGCTGGTTTGAAATAAGCAAAGATGAAATCCCTCAAATTTTACCAAAGATACGACTCTCTAATATTATTTAAGACACATAATTCTAACTTCATCAGTACCAATCTAAACATAGACTTGGTCCCAAAAATTACTTCATGCCTGGAAATCTGTGTTTTGGCTGTAAATTTGCACATTTATTCACACAGCTATGACACTTTTACATGCAAGGTCAGGAAGGAAGTGATCAAACATGAAATTAATAACTCTTAAATCAACCCTTCTCGGTAAAGAAGTGCTGCTATAACCATCCCCAGTCTCCCTACGAGCTAATAAACAGGATGCAAGGCTTGTAGTTTTCCACATTCATGGACTGTCCATCAGTAGCCTAACACTTTTTTTGGCATGTACGCAGCTTTTCAGAAACACAGAAGGCTGGTGTTAAAGGAGAACTTCAACCGAAAAATGATCATTTGTTTAACAAAAACTGACCATGTGTTACCTAGATTTCATGAAGAAAACTGTTTCAAAATTTCAGAACCAAACAAAAGGCAAAAATTCTTTAGGAATTGACGTATACAGGGACCACTTTTAACAACAGCAAGTCTATATCATTACATTAATTTGCAAACTCTAACACAGCTTGTGCAGTTGTCTCAAGCATTTTTGCTAAAACATTACGATTTAATATACGTCTGCACAAACATGCGTGCACCTGGGTTTGAACTCTGCTCACGTGGTGCTCATTGGCATGCACGTGTACATACACAAAACTCTGAGCACTCCTCATAGGCCAAAGTGTTTTCCATTGTAACTTTTTAGTCAAAATGCTTGTATTTGGGAAGTACTGAGCATACAGCTGGAGAAATGAGACTTGGAATTTACTGAATGAGTTGTGTGAGAGTTTGTTAACAAATGTTTTGATATAGCTTCTTTTGGGCTGTTAAATTTGCTCCGAACAACTTTAATTGATGAAGAATGTTTGACTTTTTTGGATTCATTGTGGAGGCATGCAGGAAAAACAATGTTTTCTTCACAAATTCAAGGTAACACACGGTGAGTAACTGGAATACAGATGGTCATTTTGAGAGTGAACTATTCTTTTAGGGGTTGCCACTGGACTGTTATTCAAACTACTTTTACACAGAGACAATATTAAAAATCATGAGTGTTTTCCTTGAAGAAAATATTCAGTTTTTGTCTTTAAGACACCCTTTGTTAGAATATCCTTAAATGCCATCATGCACGTGGAAAGTAACTTTTTTGCGTCTAAACAAAGCCATCATCCCAGCTGCCTGGTACCATGTTGGAGTCCTAGACGTGATTAGATGGATGATAAGAATGATACAAAAGAGCCGCTTTTGTATCGGGTAGGGCTTTAATAGCACCACATCTGCTCACCTCAAAATAAGAGCGAACCATAATCTCACACCTGCTGTTGGATTTCGCTCAGCTGCACCGACAGATAAATCTCGTGGACTGGCACACAAATGCGCACACACAGACACTCACACACACCCAGACTGTCAGTGTGAATCCGAACGTCTGAGGCCAAACATCTGGAACTAATGCTCAAGGAGAGTCTCGCTGATTTTATTGAATTATTCTCCTTCCGAGAAGAACTCTATTTGGTCGACACTTTAGAGAGGGGGAAAGTCAACTCGACATCTGCAGTGCATCGCCCGGAGCAGCAGTACATGAAGTGTAGCTGTCCTGTTTTTCAGGACTAAAATTAATATCATGTTTCCAAGGCAATCCTGTTAGCACTGTCTAATCCAACTCAGATTGGCGGACTTGAAGACTGGTCTCAGAGGCAGTTTGAGGATTACCCAGCTTGAGTTTCATAGACACCACACTTGCTGGTTGCTATGTTTCGGCCAGACCTGAGGATGGCATATTCAGAGAGGAAAACCAGGCTGCTCTTGTGCACTATTCAATGTTTTCTTTCAAAAAGTAATTTACCAAAATTCTCACAAATTTCACATAACCATGAGCCTTTGATTTGTGAATAACCCACATATTTGGGAAGGCTGTAACACGAGACAAATGCGTTTACTATACCAGGGTATTCAGAAGTCTTGATGGTATGATTTTCAGTACCAATAAAATTACAAGATGTTCCACTCTGAGGTGAGTTGACAGAAACCACAACTTCTGAGTGGTGGGGAAAACATTACAGGACTGTAAACGGTCGGCCAGACACAGCAGGAAGAGACTGCGTGAAAAACAGCATATTTTCATATGTTGACCAAACCAGAGTTGGTGGTTGTTGAAACAACTAACCAACTAACTAAACGACTAACGAAACTAGCCTAGACGGTTTTGGTGAGTTTTATTTTGTTTCTGTTAAGTTTGAATGATGAGTTTACAAAGGTCACATTAGTTAGATTAAAGAGAGAAACTTCAATTCAGAAGGTTTATGGTTGTATTCCTCTGTTAAATAAGGACATAAAGTGTAAGAATTTCAACTTTTTTGTCATTTTGTGGGTTCCTATTGTTCATTTATTAAAGCCACAATGCTAAGAGACCTTCCATCAGGGGCGGGCAGGTGTAAGCGCTGCACATTAATACCATCATTTACCATGCTGCCTGGTGAAATATATGAAAGGTATAAAAGTATTAAAAAAAATAGATACCACCCAAGTCTATCAATGACAGGAGTAAAGAAGGTAGCAATCTCTGTAAGGAGGTAGGGTGGTAGATGGGTCACAAAAAACAAGACTTTCTCAAGGAGACTGGTATTCAGAACCGTGTGCATTTACTATGATTCATTTTAAGATACATCAACCTAATGTTTGTTTTCATAAACCTAACCTTCATAATTTTATGTTAAGTACTTATAAATATTCGTGGGGTGCTAATTCATAGGAAATCAGGGTTGTAAGAGGATATGTCGGGAAAAACGTCAATCTATGAGAAAAAGCAAAACAACTCTGGTCAGTGACATTTTCATACTGAAGTCTTTGTTGTTTACACCACACACATTAAGGGCTAAATGATGAAATAATGACGAGCAACAACAGCAACTGAGAACTCAATACAGCACAAGCAGCATGTGCCATTCAATTGTAGTCATCACTCTGGGGGCTCACAGTCTCACATGGCTTCTGAAGGCTGTCAGTGTTTGATATTTGCTGGTATATGTACATCTGTTCCTCATGTCTGTGTGGATATAAGAAGTTTTTGTGCTGCAGCTGGAGTTTCACTTTTCGGCTCTGCCAACATCTCTTTCTGTCTAGCTTTCTGTTGTCCGTTCCACTGCCCAGAGGGGGAACAGTAAGTCTTTCAGACAACAGTCTGTATCGTGTCCGAGGCTTAGGTTGACGCAAAATGAAAAAAGTTGGTCCTCAAGCACTGCTGAACATAGCAACTTTAGGTTAAGTCATTATAGGTAAAACGCAGCAGATAAATTACTTCTCCCTCATCCACTTACACAGCATTCATCAGAGAGGAGAATACATTAAAGCTAATTGAGCATTTTTGCCATTTGGGCTGTATTAATTGAAAAGCCATCACTGCCAGCCATGCACCAAATGACCACATTAACTGTCAACATTATGTTTGACATCCCACTAGATGAAGTAGTGCTTGGGGAGCTCTCAGTGAGCTCTTAGAAACACCAGACGAGAGAGAGAGAGGAGCCATGCTAAGCTTGTGTGTAGGTGGTCGGGCCTAAAGTCAAAGAACAAATTGCCGTCTCTTTGCGTCACTGGCGCTAATCACCGATGGATGGATTTGCCGTGTCATCCAGGATTTGTGTCTGCTGAGATGAAACAGTACAAACTTTTCATGGTGTGTTGTAAGTTCACGCGGAGAGGAAACAGAAAATAGAAAACGAGCCCCGCAGTCTATTTAGAGACGAGCGCTTACAAGCTGTTTTCCCCCATTTGCACCTCATTTCTGTTCGCAGCGCATCTATCATGTCATATCTTTTGCCTGCAAGATATTTTCACCCTCGTTGCTCCTTGGGTCTCACCCTGTTTGAGTATCTGAGCCTGTGTTTCAGAGTGGGTAGCCTGGGGAATAAAATGCAGATTCCTGTCTCCTTTGGTACTCAGTGCACTGCACTCAGTCATGCTCAGCCCCGTGCAGTGTACTGCTTGTAAGATGACAACAGTGCTTAATTTTAACATAAAGGTATATGCCAGATCCCTCTAGATATTCTCTGACTTGTGTATTTGCTCAAGTATTATGTGGCATTCAGCTATGTCAAGTTCACGGCAGACAAAAAAGCTGAAGCATTACATTTAAAATTGCTTAGCTTTTGTGAAAAGCTTAAAAAACAAATCAAGAGGAATAAGCACCCAGAGCTATTTTGCTCACATAGACGTTGACAAGCACACAAGGCTTTCTGAATGAAATGCAAATTCTTGTCAGTCAGCTACATACAACAGTTACATACTGGATGTAATCATAATGTTGTAATAAACATGAATTTTGTGATTTTATGCCTCCCTGAACAAGTCAAGTTTCAGTTACAGTTTACATCCATGTTTGTCCATTCTCATGACAGTGGACATGCTTCACACACACACACACACTTAACAAAGGCACACACAAGAGCCATAAAATCAGCACACTTCCAAGATGAACACCCAAGATTACTGCCACCAATTCAGTATCCGACCAAATGTCTCGCCTTCTGTTCATCAGCTTTGACTTTCAAAAATGGCCTGAAAAGTGTTTTTGCGAAACATTATGATGTCACAGTGAAGTTGACATCTGATTTTTGGGATAGAAAATGTCATCAATTTTATCCTAACAGACATTTGTGTGAAATTTTGTTATAATTAGCATAAATGCAAGAGTTATGGCCTGAAACATTTTTCATGGGATCACAATGACCTTGACCTTTCAACACCATAATGGAATTGGTTCATCCTTGAGTCCAAGTAGAATTTGAGTGAATGCCCTCAAGGGCTCCTTGAGATATTGCCTCACGAGAAGGTCACAGTTGACATGACGTTTGACTCTGACTCTGACTCTGACAAAATCCAATGAATTCATTGTTGCAATCAAGTCAGCAATCTGGGGGAAAAGGAAGAAATTCTTGAGGAGTTCTTGAGATACTGCAAGCACAAGAATGACACAGATGCAAAGTCAAGGTGACTATGACCTTTGACCACCAAAATATAATAGGCTCTTTGTTTATCCAGATGGGCGTTCTTGCCAACTCTGAAGAAATTCTGTGTTTTTAAGATACTGTGCTCACGAGAATGAGACAGACAGACAACCCAAATACATAATACATCATTTTTCTGAATAATTAAGCCCAAATAATAAGAAATACAATAGACTGAGGTTCACCCTGTAACTTTAGTGTTTTTGGGGTTTGTAATAAGACAGTATTACCACACCTATCCTTAGTTATATAAAATATAAGCAACTGAAACGGCAAAACACAGATCATATATTCATATAATATATTATGAATTAGCCTTATATTCATACTGCAGCATGTGTTACCCTGTGTGACTCTCTCCCTAGTGTGAAAAGACGTTGTCCTTAATCTCCCCTCGAGGACATTCCTGAAGCTTTCAAATTTCTCCAAGGATACTTTAATCTGAATATGCCTTAGAGACATGAGCCTCTGATGAGACTCTACTGAGCCTTATTTTCATGTAGGCATGTTGGCGAATGGTAACCAGTAGAGACAGACGGCGCTAGTATGGGGAATGAAAGTGCAGGGTGCACAGTGGTGGTGCATTTTTATCATTTTTGTGGATGAATGCCAGGATGCACATGGAAACAGGTGGGGAAGTGAGGGACTGGGGGAAAAAAGCATGGTAGGCTTTTTAAAAGTCAAAATCCCTTTGACACACTGACAGCTTAGAAACGGGGTGGAAAGTACAGTGGAACGTCTCCCAAGAGGAAACTTGACTGAAGTTATGATGTCTCCATTTAAACTCAGTGATTCTGGGCACTTCAAAAGTAACAGCATTCACCATGTTTTGGTTCGCAGTTGTTAATCACACCATGGTGAAATACTTCTGAAAGAATAAGTATTTTGCAGCCTGTTTTTCAATGAATTAATCATCAATGAAACATAATGTGTAAGGGGTTGCATGTAATGACCAAACCACAGAGGATTAACACCCAATCCAGCGGTTCCTGTCAGAGCTCTACAGCGCATTTTAAGTCACCGGAAGAAAATGTTGGCTTTTTGCATTCTGTAAACCACAGGCATGTTATATTTGTATGTTTCATGCATATCACATAAACGTTTCAAAAGTGATGTAGCAGGTGAGCTGAATTTAGTGATGGGTGGTGTGTCTGCCAAGCTGCAGGACAATAAAGACCAGTGTTCAGAACCAAAAAACAACAAAACCAGTTGTTATTTAGCAAGTTACCCATGTGTTTCCAGTAGCTTTTAAGGCACCACAAGTGGGTGTTTTGTAGCAACCTGTTTTTCTAGTGGGGAAAGTGCTACAAAAAGTTGCTTTTAGAGACATTGCTGCCTTGCCTGCTTGGATAGTGTCACTGCCAAAATATGATCTTTCCTGACTATAATCAAGTGGTTCTTAATCTAACTACGTTAACCATGGCAGTGTTAAAACGTACCTGCTACATAATAATATGAAAATGTAAAGCATCTGTCGTTTGCAGAAATGCAAAATGCCAATAACTTTTCTGCTGACTCGGTGAGCATTTTACCATTTTTGAGCTCAACAAAACAAAAAACTGATAAACTGATGCTAACTTTGCAGCACTAAACAGCAGACAAAGTGAGAAGCTAGTTGGTGAATATAGCAGAGTATTTAACAGCTTAAAAGCCTAAAACACCTCAGTGCTTTAATTTTAAATGACCAATCATCTTATTTGACTAGATAATCCCAACCAATAACCGATGATTAGCTACTTTACTGATCATGATCACCTCTGACGATTAGAGGTAAATATGATGCTAAAAAGGTTCATTTACGTGATATGATGTATATTTTAATGCCAGATGAAGCCGTAGAATAGAAAACATGAAGATGCCATCAGGGGCTAATAGACCTGCTCAAATCCTCAGAAACACAGAGGTCCACAGACAATTTTCCAACAGCCAGATTGTAATCCTATTATATCAGGCACTCTGCTCAGACAAATGAAATCATCTGCTGCAACTGGAGGGAGGCCAAGTTTACATAAATAAATTAAGAAACAGATTCACTTCCACCCCCTTCAGTGATTGCACCTGGATTCCCTAAACAGAAAAACAGCATAATTTCACTGATAAGGGCCTCTAAATAAATTGCACTCAAACTTTATTTGATTCAAATGGGTCTTCATGTTTTTGCTCCGTAAAATATGCAATGCATTGGTCAATGTAGTGTGCATAATTTTTTTTTTCTTCAAAGTAAATACACAGAGAGTTAGAAAGCTGTTTAACCCATAGTGTTAATCTGTTAATTGTGAGCGTAAATGACTCTAGTAGTGTCATTGGTGAGACCTTTAATGCAACATTACTTTCACATAGATGGTAGTAAACAGACTAGAAAATGGCCTCTCACATCATTTAAATCAGTGATTCTCAACCAGGCGTATTTGTGCCTTAGGGGCTACGTGGAAAAATTATGGAGTAGTCTGATTTAAAAAATGGATAAGTCGCTGGTTGAAATAGTGGAAAGTAATGGATAACTGGTTGAAACAGATAGGGGAGACTGGGGTCGGTTGGCACATTTTTTTTTTTGCATAATATGTTGAATTATGTTGTGAATTACATTCTAACCAGCAACAAATAAAAGATTATGGTCTCAGCTATAAATGTTTTCATGTAATATGCGCAATTTTTTTCTAAAATTAGGATGAATTAGGATTTGCTATTTTCTGATAAAATTATCAGAAAATAGCAAAAGCAACCAATATAGATTTGAAAATTTAATTTAAACAGGAACCAGAAAGCATGAATAATTAATATAAAATCTGCCCATTCTTAAAACTAAACATTTTTAAGAAATTCACTAGAAGGAATGTCTAATGACTTTTACTACTGACTATACATTGTAACAATAATTCACAAAAAATATAAACATTGTTTTTAATCTTTCTAAATACTTTTTAAACTCTAAATACAGTTATTTTTACAACTAACACACCCTGCTCACATTTGACACAACTTTGTGGTGAATTCAACTTTATGTTAACCAGCTGCCATCTCTCATCATAGACTTTTTAATCTTATATCAAAATGTAGCTGATTCCTATGTCTATTATCTACAAGTAAAACATTTCCAATATCTCTTTCTAGCACCGTTTTCTAAACAATCTTTTTTTACTTTTGATTGTATAAAACTGAAATAATACCCTCACCAAAACAGACTTTGATGTATTTTAACATGGCAGAATAGTGGTGTAGAAAGAAAATGTATTGTCATTGTATTTTTGTGTCTGTGAACATCAAAGGAGCAAAAAAATGGATATATGCCAACTATTTAAAATATATGGTTAAAAGTTACAGATAAATGGTTGCCTTAGCAAAGCAATGAATTCATGGTTGTAAACCACTGCTTAATATAAATGCTTAAAGTATCTAATGAATAAACTGCCAAAGTAGATTCCACTGCAAATGGCGAGAAGTACAAATGTAAACATAACTGACCAAATGTGACAGTTCAGCGTTATAGAAACAACCTTTACACCTTTTTTTGAAAAATCAGTAGTGTTGAATAACATCCAGTTTTACATCAGTTCAAATTAACATGCTGACTGGTGTCTGTAAAGAGATCCATGTTGACTGCATGGTATTGATGTGTGCACACACTCATTACACACACACTTGCAAAGTATCAAAGAGGGAGAACATAACAATGTCTGATAGTGTTAATGAGATTGAGCTTCAAGGTAGCAGCCCGTTTCAACAGCCAAGTGTGGATGGATGGGGCTGTTTGATCACTTGTTATCCAGGTGCGCTGCTCCAAGGTTGCTGTGTTATTGCATCTTGACTAATTATGTAAAGTCAATACCAAAGTCTTTTCACATCTAAATTCATTAGGCTTGGCAAGGATCCTTCCCCACTGCTACAGTCGCTAAAGCTACATTATGAAAATCCTGGACTTTATTTCAACCAAGACCCGATCCATGTACTCTGACTGAGCTTTGTTCTGAGCTCTTGTAAGTCATGAATGTCCCTTAATGGCAGGGTATCTGGCCAGCTTTGGAGAAAAAATAAACTTTACTGTGTTTGTTATATTGAGACTGTTTTTCCCCCCCCATGCAAACATGTTGCTCAGAACTAGACTGAAGTCACATTTATTCATCTGTGGCCATGTGTGTCTGTGTGCACGTGTTGGGGGTAAGAAGGTGAGCAATGTGAACCTTTGTTTCCTAAAATAGTCAGTTTCATCTCCCCAAGTAAGACAAATGAATGCAATTTCATTCTGAAACCCCTAAATGAATGGATATTGTGGCAAACATGTCATTAACCTGGCCCTGAAGAAATTATATGATGAATTAAAAACAGGAATTGAAACGAGAACTTCACTGACACTGTGAGAATTCCCATTAGTGGCCGAGAAAATGAAAGATCTTTCATCAAAGGCTGAGATGACAGCGCTGTATCATTCACTCCTAGCAGCTGGATGTGCCTCTTTTTTATGCAGGAACCTCAGATTAATGCTTATCTGTACTTCTACGACGTAATACTTGAGTCTTCTCCCTCTATTTAATCTGATTATTTAGTGCGCCCGTGGAGAACAATTTCCTACAATGGAAAGAAAAACACACCTCCCCTCATAGTCACTTATTCCACTGAGAGCATTTCCCGATTTGAAAAGTGGATTTCATCACAGGCATAAACACTGTTGTAACTGAAGTACTTGTTTTCTTTCTTTGTCCTGCGACACGCAAACTATATCAAATGTGAAGTAATGATCCTGAGTGTATTACATTTTAATGGCGTTATTACAGCATACGAGTACAATTAGTTCATCAGCAGAAAGAGGAGATAATTTCCAATGGCTCGGCTCCATTTAATGGCAGTCCCAGGGATGCTGGCGCAGCAGAATAACACCCTGTACCAGAGGACCGCAACAGTGGATGACATTTAGAACCATAAACAGCCACTTATAAGTTGTGATTGTGTCGGCAATTTACCTGAAGGGCCACTGTACTTAGTAAAAACCGGTGTGCTCAAACAAAAGAGCATGATTGGCTTCGTCATAGGAAATAAGTTAACGTGCCATGCAAAATCACTCTTGAATTTCATTCAACAGCTTAATTTACAACTATAGCCAGCGTATCTGCAGACAGGCTTAAGTCAGATGCTGCTGCTTCATTATATCCTGTAATGCTCCGCCATAAAAACAGGTAAGTCAGTAGAGATCAGATGATGTATAGCTTCAGTAACACCCATTCCATGACATCAATTATTCTTTGACAGTTTCACGGTTGTCGGGCCACCCATAATGATATCCGATGGGTCAACTTGAAATTGGACAGGTGAGACGGTATGTCATCCTGACATAAGGACAATGGGAGCAGCATGGGCTTTGATAGCGAGAAAAATTGATTTAGGGGCATTTTTGCCAACATTTTTAGCAGGCGTGAAGATCACTCTTACATATTTCCACTGGAGGGATTTTTCAGGGGTGACAGATTTTAGTAAAACAAGCCTTAAAGCAGGGGTCTTTATCATTTTCAGGACAAGGACCCCTTAGCCGAAAGAGAGACAGAGCAGTGACCCCCTACTATATATAATGTATAAAATTGAGTTGCATATTTTACTGGGCCGACAATAACGTGTAGGGCCTCTGTAACTGCCACGTGTAAACATACCTTTGTATCAGTGGTGGAATATAACTACGTACATTTACTCAAGAACTGTACTGAAAGATAAATTTTAGGTACTTAAACTTTACTTGAGTCTTTTCTTCTCACTTTATACTTTTATTTCACTACATGTCAGAGGAAAATATTGTAATTTTTACTTCTCTACATTTACCTGAAGGCTTTAGTTACTGGTTACTTTACAAATTAAGATTTTTGCATAAATAGCATAAGAAAAGAAAAACTACACAACAGTTAATTCCAAGTACAGCTGAAACAATGAGTCTAATAATCAATAAGGCATTTGACAGAAAAATTAATTAATTGCCATTTTTAAAAAATAAATATTTAAGTGGTTTTAGAATTTATTTTGAATAATTCTGGGGATTGTTTTTTTAAAGATTTTTCTGGATTGGATACTTTTACTTACTTTTAATACTTTAAGTACATGTACTTGATTTTATTGAGTTACACTTAAGTGACATTTTTAATGCAGGTCTTTCACTTGTAACAGAATAATTTCACAGTGTGGTATTAGTACTTTGAGTAGAGGATCTGAATACTTTTTCGACCCCTGCTTTTTATGTATATAATATTAAGCTATTAAAATACTTTTTGACAGATTCATATATTTAAACATCATGTTATAATGTTAAACATACATTTGAAAGGCACATTTGTTTTGTTTAGTCTAGCTAGCTTAAATATATGCAGGAGGAATCATGGGTAACAGTCACCCTATAATCCATATATTAGTGTGTATAATATATTATAGTGTGTATCGTAAATCCAGCCTGTTCTCATTCCAGACTTGTCAAATACCGCCATTTGGTTAGTGATTTAAGCATCAGACACAGACGCAAAAAGCCACTTCTGGCGGCACTATAATACACCGTCGGGGGGTTAATTTACAGCGCCGCCAGACAGCACCTGAAACTGTGGTATGATATGCCACCAAACAGCTTCAGTCTGAAATGCTGCCACCAACAACATAATATAAGGAGCTAGACAGTCTATACGGCAAACAGAAGGGCGAGGGATGGGTCCAACAAACCCTGGACTTTCACCAATGAGCTGCTGTTCGCTTCTCCTATGATTGCACAGGCAAGGAAACATAAATACAAGGTCTTTAACCAACACTGTAAGTTTATTTTGAAAAACACTGTATCCCTCTAATGAGGAGTAACTGTACATTTCTTGTGAAAACGGATTTTCAAAAGACACAATGCATTTCAAGCAGCACAGTGGTGTAGTGGTCAGCACTGTCACCTCCCAGCAAGAGTTTCGGGTTTTGGGTTCTCCTGCTTCCTCCCACAGTTAGTCACAGACCCGGAAAATCAACATCAGATGCAGAAGGATACCTAGCGTGTCACATGTCCACATACATGGCGCTGACCAAGTGGCTACATTTGATGCGTTGGGATGAGATTTATCCTTGCTAATTATATTTAAATCAGTATTCTCAGATACATTATCATTTTTGAAGACAAAAAAAAACTAAAAAAAATATCCAACAATGATTTGGCGGCCCCCCTGTTCTATCTCTGAGGACCCCTTAGGGGTCACAGACCCCCTATTGAAGAGCCATGCTCGACCAGATTATCTGTTCTGTTTTTTGTCACAGATAATAATATTGGAAAATAGTGTTTGTGTGGTAAAAATGTTCATATAAGTAGAAGAACCTTCATGTTTAAATATAAAAGTTATACGTTAAAAATGTGATCCTGTCAGCTCCAAATAAAGACTGTGCTAACCTCCAGCTGTGAGAAGCTCGAGAAAGCCTCAGTCGCTTTGAAAACAGTCATACACGCTCCTGAGAGAGATTACCGTCAATGCCTGAGTTGCCACGGCTGCATAGCGAGAATCCCTGATGTTTATTTTCCCCCCAATGCTTTTAAAAACTGCAAGAGTGGAGATACTAATCAGACTCTAAGTTCTTTTATACGTGAAGAATCATGTAGCCTCTGCTGCCGCTGCCTTGTTCTTGTCACTCCTTAAAAAATGATAAATGATTTTGCAATGTATTAAATAAATTACCTTGAGCAAGACGAGGAGAGTGCGGATCTGTGCGTGGGAGCTGATAAAGGTGTCCTTGAGATATTTCATGCAAGAAAAATTCACAGTGGATTAAAACAAACTAGGCTGTTGCAAATAGCTCTGTGCTGTGGAGCTGAAGAAGCTCCCTGTGATTTGCCTGCAGTGCTACTCGGCTCCAGTCACTTCTACAGAAGCCTCGCTGTGTCTAATGCTTCTCCACCAGCTACGGTGAACACTCAGTTAGTGTCACTTCATCTCTCTGTATTCTAAGTGAAAGGTGATTGTTTAATAGATATAATATAGCATGACAAAACAAACTGTGTGTTCATTTTTCTCAAGCAATGTTTTCATCAACATAAGTTCATTTTCCTGCACGCCTGTCTACCTGGTGTACATTAGTATGTATATCATACCCATTTCCACCAATTTAATGACAAAGTAAAGATCCTGTAAGTCATAATAATGAGAAACTGTTCTCAAAATGATGAGAAGCTTGCTTAAAAATCATGACTTAGTATTTCAGAATAATGAGAAACACTCTCAAACTATTGATTTAATATCTAAAAATGATGAGAAAGTCATTGTCTTGAGATAGTAACTCATTATTTCAAGAAAGTCAGACTATATGTATAATCACTTTAAGGACCTTTATTTAATCACTCTGGTGGAAACTGGCTTCACTACATTAAAATACACTAGATTTGATTAAAGATTTATCTATAAAAGTGTGATAAAGCTTCATTTTAGGAGCCCTGTAGTTTATTTGCTCTAATTAAGTACTTCAAAATAACTGCTGCATAACCTTGTTTTGTACACGCCACTTCTTCCATTAAAAAAAATAAATAAATAAATAAAAAAATGGTTCAACCCTTTGAAACCTGAGCAGATTGATTTCTTTCAAAAATATAGGAAGATGGCAATGAGCAACATAAGAAGAAATTACCCAAAATTTAGCTGGAAATAAATTAAAAAATTACCAAAAATGTACTTAAAATATTAGTGACCAAACAAAAAGAGGGGAAAAGAAAAAAAAAGTTAAAAACAAAAACAAACAAGGAAATGAGCTATAGACCTAAGTGCTTGAAAATAACTATTCTGAAATGTGATTTTGAATATGTAATTATGATATAAACATAGCTTTCTGGACATTTTTTTTTAAATTTACAAAATCTTGCAGCTTGAGGAACATTCTTGCAACCCCCCCACACACAGATCCTCCTGTTTCATAATAAGGAGATCTAATAGGGTGGGTGCGTGGTGGGTCCTTGCCATTAATTTTGCTCTGTTTAGATTTTAATTTTTTTTACTGCAATGCTATGTATCACACATATCCTTGCTGTCATAACTATGTGTATCATGAAACTTAATTAAAAATTGATCACAAAAAATCTAATTAAGTTTCAGGATTCAGAGGAGAGTTGTTCATGTTTACTCATATTTTTGAAGTGTCAGAGACCACAGGAATAACATGTAAGAATTTTTAAATTGGCTACTCAGAGCCTCTCTCTGGTGATGACACTTGACAGTGTTTAAGAAAGTATGCATTTTCTTTTGCTTTCTATTCAAGAAAACCATTTTCTCTGCCTAAACCAATAACTATGTAATGTCTATAGTGGAAATAGAAAATGTTTATAACTCTACTGTATTCAGGCCGTTTGGTTTATGGCTCTGTCACGACCAGCAGCAACAGTTTCAAGATATTTTTGTGGTATAAAACACCCACTCGCACACAGATACAAAAACAAGCACAAATAAACAGGCTCAACAAACCAAACACATTTCCCAGAGAAGGAAATCCACAAACACACACAGACAACTGACATGTTTCTCTCTGTGGATACCTGATGTGATGAAACAGGCGCCAGTGCAGTCACAGACTTCATTCTATACTAAACTGTTTAATATATCAGCACTATGGATGGCACTTCAGCACCATGGACAGGGGAAGTGAAGGTCTATTCAAAGAGACTGAATCCCTGCAAAGAGGCTGAAATGGGCGGTTATTGCATACATGGAGAGGTGGGTGTCACTCACGCTCCAATGAGCTGTGTGTCCTCTCGCTTAAGGTCAATAAGCTTCTGGTCAGTTTGGTGTCTCTTTCCAAATCCATTAGCTCCTCAAGAGTCAGCTGTGTTTGTTTTTTCATTCTAATCTGGGATTTTTTGGTTGAATGGAAACAGCACAATGACAGTGCCAAAGTGTGAAAATTGCTGAATAAATGCTGAAGTGATCTCAATTTCTCTACCTAACATGTGCAATAAATTGCAGTTATAAAACATAATATTGTCTCTGGAGTTCATGGATTTTTTTTTTTTTTTATATGCCCTCTTCAGTGTGTTATTAATGTACAAATGAAACACCCTCAAGGAATCAGAGAGGGCATGACCATATCTTAGATGAAAAAACGAGGCGAGAAAGAGCGAAAGTTGCAATAAAACCAAAGTAAATCCCTCTGATACCATTTGGCAGACGGTTGCTTGATATACCTCAGGCTGGATATTAAAAATCTCAGATGGGCTGTCCAACTGACAACTTAATCCATTTAGAGACACTGAGTAAGCAGCAGGAAGCTGAGTCAGGGTCAGTGTACACAGAGGTCTGTCATTTCTCACACAAGCCACAATAAGTTTATCGCTGGTAATCTATTCCACACGCTTGGGAGTCCGACAAAAAACACCAGAGAGGCAGGAGAAAAAATGCAATCATCCTGTTTTGTTATCATGATGATTAAAACGTGTCACAACATGAAAAGCCGATCAGACTGAGACGACGAGTACTTAAAAAGAAGAAAACTGACATTTTTCAAAAAAAGAAACACATTAACGACATCACTGACTGGATGTGAGAATATGTTATGCAAAATCCTCGAATAGCGAAGGGCAGAGAAAATGACCTTTAAAAAACCGGAGTAGTTCAATATGTTAATTAATAAGTCCATGATCCAAGGTTTCAAGGTAGAGCAAGATTGGCTGGGGGCGCAGCGGTCTCGCTGACTTTTCTATTAGCAGCTGCAGAAAAATGGAGGAAGAGATTTGGTGTAAATGGAATATACAGTGTGGAGGCTGTATTTTAGATAACGAAGAAGTTGCGAGCCAAACTAATTTAAAGGCAGATCATAAAGAGGAAAAAAAAGCCATGCAGAAGCTGGTAATAAGCAAGGTTATGTAAGTAAGATGATATATAACTGTGGTATCTAAACGCTCTCTGGTTCTCACGAGTAAAATTGTAGCCATTAGAGAAAATACGAAACTACCTGTATCTTCACAACCTCTTAATAGAATGCTGCATGAATGAACCCTAAAACCCAAAAGTGAGTCAGCATTTCGGCACTCCTGGTTCCCTCCTCAACAGGTTTTTTGAATGAGCTTTTGGTTAGGAGCCTGAAATAAAATCTGTCACTAACACAAGTGCATGTAAAACACATCATTTAATACCCCACTTGGGACTTCTGAAGCCTTAATGTGTCTTAAAAAGGACGGTTGCCAACAAGTGGTTAAACAAGACTACGGCTTTACAGCCTCTTTGTGGTGGTGCGATTAAGTCATGTGACTGCAGTGTAGTTTGTTTATATCCTGACTTTAGCTTTCCACTTCTGGAGATTGCACTTACGCTTCAATAATCATAAAAGTGGTGCTCATTTGTGAAGATGATCTTGCTGAGTAAAGACATGTAGTAGCCTTTCATAAATGCTGGTTTGCCACAGAGCTTATTCTCTGTAATAATTCAAAATCCAATTTAAAAACACCTTTGGCTTTTTGTTGAGGGAACCAGGGCGACACTATCTTCCACGTCGGCCTACGAATAAACGTCCTACAACACTCTATATTGCTTCTTCAAATAAATTTATCTTTAAAATGGATATAGAGCTGCATGGTATACACATCATAGACTGGTATACAGTTTAGCTGGACAGTGAAGGTATATGATACCTGATGGCATTAGCTAATAGCTACACGGAAATATTTTATCTAACGAGCTCAGCATGCAAGTGAGCTCCTCTTTAGCACTGATACTGTGCTCTAGGTGAATTTGCGTTTCCTAGAATAGCGAATGAGTGAACAACTCTCCCGAAAGTTTCACGTGACATATATTCTACTATTTCTATTTTTGCTTGAATTAAACCTGTGAGATATAGTGAACATATTAGTAACTCTTTCCAGTCTAACTGATTAGCTAACCAGTTGTTGGTGGTAGCTTATGTTTTGTGATACTTAGATGAGAGAGAAGTAAATTTTCCATTCTAACTCTCAGCAAGGAATAAGCTCCTTTTTCCAGAAGGTCAAACTATTTCTTCAAAGAAAATTTGGAGAAATCGCTCATATCAAGTATTTGGGACAGATTATGGGTCAATTGGTATTTAAAGCAATCACCATTTCAACTTCTAAAACTTTTTTTTTTAATTAGGTTATTCACATTTGGGCCACAACTTTTCTTTTCTTTCTTTTTTTCTTGTAAAACCTGCTCCCAAAATAAAACTGGCCACGAGTGACAGCTGGCTGGATTGCAGTGATATTTTGGTATTAGCACTCGTTGTTGTTTGTTTGCAGTCACCTCAACTAGTTGCTTTAACTATGTACCACTGACATTCCACAAAAAATAGTTAAAGGAGGACACAAAACATAACATACAATACATGATTCTTATTTCAAAAGAAACAAACGATAACAGAATTGAAATGGGAGTGGGGGTGCTCTCACCCACCAGCAGAAATATTAATCACCACCTATGGCACCAGGCTATCGCACCAATTTTTTAACTTTGCAGAAGATACGTGTAAATTTAAACTTTTTTGGCTTCAAATACCACTGAGCAACTTTCGCAGAATAACCGTGGCCCCGCCTCCAACACTGTCTTTATGCAGCCATGATTCAGGGCAGCAAACAGCTGAGTTAAATATTCAATATCCTCAATTAATGAATTGACTTGGTGAGATGATAGAAGTGTGTGTGTGTGTGTGTGTGTGTGTGTGTGTGTGTGTGTGTGTGTGTGTGTGTGTTTAAATGAATCATTTTTCCTGTATTGCAATTTGAAAAGACATTTTTTTGGCTATAGCTTATTGTTGCTGACAGCAAATCATTGTGTGCAATGTTGTGAAAAAACATTTGGATGCAAAACCTTATTACTTAATATTTGTAGTCATTCAGGCCTGTATGAAGTAACGGCATAATTGCAGATGGGAGGATGGATGGGTGGATGGATGGATGTATGGATGGTAAATCTTTTTCGTTAGCCATCGCTCATGAAGCCTAGAAGCTAATGACAGTCTCTCAGGCGCATGAGACAAACGACACGACACCCGAGTTTGTTTGTGCTGATCCTTTGAATATCAAATCCCACAAACTGTGCAGTCATACAGTTGGTAATGTTAGCTTACAGTGACTCATGTATTGACGGAGGCATTTACAGTCAATTTCTTTAAGCTTTTCAAAAATATCAGCTCTGACAGGTGTCTTTGTACACCATCTACTGACTTCAGCTCACCGAGAAAGAGAGAGACAGACAGAGACAGAGACAGAGACAGAGAGGTGGGAGGGTGATAGTGGGGGTTGAGGGGCACATTGTTTGTACTGTCTCTTGTCCCTCTCAAACCTGTTCCTGGTGAGATCAGATTTTGAACCGCACTGTACGAGCTGTTAGTTCAATACTGCCATCTTCTGGATAAAGCTGCCTAGTTTCCCCACACAACCTGTTCACACTATGAGCCCATCCAATACTGATGCCTCCTCTCCCCGGCCTTAAACCAATAACAAACACATTACGATTTTAAATGTAGACAAAGGATTTGTATGCACAGATGTGGATTTATCCAACTTTTTTCATCCTGTTAAACTCATCTCTGATAAAGCCCTTTAAATAGTAAGAATGTGTTTTTGTGACTGCTGATGGATGCATGGAATAATTATGCATGTATGATGAATAATTATGCCATGCAAAGTTAGAAAACATTCTTTTTTTTCTAAAGTTAGCACATGAGTGAACACAAAACAAACTGTTAAGCAAAAGAGTGCATAGCTTAAGTTTTATTTTGATACCTGTATGCGCTGCATCATATCTACATTTATCTGGTTGTAATAGCAAAAGGGTTTTTTTGCATCCCTGAAGGAATATTTTCCTAAAAATAAGGGTTGGGAATATATAGTATATAGTGAAAAGCATTGTTATAGTGCTTTATAGTTATAGTTATAGTATATAACTATAGTTATAGTATATAGTGAAAAGCATTGTTAATAATGACTGATTATTGTAAAGCGACATAATATAGCACAATGCTAAGTAGGCAAATATTTGGCCTGTAGTGAAGAGATAAATATGGTGAATGGTGTTTTCATTTGCCCAATTCTGGCCTCAGCAGCCATTTCTAAACAGTGCAAGACTTGTTATTTTTAATTTATGCAGTTTCAGTTTAATAATCTACATTTTTGTGTTCAATTTTGTTTTGCTTTTTGATTTAAGCTCAGAATGTGAGTGTTGTGGTACACCAGATGTGTAACTATAGTCAGATCAGCAGCTTCGTCAATTATGAATGGATTAATAAATTAAAGATTTGTGGATGATGTGGAATAAGTATGAAAAAAAAAAAAATGAATGAAATGAAAGAAAATGTGCTACATGTGTACATGAAGAACGGCTAACATTTTACATAAGTACTGCAAAGAGTTTTGTGAATGACCTACAGTTTGTAAAAGGTATATAAAGGTTACACTCTAGATTGGCAGCAAAACCTCTACAAATGAGTAATATTTCTATGTTTATATATTTTATAACAAATAACATGTAATCCAGTGTATTTGCACTGTTTACACTATACCAGCTACATCACTGATCATGTCTTTAAATCAATCAACAGATTTTTTTGTTGTTATCAGGTTATGAGGTCTCACCAGCAGCTTCATAGCTCAGTATGTCAGTTGGTCGATCGCTACAGAAAAATTTCCCCCCACTTTGCTGTTGTCAGTTTTTGCCCTTGGAAGCTAACGTTAGGCACGATGGTCAAGAGTGTGTGTGCTTGTGTTTGTGCCATTAGGCTAAAAATGGATGGGTGGGATGAGAATGTCCTATTGCAAAACAGCCCATAACTTCCAACTGGATTTGACAAACTTGCCTAAGAATTTGTGGAAAGATTGCTCATGAGCTGGAGGACAGGTGACTAACTGTAAAAAAAAAAACAAAAACAAAACAGCAACACGTGGATGGATGTGCGTTCGTGTTTCGCAGCGATTGCAAATTCATGCTTGGTTTCATGAATTTTTCCAAACTCCAAAACCAACTGCGAGATATAATCCTGACATCAGCTGACAAAAGCTTTGAACTTGAAGCTGTTGTTATTCAGTGTTTTCATCCCTCTTAGTGAATCAGCAGCAAAGTGTGTGCTGCCCACACACAGGCAGGATTTAGGGTTAGCGAGGTGATTTTCAGGTTAACCCTGGGTTTTTCAGTACTATAAGCCTGGTTCATTTTTACCAGGATAAATCACTGTGGTAAAGTCAGAGCAGCGGGTCACAACATGTCATCACAGCAGCCACTGAACAGTCACATCACTGAAGAAAAAAAAATATCCCAGCATGGGCAAAAGTCCTGAGCAACAGGTAAATAAGGAGTGTATATTTTAATAAGTAAGCAGAGTCATTCTACTGTCCCGGTCTTTCTATTTCCATCCTGGTTTTAAAGCAGCTCTTCTAACAAACAGGAGAGATTGTACAACACTAAACACATAATGATGATTTTAGCTACATATTAATAGTGCAAAGTTTATATTCACGCAGTGATTTCTGACTGTGTGGCTGATTTTACACTCTGATTCATCACTGCAGGTCAGAAAAACATGAGACGCCTGTGTAATGAGAACTGGGACTAAAAACAAAAGACTGTCTTTCATTGGAAAAATAATCCACCGCCTGTTGATGGGCTGCAATTACTATAAATGAAACATTAGATAGACCTCATCACAGAAGTTTTTCAATGCCATTCAGATGTTTATGGGCACGATCATCCTCCTAATCCTGAAACAGACATTCTCGGCTGCTCACAATGGCTCGAAAACCGAAAATAATTTTCTTTGCAATGACAATTCCATACTGGATCAACAAAGTTTTCCAACGACTTAAAGTCTGGAACAAAAAGATTTCCCCCTGTTTGGAAACCTGGCTCTATAGTCCTCTAATACTTAATACAAGCAGAAAATGCAATATGAGATGTGAGGGGAAAACAAGTAGGTTTAAGCAGATAACCCCTTTTTTTACTCTCAGTTGAACATTTATCTTCATTCATGTTTCATAATGTAATGTAATTTTATCTCAGGATGACTGTAGAAACATATACACATTTTTTTCTTTTTTTGGCTGTTTTCCTTCCTGTTTTTTTCTTTCCCACTCTCCCCTACGTCTGTGGGGAATGATAGAAGTAGGTGGACAATGTTTTTTTAACCGCCTCAATGCTGTTTCTCTTTTCTTACTGAAAAAAAGTTTTAAATAAAATACTAAAAATAAAAAATAAGCTCTTTACTATGGAAGCAGAAACAGTGTGGCATGAATTTGAAGCATTATTATATGACATATTCAAAGTAGTTTCTTTACTTTCCAATTAAATAGCAACAATAGTATACTCGCCCTATACTTCAGTCATAATAAAACTCACGTTTTAAGATTGCGCCTACTTTTATATTTACAATTTATTTCTGTTTCTTCCTCATTTTATTCTGTTCTAAGATTATAAGACTATATTTGTTTCCTTTTTGCTCAGATGAATATTTTGCTGTTTTATAAACAACCGTAGACAATTAGCATCACTGTTTCATATTATAACATTTAACTGCTTATATCATATCATATCATCATAAGTAATTCATTCATCGTTCTGATGGTGTAACTCTGAATTAACAACCCCGTCTCTTTCACATAAGCGTGTTTGAGGCTGGGCAGGCGAATCCAGAGCTGACTGACTTAGTTGATAACCAGCTTCATGATACCATTTATCCAGACAGCCAGTGTTAAGGTTAGTGAAGCCAGACAACCAAAGACGTCCTGGATACATTGAACTTGTTACACGCCAAAGAATATCTCCATCAGAAACACTGGAGAAACCCCTCTAAAAACACCGTCATGTAACTGATACAGCACTACACATGGGACTTTACACTGAGATGCAGTGGAGTTAAACAGGTCTAACAAAAAAAATAGTAGTGAGGTTTGAGGTCCAGCTCTCATCAGAACCACTAACAGTGAAAATATCGATTGTTACTGTAAAGTCACACAGAAAAATAGTTTTACAGAGTGGTGCACAGAGAACAACCTACTGCTCAACGTCGGTAAAACTAAGGAGCTGACTGATGATTTTAGAAAGAAGGAGGCAAAGACACACACCCCTGTCTACATCAGTGGAGCTGAGGTGGAGCAGGGGAACAGCTATAGGTTACTTGGAATAACGATCACTGAGAACCTATCTTGGTCATCACACATCACCACCCAGGTTAAAAAAGCACAGAAAAGGCTCTACTTCCTACGGAAATTCCAGAGCAAGATCCTGGTAAACTTCTACAGAGGAGCGATAGAAAGCACACTGACTGGAAACATCATAAACTGGCATGCTTCGTGCACGGCCCAGGACAGGAAGGCTCTACAGCGGGTGATTAAAACTGCCCAGAACATCACTGGTTCCCATCTACAGAGCATCAGTGACCTCGGTGAAGTGAGGTGTCTGCACAGAGCCCAAAGGACACTGAAAGACAGCAGCCACAGTCTGTTCACCCTGCTGCCATCTGGAAAAAGATACAGAAGTATCCGCTGCAGAGCCACCAGACTGCAGAGCAGCTTCTTTCTCCAGACTGTGAGACTCCTCAACTCCTCCTTCAACTCCCAAAAGTTGAAGGACATTTAAAAAAAACAGACTAACAAATCCACCTTGTACCTTGTAAAACATCCATATCTCAGCAGGTGATTGGCTCTTAATCACATTCCTACCTTAACAGATGTGTCAGGGTCTTCATGACGCTGTCAAGGAGGTTTTGATCCACAGGCACACTTGGGATTCTCCTCAGAATCTGGAGTTGCAGCACTCATCTGGATCAGAGGGGACGAGGGAAGAGATGATCAAACTAAACAAGAAAAGTGCCAGCAGATGCCGTGGCAGTTTAGGCAGGTGACTGTAGTGGCAGTTTAATGGTTGTTGTGGCAACAGTGGAGGCAGCAGTACCTGCGTACTGACAGAGCTAAAAAAAAAAAAACGGTATTTGAAATTAATATTAAAATTTGATCAGAACTTTACTGTAGGTAAAAGTGTCCTAAAATCCCAGAAATTCACAGCTATTTTTTAAAAAACACTGCTCTGTCACAAAACTCTGATGTGTATCTTTATACCTTTATATTTATATATAAATGAATGAATGAATGTTTTTTTTCTGGTCATGTAAATGCACAACAGTCAGATTTAGATAAAAAACCATCCCCAGGGGCACGGAGAAAAAAAACAATCTTATTTTACCTGCCTATTTCTCAAAATATATATAAACAAAAGAAAAACAAACAACACTTACAGTACACTCAGAGAGATAAAATAAACACATAGAAAAGTCAAAAGCCATACACCATAAGTCACCTTCAACAAGGGGACAGATTTTAGCCGACAGACTCATATAGTCATTTAGTTTGTCTTTATACATCCTCTGAAACTGAAACTAACCCTTACAACACTTAAAATCATTCAGTAAAGAATTCCACAGTTTGACGCCGACCGCTGAAATACACAAATGCTTTAATGTAGTCTGTGCAAACTGGTGCTTAAAATGAAATTTCCGTCTGTGTTCCATATCATCTGACATAAAAACAAACGACTTCTGTGAGTTTTTTGGTAGTACGCTGTTTCTTGCCTTATGCATACATAATAACTTCTGTGTCTCAACTAAATCTTTGAGTTTTTATAATCCTGATGTAATAAAAAGTCTGTTAGTATGTTCTCTAAGGTCCACATTATGAATTATTCCTACTGCTCTTTTAAACGAATAAATGCACGAATGACTGCATGAATGAACGAAAGAATGAATTTTTTATCATTGTGTCATACAAACAATTTTGCCAAGTCTGCGTAGGTTTACAGAAAATCAGAGTCCGCTACGTTAGACGACAGACAACAACTAGGAAAAAGAAAATGGGGCAAAACGGCCAAAGCATCTGTTGTTATTAGATCAGCTATGTGTAAGACAGAGTTCATTGATCACTCATATTTACAGTGTAGCTGAAAAATCTTAATATGTTCTTATATGTCCTGGTTTGACACCTCTCACAAGCTATTTAACCCTTTGAAACCTGAGCAAACTGGTCTTATTTCTTTCAAAAACATGAGGATAAAAGGCAATGACCAACTTGGCAAGAAATGCCCCATAAATTGAAAGTCTAGCAGACCATCAGATATGAAGGTTGAAAAATTGAAACTTAAAATGAACAAAAAATATAGTTTTTAAAAAAGCCTAACGGTCATTAAAAAATGATCATAAACTGGTGAAAAATGTCCAGAAAAATATTATAATAATTGGAATTGTATATTTAAAAATATGTTAGAGATAAAATATATACTTCTTTTTTTTCCTGCACTTTTTTCCTTGTATTTGTGTTTTTTCTTAGTTTACTTATTTTCAGTTAAAAAAAAAAACTTTACTTTCTTGTTTTTTTTAGCCATGTGTTGTTAAGCTGCTCCTTCTTAAATCTGATAAAACAAATTTGATCAGGTTTCAGAAGGGTTCATCAATCTATTTTGCCATCTTGCCAAACTTGAACTGATTAAAATTTTACAGCCATTCTAGCTTTTGGTCATCTAAGCATCAGAGTAAGTCAGTGGAGTGGTTTAGTGGAGCCATTTCATGGACCATTAACTCTCTTAACCCTTTGAAACTTGAGCATATTGACTTGATTTTCTCAAAAAGGTTCTAAGCAACTTAATGAGAAAAGACCTAAAAATTACAAGAAAATTACTTGAAAAATAGCAACAAAAGGAAAGTCATAAAAACAAAAACAAAATATGAAATGACCTGGGCAAAAGCGCTTAATATATATACACTTGTGATAATTATGAATGATCATTTATTATTAATTCCTGGACATTTTTCCAAGCTTTTTTAATCTGATTTTCTAAATCTACTAATTTCTTGCCATTTTTCAGCTTGACATTTCTTGCCAAGTTTCTCACTGTGTTCTCCCCTAAGTTTTCAAAAAAAAGAATCAAGCCAATTTGCTTTGGGTCCAAGTCCTGATATTTGGGAGAAGAGTCTGAACGCAGCACAAGAAAAGTGATGTCGATCCAGCTTTCAAGTCCTTATGAAGTGAAAGCAGGAGGCGTCTCCTACACTTGTCCAGTGGGCTGGAGAACTTATGAACATTTTACACTTGGAGAAAATAAAGTGAACGTTGGGTGGCTCTTGTGGTAAATTTTATAGGACACGGCAACTGTTTCTGACATATAAGAAAACACTAAAACTGTGCACTCTTCCATAAGTGATCCTTATTCGAAGCAATCACACAACTGTGATTAATGTATACTTTCATTTGTTTCTATGAAGATATGTATGTATGTTTACATTTTGACTTATTTTACTGTTTGCTTAAGTATGCCTGAAATGTATATATGTATATATGTATGTATACTTTCATTTTACTTTTATGTAATTGTCTCTCAGCTTCTCTGGTAGAAAAAAAAGGGACTACATGAAGCTTTTATGTTTTGATAATTCACACTGATTGTGCTGCAGTTGCTATGTTGCTGAAAACAAACACATTTTCTTTTTTAAAAAGGGATTAAGTCATCATAGTTTTTACATGAGAAAAGACATGGGAGCTACTTTACACTTCACCTAAATCCCAAAACTCACACATTGTGTTTTTGTCTAAGTTGGACTCCTCTCACTCACCAATATGTCCACTCTCTCTGCTGACAGCTGGTCCAGCTTCACTCCACCACCAGGTGACCAACGTGTTGCTGGAGGCTGTGAAGGAAGAAACAGACTGATATAAGCTCGTGTATAGGTCATGGATGTATCATAATGAGGTATAAGCTCTGTGGCAGAGGATCGGCTCCAATGTCCCATCAGCTATCTGCCAAATCAGACACTGCCCACCAGTGGTCACTATTTGTAACTACAAATTTGTCTACTTTGAAATATGGCTCTGTTATTCCTCATGTTTTATGTTTACCTTGAGGTTGGCGGAGTTAACAGGCGGGTCGTTGTTATGCATCAGCATTTCAGCCTCAAAACTTTGCTGTTCTGTAAAAAAGCAAAAGAATAAATAAAAATAAATTTTCAAATTTTAAGCTATAAAATTTATACTGTCCATTTGGAAGACAAAAATAAAATGTCTGCAATTCCATCATCAGTCATCTTATGAGTAAAAACCCTCAAATTAAATTAGTAATTGAAAATCTACACCTTAGAAAATCATAATTACTTTTCTTTCAATTTCAAATAGCTGTTATTGGTAAGTAAAATAACTTTTTTTGTCAGTGTCCTAATATTTATGCCAAAAGCATTATGTTATTTATTTTTTTAGAGTGATCGTTAATATGATCTAATATGTTCTAGTTTTAAGGAACATTGAAATGTAACACTCAGGTGTTTTAAAATCCATTGTAAAATCAATTTGTATGCCACATATTTATCTGTATTTGTAAAATTTGTAAAATGTAAAACGCTTTTCTTCCTGTAAAAATAATAATAATAATACAGTAATCTGTAAATTCTGCAAATAAAAACATATCATCCGTTTTGTTTGGTTCAGTGCCTTACAGAATATCACTTCAAACTGATCACTGTTTCAGTGTTTTTCTGTTTACAGTTTTGTGGTTCATTTTTTACAGTGTATTGTCAAATGCCCAAACAGGGTGAATCATATTAAACTAGGTTAGCTTTAGCTCTGTGACTGATCCAAACTTAGCTAGCTAACCTTCTCAGCAAACCCTTTAAAACTCGGCCTATATCAGTTATGTTTTTACATTTTTTAGGTCGGACCAGCTTTCTTCATAATTCTGCCGAACAGGGTGGAGGTATAAGGGCGTGACAAACAGTTTATCACCATGAAACATGGAGTAAACAAAAGACACGAGTGTGAAAGTTTATGCTCACCCTTCTTTGCTCCTTTAAGTTCCCTCCAAACAAATTGTGTCACTTCCTGGAAATGGTCTCAATGGAATTGTAGTCTTTTAACTTGGAAGGTGAGAAACGTCAAACAAACAGGGTGGTAAAAGACTTAAATTATGAAACTGGTTTAAAAAATAATGACTGAAGATCTCAGATTGAATCACAGAGAGTTTAACATAGCCTGTATGAGTAAATAAATATAATTTTGAGCATTTAATAATTGTACGGCTTGTAGTTCTTGTAGAAGTTCATTCATTTTCACTAAGCACATTGTAAAATTGAGGACATGTTGGTCTACAAAAAACTAAAGAGAAAATTTGATTCAAAACACATTATTTTGTGCTGATGTGATAGGAGACCTTAATCTATAATTTAAACTATTTTTTAGAAATACTTGACATATTTTAATGATAAATATGAGGAAGTAATTAATGTCGACTGAAATATTATTGAATAACAAGAATGACTCAGTTGTCTTGACTGCTGTTAAATAATGAGAACTTTCTGCCCTCTCAGCTACGGCATGAATATGATAAGGGACCGTGGACTGTATATGGGCTAAATATATGAATCTTTATATACAATCTATGTAGGGGATGGACACAAATGACAATTTGTCACCCCCAGCATCAAGATTGACACAATAACATAACATTTCTGGTGGAAATGGTTCAAATAAAACTTTTATAACATACAGGGCTGTCGTTAGAAATTGTGAAAACAGTGTTCATCCATTATTAAACAGTATTGCTCTTCTGGCAGCTATCAAGTGTCAAGGCAGACACAAAAGCATCAATAACTTGTATTGTGGGTGTATCTCAGTGAGCACTATTAAAGTAACATTTTTAAAGTAGATCCTTCTGTAAGATATTCCAAGAAGAAGGGGCAGCATATTTAAAAGCTTTCTTTGCCAAGTTCAGTTTGAACCCTCAGGATCAACATTTGTAGTATATTGTGAGAGCGCAGGCCACTGTGTGATCACTGGAGGGCAATCAGCCCTTGTGTGGTATGTCTCCATCAAAATAACATCCTGCTTCTTTATGGTTATATTCAGAGGTCATCGTAGAGACCAGCAGCGAGAGGGCGGGCTGTGTTGAGAGGTTTTTCAGGGGATCTGAAAAGATTTCTCCTCCTGCTTTCACAGTGGCAACAAAATATCAAGATATCAACAACAGTCTGATGTGCATGATCAGGCATCATTTATCATTTATTGTATTATTTGTCCCTTTTCATCATCATTTGTCAATAAAACTATTAACTTGCTTCAAAAATGTGTTCATGTGTGGAGATGAGACAAAGTGAGACAGAAATTGCTGTAAAATATGGAAATATACAGAACACGTAATTTTTTATTATGCAAAACATGCTGCATGTTTGAGGTTGGGTGCTCAGACTCATGCTAAGGTTTAACATAGCTCCACCCACCCGCCAAAACCCATCCGCCTATGACGACCATGTCATATGATCAAAATCTCCCAAACAGCTCCTAAAAAAAACCTGAGGCAAAACTGTTTTTATTTTTATTTATTTATTCATTTATTTTCAATTTTCTGGCATACTGAAAGACATCTAAATCTTTGGGTAGTAGCTTATTTTATTCTAATTCCACTAGTTTACTTTGTGTTGTCTGATAATAAAAAGTGTAATTTACCTCTTGGGGTCAGCAAAAGTGCAACAAACAAATGTTTTAAGGGCAAATTTGTCATTTCAGTGTCCGTATATGTGTGCTTACACAATTTCAGATCACGAGATAAAATAATCATTTATATCTCTATCTCATGATCTGCGTCACACCAAAATGCTCCAAATCACATCATGGTTACTGCTAATCAATGGAAACATCTTGGCTTTTATTCTGATATTTGCTGAGAGTCATTTGAAAAACCAGAGTCCCCCCTGGCTGCTTCACTTATATCTACAAAATAAAGGAGATTTGATTCAAAATAAATCATATTTGAAATGCACTACCAACAGGCTTAATTAAAGAAACATTTTCTAAATTGAAATGCAAATTATGTGACAGTAAATAAATGAAATACTACCAAAGCAAAGAGGTAATGATTTATGAGCACTTTGGAGCTGATTTCCAAGGCAACCCTCTTCATGCTGCTAATGTGCAAATATAAAATACGAATCTGATTCCAAATGAATCAAATTAACAAATAATTTGCTAGTCAATTAATTAATAAACCCAACTAAAGAATACAAAATAATTAACAAATACTTACCAATATGCTTATTTTTTCAGCACACTGAGAAAATTAAAATGCAAAATATGCATAAAATGAAATAACAAATCAAAGGGAGTCCATTTGTTACTTGAGATTTTTATGAAGTCATTATGCTGCTATTGTATTAGATGCAAAAATAAATTAGGTTCCAGAAAAAATGCTGTTAACAAATCATTGCTAACTAGATTTTAAAAAGTTACTGGTAAAAAATAAATAAATAAATAAATAAATAAATAAATAAATAAAAATGCATTGACTGTTATAGCAAATAAACGAAAAAAGAAAATCTGATTTTTTTTTTTTTTTTGTCAAAGTCGTCCGTGTTCATGCTGCTGACACTCAGACTCTGTTTGTGCTGAGCTGAGGCGTCACATGCTTCGTCTGCAGCCGCAACCTCGGTGCAGTTGACTTTCTGTCAACTTCCTGCTGGTGCAGAGCTGGACCTGCTGCTGGAGCTCCTCACTGTCAGAGTCAAGCTCTTCTCTGAAACTCTGAATGACAAATGGATGTATGATATGATATATGATATGATATGATGTGATGTGATGTGATGTGATGTGATGTGATGTGATGTGATGTGATATGATATGATATGATATGATATGATATGATATGATATATCAGGTTGATATGTAAATGATTGTAGATGTGAGCAGGGAGCAGAAATGTCTGCTGCTTAATGTGCCTTGTTCATGTGTCCATGTATTGGGTTAAACTGACATGACATTGGCTAAAGTTAGTCTTTAATATTGTAGGAAAAAAAACACTGACCAACTAAAGCTTCACCTTCTCACGTCCTGTCCTTGTGTGATTTGAAATGAAAGAACGCTATTATTATCTCATTACCATGTTATTATCTTATTTCTAATACTCCTTTTGAGTGAACTGGTTGCGAATAAAGTTTAACAGAAAAAAAAAAACACGGTCTCTTCATGACGTATTTTTCAGGGGACAGAGGGAGGGCGGTTTGAAAGCAAAAGAGACAACTGGCTGTCAATATGCTTGTAATAAACCAAAGGACCTGACAGCACCGGTGTGAGCGCTCACTGTGCGTAGGACACACTGTCTGCAAGTTAGCAGAGACTTACTGTATTGTATTATTGTGATGTATTATTGCCGACACACAGGACTTTACTCTCAAGTTAGTTCGCGAGCTAACGTTAGCTAGCTGTTAGCTGCTGCTGTTGTGTTTTCGGCTGCTGGCTGTGTGTAACTTTTCTCTCCGCTTAATGTTGATGCAGTGAGACACCAAACTGTGCTCTGTCTTCATTATAGCCTAACACCACTTGTCAGAATGGCGAGTGTGCATGAAAGTTTGTATTTTAACCCCATGATGACGAACGGGGTAGTCCATGCTAACGTGTTTGGTATCAAAGACTGGGTGACTCCGTATAAGATCTCCGTCCTCGCGCTGCTGTACGACATGACCGCGTCCAAAATCTCACTGCCTGAAAGAAGACGACTCAACAAACTCATCCTACCCTTACAGCAGGTTGGTTATATGAATGTAGTTATTTTTACATACCGCTGTGTTGCAGCAGCAGCCTCAAGGTGGTGTCTGTTGTTTGATGTCATCAGGGTCCAGATCTGACTCTGGGTCAGTTCCTGAAGACTGTGGAGGAGTGTTGTCCTCAGACTGCGTATGCTGTCAAACTCAGGTAGGCTGAAACACGGTGACTTCATTTATTACATTTTATTTAATCAACCAATAGCATGCAACATTGTAGCTCTGATAGAGATCAGTTTTATGGGACGTTCAGGAAAATGTACCACATAGTTGCAATGTTGCCTTTTGGCAATGTCATAATAAGGGACTGTGGTTTATTTATCAGAGAAGGGGGGTGGCTGGGGTGTGATTTCGTTGTTTGTTTGATTGTTTATTTTAATATCATGATGCTGGATTTTTTTTCTTGAATGTCCCAAGTGATTGTTGGCAAATACCTGAGCCTACCTTCACCATGAGTATATTACATATTTTATGGTCTCTGGCTGTGGTACATAGTGTAATTTATGGAGATTATTATAGAAAACTTGCCTTTTAAACCCACTTGTATGTTTTGGGGGTTCTGAGAGTACTTAAAATAAATTCAAAATAGATAAATTTGAAGTTGAATGTCCCTCTCCTAAGCTAAATCCAAAAAAAAAACCTCCTTCTTTGTGCTTAAAAAAACATCTGAAGTGCTTTCCCTGTTTAGCACTAACCCCTCCCCTCTCATAAATAACGAACACTCCCTAACTAAGGTCTGAGACAACACATTATCACAATAATGTTAAAATATCAGCATGTCTAGATGCTGAGGCCATTGTTTTTTCCTCCCAAGGCTGCATGAAATGGCAGACGGAGAACTGAAAGACATGGAGTACTTCTTTTCCACTCTTCCCACTCCATTCACTGCTTTTGACTCTGAGGCTTATAAAACCAGTGTTGTGGGTGAGTAGTACACATGGTTTGTCATGATTTGTGCTATTCTCATGAAGTAGATGTGTGTTAAGCTATGTCTCACCTGTTTTTTTAGGTCTTTTTATGAGACACATGCTTCTGGCCTACAACAAGCTGTCCTTCAGTCAGGTCTACAAGCTGTACAAGTCCCTGCAGCACTACTACCACAGTCACTACGCCAAGCCTACCGACGGGCAGGTGGGTTTGCCAGCGCTGGTCGCCGACGACTCCGACATGGACCTCACCAGCACCGAGGACACTGTTGGGGACAGAATAGACAGGGAGGAGTTGGACACCCCACTGCATGAGTCAGAGCTTCGGTTAGTGATGCTGTTGTTGGATAAAATAAACAGTTTTTCTGTCACATTTTACTGTCAGGGGTCAAATCCTAGTGTATTGAAAGTTTTGACATTATGTTTTGATTGTCTGCATCTACTTCTCTGTGAAATGTATTCACTGTGTGCACAACAGTCTAGATTTTATCGCCTTACAGCGTGATTAAAATCTCATGTTATCTCCAGAAATGACAACACTCCAAGCAGAGGTCCACTGTCACAAAAACAAGCAGAGTACTTTCTAGCAAGACAGGTAGGTGTGTTCATTAAATCGAGGCTGAAATCGTCCACATCCCGTGTGAAGCCGAGAAGTAGCATTTTTTGGGGCTCTCACAGTTTATTCAAACCTCTTTCCGCAGGCTTATCTTCTGAAGAACGATGAGAACAAAGCTCTAAAGCCCGCTGCTCTGCAGGAAGAGCTCAACAACATGCTCAAGTTTAACCCCGATTTTGCCGAAGCGGTGAGCTGCATCCGCTTCACTTTCCCTGCTGTAATAACAAGTCCGCCAAGATACCTTCATCATCAGCTCTGTGGTGTTTCCTCTCTCCTCAGCATTATCTAAACTACCTGAACAACATGAGAGTCCAGGACATCTTCCTCTCCGCTCACAGTCTCTTGCATTATTTTGACCGCCTCATCTTGTCTGGGAATGAGGGAAAGAGCAACGGGGATGAGGGCTATGGCCGAAGTCTCCGCTACGCCGCTCTCAATCTTGCAAGCTTGCACTGTCGCTTCGGCCACTAGTGAGTACAAGAAGTGGTGGAGTCTGAGAGGGCAGACACGTTTCTGCATAAAAAGTGTTTGTATAAAACATAACTGACTTATCGGTTCTCCATTTTTTTTTTCCTTCAGTCAGCAGGCAGATCTGGCTCTGCAGGAGGCTATCCGCATTGCCCAGGAGTCCAATGATCATGTGTGTTTGCAGCACTGTCTGGTAAAATACTTTTCTGTTATTATTTTACATCATGTCACTGTTGTACTGTGATTAAGGTTCATAATGTGTGACTGTAATATGAGTGAGTTTATTCCTGCCTGTCTCTCCGTGTCCCACGTCAGAGTTGGCTGTACACACTGGAACAGATGAAGGGATCTGACAGCACCGTGTTAACGGAGGACTCGGTGAAAATGGCGGCCCATTTCTGCCTGCCAGTGAGTACAACACGAGCTCTTCAATAAGACCGCCGAAATTAAAGTGGTGTTTATTTTTAGCTTTTTTTCCTTTTTTTTTATCGCCTTGGCTCACGTTTACACCAGATTTAGTTTGCCAAACTCCAAATAAAAAAAATAATAGCTGTAATCCATATTTCAGTCTCAAACCCTCACATTGCAAACAAAGTAACACCTTTATCGTATTAGGTAATACTTCGCGTCGTATGTTTATCAGAGCATCTCTATGTTCATCCCCTGAATTTTCAACGCTGTTGCATTTTTATAAAGAAAATGATCATTAATAAATGATGCAGAATGTGAACATGTCTTCATCAAAATAATCTGCGTTGGCCATTTCCTTAAAGGAAGACATTATGCAGGGATAGCAATTGATACAATTTGAAATGCTTGAAATACTTTAACAGGCACGTTTGTTGTGTATTTTTACAGTATGCACAGCTGTAATACACGTTGGGCATTAGATAAACACAGTAGTTGCAATTTAGCACCTTTCATCAGAAATTCTTGTTTTTAGTCAGTAGTTGTGTCCTGAAATGTTCCCTTCATAAAATAACATGCATGAACGCATAGAAAATCTTGATGAATACACAGCCTGCTAAATGTGAATAAAAACAGCATAAAGTGCATCACTGAGCTGTCACTGCTGCTAAAGCTGATCTTTGAATATGTTATCTTTGACATGTGTTATCTATCACACTGACTGATGATCCTCTCTGCTGCAGTATCTGGCATCTCTGGGCATTCAGTCTCTGGTCCAGCAGGGGGCGACACAGGGTAAGACAGCCCACAAACTGATGGACGCACTGAAGGACACGGACATCCTGCACTGGAAACACAGTCTGTCGGAGCTGATCGAGATCAGCCTGGCTCAGACGACGTCCATATGGAGGATGTACGGCAAGAGGTCAGACTCTTCAGCCTGCCACCCACACACACAGTTGTCAGTTGTGTTAGACAGTAGACTGCACTGATATAAAAACCAGCTCTGTAAAACACTGAAATAAGTCTTGTTCTTTTGCATGGATTGACATTTCAGAAATCTAATCTAAACACAACAAACTTGTCCTGAGCATTAATATAAAAACACCACAAGTCTGGGTGTGAAAATAAATGAGTCAGAAGTGTCACTTTTTCTCCTTTTTTTGTGCCCGTGTCTCTTGCAGCACCATGGCTCTGCAGCAGGCCCAGCTGCTTCTCAACATGAGCAGTCTGGAGCCAGTCAACTTTGGGGTCCAGCAGAACAACACAGAGGCGTTCGCCGTGGCTCTGTGCCACCTGGCTGAGCTGCACGCTGAGCAGGTAACACATTTCATTTGATCCCGTCTGTCTGCTTTCTCCCCCGCTGCTGCATATCCGTTAGTCAGTCGACCCAGCATTGCGGGAAGGTAATAAAAATTGATCAGGTTTTCTTTCCAGCTCCTGGGCAGAGTTAAACACTTTTAATTCTTTGTCCCGCGTGTGTTTGCATCTGTGGCAGGGTCTGTACTGTGCAGTGTCAGAGATTCTCCAGCATCTGAAGGAACAGTTTCCTCCACACACACAGCACGCCAAGGTCAGTGTTGACAACTTGCTTTCAGAGGAGGAAGAGTTTTGCAGAAAGTTGCTACATTACATTTTAATGTCATCGCATGACGATGTCATTATGCAATGACGTAATTACGTCATCACAAATACACAATGAGGTTTGTCAAATAGACCAGCCAGCTCAGCAAGACGCCATGTGAATATTGTCAGTTTAGACTTGTTATCTTTATGTTTGCATATTTTGATTTTTAACAAAGCACCTCATGGGTTTGTTTTATTAACATTTTTCTTGTGACATATTAAAACCGGCTGTACACACAAACAGTGTTGGGCTTATTGATAGCTAGCCAGCTAACACAATAACAACAGCATGATAACACAACGAAGACATGTTTGATTACTGAACACTTACAGCTACTAGGCTCAGGCAAAGTGTATTAAAGATTTTAATGTTTTATTTTCCAATTAAAACTACACGTTTTGAACAATTACAGTTTTTGAACAAATACAGTTGTCATTTATAAGCAGTTTATTGGGATAAACCTGTGCCTTTTAGCACTTGAGTCTCTACAAAAGTTGCTGTTGCTGTAATTCAGTGCTGCGCTGCAAAGGCAGAGAGCAATAACTGCAGAGCAAGAGAAGTTGAGGATAAAGAGTTTAAAAGTTTTCGGGCTGGCCAGCAAACTGTGTAGCAGATAAAAACAAGGTAATGCCTCTATTTCATTTTTTTTTTACACATTCACATAAGAACACACATGATAACTATAAATATGCAGATACTGCTTTTTGCCTTGTAGATGACATTCACTGGATGGGGAAATGCGGGTTGAAAGTTGATATTGACGTTAATAAAATATCATGTTAATTGTTTTCTGTTTCCCTCCTTCAGCTCTGGATGCTGTGTGACCTGAAAATCCAGTTTGAGAGATACATGAACAAAGGGAAATACCATTTGGCAGAGCCACTCGTCACAGCCATCTCTGCTTTAAGCAAAACAGAAGGTCTCTACAGGTAACGCCAAGACACAAATCTGCAGTTCTAATCTTAACGGCTGTCTCGTACATGTGTAATTTGTGTCTGAGCGGTAACCGTGTGTTTGCTCACAGAAAAGCTCAAGTTCTGAAGGCTCTCAACCGGAGCACTGAGGCGTACAGCATCTTGCAGCGGCTGCAGGCGCACTGTGAGAAGACTAAATGTACAGAAGTGGTCATCAGGTAAAAAGACACTTCTGTTGTCTTTTGCTTTTTTCCGACAGCGTGGTTTCCTGGAGCGTAGAGGCGAGTGAACACATCTAAAGTTAGTCTGCCTTCCTTTTGTATGTAGGGTTGACTCAGCTATTTTAGGGCTGCTGTAAATATTTAATATATGACGTTCAGGGATCATTCCGAGCCACATTTCTCGTCTCCATCACCGCCTCTTTATGTCTCATACAGAGTTATGCTTTCCACCGCTGAGCTCCACTGGGAGTCGTCTGGCTTCTCCACAGCGCTTCCTCTCCTCCTGCAGGCCCTGGCTCTAGCAAGACAGCACCACCTGCAGTCCCTGGCCTCAGAGACCATCCTGCACCTGGCCTTCACTCAGGTCAGCCACAACAGGAAAACAGACTTCACTCTAACACTGTTACAGCTCCCGTACATGCAAATCAACAAAGCCTTTTCTCCAATATTGTTGGTGCATATGCAAAATAAAAGCAGCACAACACACATGGATTCTTTATCATCTCTGCCAGGTAAAAGCCTAGAGGGGGTCATGCATTTGGTCGTGTGTGTGTGTGTGTGTGTGTGTGTGTGTGTGTGTGTGTGTGTGTGTGTGTGTGTGTGTGTGTGTGTGTGTGTGTGTGTGTGTGTGTGTGTGTGTGTGTGTGTGTGTGTGTGGCAGGAAACATTTTGACTTTCATTGTGGCTTTAAAACTGACCTACACAGAAAGATTTAGTCTTATTTTGAAGAGCATCTGCAGATTAGTTTCCATTCCTGATATGTAATGATTCACCTCAGTGTGTTGTGACATGAAATTAGCTGCAATGGTTTTGCAATCCAGTTATGTTCTGTCCGCTGCACGGCGTCTTACCACACCTGTAGCATTCTGCCTGCCCAATTTTGTTAATTTGGTCGTTTTTCATTGATATTTGTGCTTCTACCATAAGTAAATAAGTAGGTTATGTAGTTAAATGGTATCCTTTTTGTCTATTCTAATTGTGTTTATTGTTGTATTTTCCTACTTTGTTGGGCTATAGCCTGCAAATAAAGTCAGTACAGTTAAAAATCTAGTTATGAATGACATGGATCAAATATTTGTGGCTGTTTTTTAAGTTATTAAACATACATTCATCCTCATAATTACCTTGTATTTTGTTTAAGTCTAAAGAGGCTGCGATCAGCTCCAGTTGGTGGAGATCTGTGCTCTAGTAAGTAAGTACACTTTTTTTTTTTTAAGTTAATTTTGTTTCCTCTCCTCTCTGCAGCTGATGTTGGGGGTTCCTGAGCACTCTCTGAGTGTTCTGCATGAAGCCATTGAGCCTGTTCTGGCCCACGGATCAGTCATGGACAAGGGCCGAGCCCTGCTGCTGATGGCCCGCTGTCAGATGGCGGTGGCTGGGTTCAAGCCAAACGGACAAGGGCAAGCAGGTAACAGCCTCGGCCCGCTCGGCCGCACGCTGATCGCTATCTCTTAGTGTTGTGTGGCTGCACAGCCTCTTTTCACACACTGCTGTTTATTGTCTCCCTGCAGATTTGCATTTGGCGGCTTTGGCTGTCGACACGCTGAATGAGGCAGCAGCATATTTCTCCAAGCTGAACTGTAAGGAGCGGCTGCGGGACGTCCACTACCTGCAGGCTCTGCTCCACCGTTCTCTGGGACAAACCTCGCAGTGCAACAAAAGTGCCATGCTTTTCCGTCTGCTGGACCAGGAGCTGCAGTCACCAGCACCACCGGTCTCCATGCGACTGTAACTACTCCCTGTGCAGCAACAAACTGTAGTTATTTTGGCCACTGAAAAAGACAAAAAACACCTCCTCTAACTGCTGACTGGAGTCACAGCTGCTGACCACCAGATGGTGATGAAGATCTGTCCTCTGTCAGCACTAAAAGCATTTCATTTGTAAATATTTGGGTAATTGTGGAACGCAGTGCCTGGATAATTATTAGAGTGGTCACTGTCAGTACTCATAAACAAAGCTGAGTTACCGGCAGACCAAGAATAGATCAGTTGATATGTTATCACTTTTGACCCAGTAAAAATTTGAATAATGCGTCATGATAAACAACGTGTTTGGTTTTTTTTTGCAACTTCCAGTACAGCAATAGTCCAGTTTTGTCAGACACACATAACATGACTTCCAGCGGTAGAAATGTCGAAAGTTTATCAGGAGCTGTCACAGCGGCGCCGATTTACCCACCGCTTTTTGATGAATGAGGGTAATATCACAGTTAGCTACAAGATGAATGTGTTCTAGTGGCCTGGATGATTCATATTTCACCAAAAGAATACAGATGAAGCTGGAATCAGGAGGAAGAAACCGCGATCACATTTATAATGTCACAGACCCGCGATGGCATAACACCAGATACTGTTTCTGTATTCCGCTTCCGTCTGGCAGGATTTGTGAGAACAATTTTTGGCGGGTAATGTTACATCTAGGTGCTCTGACATGCCTGCGTTCCATTACTCGCTGAACTCCTTTTTCAAAAAAATAAAGGACTTGTTTCATGTTATTTAGTTTTCAGTTAATCTGACAAGTCTAAGATCTAAGACAAGTTTCAGCAGTATTTAAAGTTCACTTCATGGTGAGAGTGTTTTGTTTGTCCTTGTGTTCAAGCATCTCAAAGGCGGAGCGTGTGATTGAATCCCTCTGGACCTGTCGACAGGAAATTCCTCTCCCGTTTACTGTCTGCACCGGCCCCCTGAAAGTTCTTGTTGACTAAGTTTAAGTGGCGTGTTTGGCTTCATGTCATTTACTACATAAACGGTAGCGTGTGGTAAAAGCAGGCCTGTCTTCTCTGTAAATATCACTCAGTCGTGTGGCACGTTCTGTTCTCACAAGTGAGGCCGTTTGACCGTTGCTTGCTGATGTGGCTTCAGGCACCGCGCCATGTAGTACCTGTATTTACATGTTCATCTTGAACACAACTAACAGTGTGTGTTTAGAGTATGTGTGTGTGTTGAATATGTGGGGCAGGTTGCAGGGTGGGTTTAAGATGAACTAATGCATCTTCAGATCACACTATAAACGGAGTGTTTGTGTGTTAATGTAGCGTTCAGTTTATCCTTTTACCCAAAGAGTTGCCGGTATCATTTGCTGCAGTGGGATTACCCATCAAGTTGCACAGAAACATTTACAGCAGAAAGCCTCCTATTTGAATTTTCTGCTGCTGCTGCTGCTGCTGGTCCCAAAGTGCCTATAATGCAGCAGGGCAGTTTACATTTGTGAGATATTAAATGCAAACCTGAACAGACCAAAAAAGTTCATTTTTTTAAGAAAAAATTCTGACATTTTTGAGATTGAGCTTTTTACCCGCAGGTGCGGACACAGTTTCATTGTAGCTTTTTTTTTTTTTTTTTGCGTTTTCTCAAAGAGCACACGAGTGAAGTTTTTTTTCTGAATACTGATTGAAAGTCACTGGACAGTGAAAGTAAAAACAGGGTCAGTGTCTTCAGGGGTTCTGAGTCCTGCACACGTTCTTTTTACCTCCTTTGTCCTTAACTGAACCACAGTCCTGAAAGAAACTTTGTTCGCTGTGTTCATTCTAGCTCTGAAACTGAGTTATTAACAGGATTAGTCGATCGACGAAATGAATCGACAACAACCGTCCTCACTGATGAATCTTTGAAGTCATTAATCAAGCAAAAATGCCAAACATTCACTGCGTCAGCTGCTTTTCTGTTTTTACTGTATGTGCCCTGGATTCAGTTTATTTACCACACTACACGATGTTCAGTAGAAACAGTAGAGAACAAAAATCTGAGCTAAAAGAGAAGATAATATACAATAGAGTGATTTCATGCCTAATGTTCCAGTTACAGAAAGCACAGAAATACCCAGAGGGTCCGTATGGTAAAATATAACATCTTTGTTCAAAATGTTTAATAACAAGCATGGCAACAAACATGGCATGAGAGAACAATGCATGTTTAGAAAAATATATCTGCAAATGTATTTTTCAGCATACACTATACATTCACTTAACCTCTACTCGATATTAAACATTTACAATTCAAAAGTGATAGCTTCACTATAGAGTCACGGTAGAAAACAACACGGTCAGTTTCTGCTAAATAATGCTCGTTTCAGGATCAACTTACACCAGGAGAAAAGATTGAGGGAGACATTTTGGTAAAGCAGGCAAACAACCTGAGCTGTCCTTATTTTTAATTGGTATAGGTCTAGTTTTTTTATTGTTTTTTTTTTGTTTTTGTTTTTTTATTACTATTTTTACACGATAACAACCCCACCCCCTTCTCAGACATAGCTTTTTTTTTTCTTTAGACAATAAAATAAAAGTACTACATGGACAACCTACAACCACTCAGATTCTTACCTAAAAATCAAAGTAATGAAACCTAAGACCCAGTGGCGCGCCCTGAAATTTTTCATAATGGTGGCCAGATGAGGCCACTGAAAATCCAAAAGTAACTGAATTTCAGGAATTCACTAATGCTGTTGTAGAGTACAGGCTCGTTAAAAGTTGTGCCAATGTAGAGAGTTAAAGGGATACCGGTTTTCAACCAGCTTTGTATCATAGCAATGTCGGAAGTACGTGACGGTGAACTGTGATAAACTTCCCTCCATCTAACCAGGGCCGCTTTTCTAATTAAATGCTGCACTTCCGCATTTTCGTATTGCTTGCCCACTTATGCCGCCTCCATGGACACAAAGAGGAATAGAAGTGCATCATGAGACACACCCGACCCTCTCTCTCGCACTCTCTCCCTCAAACTCAGACCAAATTTCTGCTGGGCCACAGTGCATTCTGGTAGTTGCAGGTTCTCAACCTCTTAAACGAAAATCCAGCCACATTCCGAATTCTACGGTTATATGGCACCAATATCAAAAGTATTTGCATCTCTCTACTAGAGAGCCGAGTCTTATCAACAGACCATCGTTCCAGCCTCTGAATTATTTTGGAATTGCATACTTACTTACTTTGGTTTCTTATTTTGCGGTTAATATTACTAATGATCTGATGGGCACAGACTTATACTGGTACAGTTAACATTTTGAGTTCCTTAACAATCCTGTTTTAACGTGTTATGTATATGTATATACATGAGTAAGGTGATTTAGTGTTGTTATAGATGATAATAATAGATGGTCTTTTTCCTCAAAAAGACAAATATATAGTTTTCATTTGAAGGAAAGCGTCGATGTAAGGCATGACATATTTATTGGGTACAAGCCTTCTCAAGTATTGTGGAGACCCATAGAGCCCATTTTCATTCAGATATCTTGAGATGATAGTTCAAACGACCTATTTGAAAAAGGCCATGCCAGTTGTTCCCTCGCCAAAATTTAACCTTTCTTTGAAGCGTTATTTAGCCCCCTCCCTTACAAGCTATGTGGACATGGTGGGTACGTGCTACAGCCTCTTAAACACAGTCATTTTTGGCCTCCCATTATATTTTTTTAGGGGGCCAGTGGGGCGGCCAGCAATTAAACCACAGGGGCCATGGCCCCCCTTTCCCCTCCAAAGGGGCGCCACTGCTGAGATATTTTCTTAGTTGCCTAATTATTGGTACTTTTTTTGGTTGTTTCATAATATGTTGGACACTGTGTCATAGTTAAAATTATTTATTACATAAAGCAGATAGGGTTTTGGGCTTCCACCAAAACATCACCAGTATCCAGTAGTGAAGATACAGGAGTCAAACTCGGTGCAACCTCTTATTTTACTTCAAAACTCAAAAATGATGCCAAAAAAGAAAAGTAATGCTGACTTATTGAGTTTGAGTAAAAGAGGTTTTGGAATGAAGTCATTTTCCATGTTTGAGTAAAAGGAAGTGGTGGCTGTGTCTCCGTAGCTTAAACACTGCTTCAGTCCTCAGTGCAGGCACCTTTTGTATTGTGGCTCCATCCCAGTGTCTTTCTTTGAGGAAACTGTCCAGACTGAGAGAAGCAGAGAAGGTGCTGAAGTCATGGTCAGTATCCTGCTGGGTAGCCTCCTTTCCTGGGGTCGGACTCTGCACAGAGACGCTCTCCCTGCCGCACCACCGCTTGGACCACTGAGTCGGGAGTCGGCAGCAGCTGCGTTACATGGTTCTTCTGGACGAGACCCTCCAGAACACTCTGCCATGGTATCATCATTACACAAACACAAACATATAGTCTTGTGCTGGAGGTTAAGGGCTTCAATGAGGACAATAAAGGTAACAGACTTCCTAAAGGAACATTTCAGGCTTTAAATTTTCTAAGACATGCCACAAAGCTGTGGACTTCCTTACTTTCTGGCAGCCAGCGTATTATTGAAATCAACTTGCAAAAATGTCAAACTTGGTCCAGATAGGTAATCAGTTTAAAAAAAAAAACGTGTATACTCTTGCCATTTATTAATACTGCTACTGGTGTCTATGATGCCTAGAGGATGAATGCTCATGACTTTGTGTTTTTGGTGAAATACTTTAACAAATATCTGATGGAATGTCATGACATTTGGTCCACACATTCATGACCTCCTCAGGGTGATTTAAAATTACTTGATGTGGTCCCTTCACTTTTCATCTAGCGTCATCATCAGGTCAAAATTTCAAACGGCTCACAAACTTTGGTTAATGAGGAAATATCTGCAAAACGAATAACATTCCCATTAGCTTTAATTTCTTACGTACACACTTCCAAAACACACTCAAAACAAAAAAACACAGAAAGCCAACTGAAGGTGTTGACTCTCTGGAGACACACAACCAACTGAGCAGGGAAAACACAGCCTCCCTATGTAAGCTTCCAGCCAGGCTGATTAGCAGCAGCTGAGGGAAAACATCACAGGTGCACCCAATAACTCCTGATTAGTGAGGAAACCTGGGACCTAGATTTTAGGGGAGGGGGAGGAACTTTTACTTTGTAAAACCTCAGGGGGATATTTTTCTTTTATTTGTTTTTATTTAAATTTCACTTGACTTTATAAAACATGAAAATTTGCAAGGAACATGCTGTATATGATGTGGAAAGTTTCAGTTATGAATAAACATTTACTAAAGGCATTTAAACAAACTTTTGTGTTGGGGGTTTGTTATATTCCAAATGCTAAATATTGAAAGAAAGATTTTCATTTTTATTTTAAATGCATATTGGTCCAAATATTGGTTATCTGTCTCATTACTTTCTAATAATCAGTATCAGCCCTGAAAAACCATTATCAGTCGACCCCTGGACCAGAGATTTGATGACTGTTGCTAAATAAGGAGCCATCACATGAATTATAAATGCACAAATAAGTGCACAAATGAAACAGAATATCTTCTTTTTATCTCACTTCCACATTAAAGTTGTTTACTGAAATTGTTAACTTTAGCTAACAACACGAGAATTACAGAGCGTAGGTACGGTGACACTCACAGGGAGCCACTAGTCATCATTTTATGTCGTCATTTTTAACCTGATAGATGCTTTTTAATAATGAACACAGTTTAACGCAATATCTGAGTGATTCGTTTATTAAATATAAGCTTTTGTCAAAGTAATAAAAAGGACCGCGGATGATTAAAATATAATACAGGCATTACATGTCATGTATAAAGGCTGCACAAAATATTTCATAGAGCTGCCATTTGCCAAAGCTGCACTTTGAGAAACTAAGCTGTAGGTTTTTGATTATGCTTACATGTTTTTTGTTTTTTAAAACTGAAATTAAATTAAAATAGTTTTTTTGCTTGATGCGATGTATTATTATCCCAAGTATCAAGTCTGTGCAAGTTGATTTTTACACTGACATAAATTGAAATGAATGGCTGCCAGTAAGGCATGGAAATCAATCAAAAAACTCACACTGTGCTATGTAAAATATTGTGTGTTTGTAGTCATCTACTCTTTAACAGCCACTGAGCCATATCATTTATTACAGATATTTTGCATCACAAGTTTGTGTGTGTCACCCACCTTTTCAAAGCCCTGCTCCACTACTGTCATATTTGGGTTGAGCTGATTGTGAACTCGCGGCTCTGTCACAGCTTTCTTTAGGTCATAGTTGAAGAACAAGGAGTTCAGGATGACCTGATTCAGCCAGAAAAAAAGGACAGACTTTAAGTTTTAAAGAACTGACTGTGTGTGTCTGCAGGGTGGAGATGATGCGTGTGAATGAATCAGGCTCACTAAAGCGGTGGCTGTGGTGATTTTTGTGCCCCCGGATGCTCCTACAACCATTTTCACTCTGTTTTCTTTGTCAAAGATGATGGTAGGACACATGGAAGACAGCGGCCTCTTGCCTGCAACAGATAAACAGAACGTGGCTGCGACTGTGTAATAGACAAATGTTTACTTTTTACCTTGGGGTTTAATGGTCCACAAGCAGCATTTTAACAGCTAAAAACCACCACATTAATTTGACACTTATATAAAATGACTGCAAACAAAGCAGAGAACAGCAGTGGGCCACAGTGGGTGGTTGGCAATTAGCTTATTGCTTTGAAATGGAGCAGGATGATGCTGCTCGGGAAGTTAAAGCTATCAGAGTTCCTGACAATGACAAATGCAGGTACAAGTAAGAGCCTGGTGGAAGCATCACCTCTGCATCTTGTTCACTAGAGAGAGGGTCATCCTCTATGTGATGGTAAAAACAAGGGACTTAATTTAGGAAAACACTGTTATCCATCAACAGAGACGTGTCAAAAAGTCGTAACCTAAACTGGGGGTTGGAGTAATACAAGTGTGATAACTTAGTCCAGCCACACCTGGTTGGATGAAATTGTTCGGTGAGGGAGGGATTCCAAACCCGTTGGTCATGTACGGGGAGCTGAAGTCGTCCATTTCATCGTTGAAAATGATTCCAGTTGATCGAGACATGACTTTGGAACCAAAGCTGGGGAAATGAAACAGCTTTTTAATGAGTCATTAATACAAAGTCACAGATAATGATCAGCAAAAACTGCAGTCCACATGTCTGTGTTTTATTCTGACAAAAAAACTCCAGGGATTCCCACATATTGATTATTTGTGGCGACCCGCCACGATTAAAGCATCTGCCGTCACGCATTGATTTTATAATTCTGAAGATGACCATTAATAAGGAGCGCTATTGGAATATATATTCCACTCAGTTATTCACTCACCACACTCCCAGAGCGCAGAGCGTACTCTGTGAGCATAAACTGCTGCTGAGGAAAAAATAACTTATGACAAGTTTCGCTTGTGCTGCTTTCGCTGACCCACAGAGACGTCGATTTTAAAGAGGGGACACAGACTGATTAAAAAAGGGATGGACACACAGACACAGACACAAGATTTAAAAAAAAAAGAAGATTGCTGACCCCACCTCCCCCCACACCCATTATTTTTCCATCCCGTTGTCTACCAATTTGCATTCTGTGGGAAACATTGGACTATTTCTCAACTTTTCGGAGAGCTTGACTTCTTACTATAGATTAATGGTGCTGGTGGCCGCCACAGCGCTTCCGTCCTCAGCTATGACCGACAGGTGAGCCGTCCCGTGGTTGTCTGGAACAAAATAGTCTGGCTCGTAGTAGCTGTCTGGGTGGGTGGTGTCGTCTGTAATTTTACTCCTTATGCCGTCAGCAAAGTAGTCTGAGGTCATGTTTAGGATGAGCTGAGGAGAGCAAAACAAGTTAGTCACAGAGCAGTTTTTCATTAAAATCAGAAACACCAGCAGAGCATTTGTCCTGACTTTTGTAACAGCACAAAATACACAAATAAATGCACATGCTACACACTTCACACACTATGGAGCTGCACAGTAGCCAGCAGGAGCTGTCTGTGATCACATTGAGAACAGTGGTGCTAGAAAAGCTCCAAAATAAAGGTCTGACCTGCAGTAATAACAACATGAAGGCTTACATCAGTAATATTGAGATAACGTGGGTCCCCGAGTCTGCTCCTCTTGGCATAAGCAAACCGAAAAGCCTCTACGATTCGATGGTACGTCAGAGTCTTTTTCTCTGCTGTAGAGACACTTGTGTCTGAAAAGTTGTAGCCTGCAAAATATCCACAGGAAAAACATGTCTGCTGTAAATGAAGAATTTTCTCGGCCTAATCAGGTAATGAGTCTTCTCCATCATTGTGCTAAAAACCCATTTCAGGCGGTGGCAGGTCATTAAGCTGTGATCTCTCAATTCAAATACCAACACAGAACCCTTTCAGCAGTATGAAAAAGGGAAACGTGTTCATCCAGATTCATATATGAACACATTAAATCGTGTTCCTCATTTTAAAATTAATGATGCCACTTTTTATTTAAAGCATGACTAAAGATTCTCTGGCTGAACAGATGGGCTGTTGATGGTGAATTAAATTTGGCAAGCAGAACTGAGTCGCAGCTCTGTTTTCTGCTTCCAAAACAGGCGGAGAAACATTCCAGGGACGACCTGGGGAAACCTGACATCCTTTCTTCTACATGGCTGCACAAGCACTTGGCCGGCTGCTCCGCTCACCATCCACTATGTTGAGTATGAGTGCCAGCACAGGGCCACTGGAGGGGGCGTCTGGGACATGCATGGTGTATTCCCCAACGTTCAGCTTCAGAGGGTTCTCGTTCAGCACAGGCTGGTACTCCAACAAATCATCCAGGGTGATGATGCCGCCTGGAACGAGCAGAGAAGTGTCAGAGGGGATTTACGATGAGGAATAAAGCACAAATTAATAATTGCCAGGAGTTGTGCTATTTCCCTCATGGGAATTTATTCTCTACAGACAGCAATAACAAGGAAACAACATAAGACCTGCCGCCTGGATGTCCTCGACGATGCTGCGTGCCATTGACCCGTTATAAAACACATCCGGCCCCTCTTCTGCTATTCTTTGGTACGTGTCGGCCAGCTTCGGAAATCTAACGATGTCATTTTCCTTCAGTATGTTTTTTTTAGAATCACAAAACACCTCACTGGAAGAAGATAAAAGGAAAAACAAGAAAACAAGTTAGATAGACATTTTTAAGTCTGTCCAAGTCTGTCCATGTAAACTGCAGCAAACTGCTTCCATGCACTCTCAAAGACTGGAAATAGGTTAACAGTTTACTTGCCTCTGTCCAATGTTAAACCCAAAAAATACATCTCGCAGCACTTCTAAAGCGCAATAATTAGACTTCCAAGAAGTACTGCTGATAGTTTCAGCACACACAAAGTTCACTCATCTTTGGTGTGTTGTTTTTGCATAAATAGTTGAAAAATATTTAACAACAAGATGAGCAAAAAGGGAATTTGGCCACTCAGCTGGCTCCAGTCTTCATGCTGAGATAAGCTAAGCTAATCATCTCCAAGCTGTAACTCCAAATTTGATGTAATGACCGGAGAGGGGAAATCAAATTATTCCTTCTAAGTTGTCAGAACAAACTGAACTAAGCCGTAAACTAGAAAAAGCAGCAGAATAAGCCACCGTTGCTGCCGTCCAGCTCAGCTGGTGTTGTGCTTTTAAGTCTTCATCCTCACCACATGTTGGCGTCTCTTTGAATGGAATCTTTGCTCTTGAAGATGGCATGAGCCAAAGCTTTTCCTATAGGAAAGCCGTCCCGAGCCAAGGCAATGCTGGGCTCAAATAGGTCCTTCCACGGCAGCCTGCCATGCCTTTTGTGTGCCATCTCGTAGCCGCGGATCTCCCCGGGAATGGCTATGGACAATCCACCTGTCATGCAGAAACAGCAGTATCACTGGTTTAGATTTCACATTTCTTTCTGACCACTGTCTGACGGAGGGTCAAGCAACTAAGAGACAACAATACACATCTGTAGATATGTTGTGCTGCACATACAGATTTAGTATGTTGTGTTTATGTAACCAGCAGCAGGGGCAAGAGAACATATAGCAAGGATGACGAAACATTCGAGAGCTGTTTGATGGATAGATTTTAGAGTAGAACATTTATCCTCGATAAATCCCTCTCTGGCTCTGACACAACATGAGAGTCAAGTTACAAAAGCATCAACAGCTTTACAGAACACAATAGTCAGATTTGCACTGAGTGAATCTGTGTCTGGGAAATACTCCAACATCTCGACGCTATTACCTGTACGAGAAAGCTTGGTGTTGTTGCCAAACATGTCTTCAGTGGCGTTCATGGGCGCCGTCTCCCTCGCATCAATGGTTTCCACCTTCCCTGTCGAGCAGGAAATGAGGACAGATTGCTAATTGTGTTTTTGCTCAGTTAACTTTGGTTGAGAAGTTGTAACTAATGATGCAAACTCACCCGTGGTGGCATCATAGATGACAAAGAAGAGCCCTCCTCCGATGCCCATGCTGTGAGCGTTCAAAAGGCCGACGCACAGCAAGGCAGCGATAGAGGCGTCCACGGCTGAACCGTTTTTCTTCAGAATGTCCCTAAAAACACGAGAATACACTTAGCAGAAGCTGGCACTTGCATATGCACAAAGGAGCATGCCACTTTATGTCACGTTGAGGAACAAAAGTATACGAGTTGTCTTACCTCCCCACTTCTGAACACTTCCCAGCATCAGCAGCCACAGCAGCCTTTGAGTAGAAGTAGTCTGTGGGGGGAGGCGTGTTTTTCTTCCCCAGGCCCATGAACACCCCCAGGAACAGGCTCACTGCAGCCACCAGAAGGACCACCAGACCAGCAATCAGGGACTTCCCAACCATTTTCCTGCTCGGGAAAATCAGCACACCTCATAGTCAGAATCCTTTGGCTCAGAAACGAATGTCCTCTCGTCCAGATGTCACCTGTTATTATTCAGAGTGGTGTCAAAACCTTTCCATGAATAACAATGTGGGAAAAAGGCACATCATGTTGTACAGAGCAGAAAGTTCACTCACCTTTAGTGTATGGCACAGATAGATGGAAAATATTGCACAAAAAGAAGAGAGAAGAAGGGACTTCAGCTAACTCTCAGTTTCTGCCAGCAGTAATGACAAGGTGTTTACTATGACCACATTCAGTCACTATCGATGCGTCATCTTTGTTTTCAGGTGTCACACTGGATAATAAGTGTGTCCTTCAGTTGTTTTGAAAGTTAGAGACAGAAAAATACACACATGTAGCAGGAAATGTACATAGAAGAAGACGAGGGTGGGAGGCATGGGTGGTTTACTGAATGGGCAGAGCGGGCACAGGCCCAGGGGGCCAAAGTGTCAGGGGCCCCCTGGCCTTCACTTACAAAATACCCCTCAAACTAACACGTACCAGTCAGGAAGAGACTCAAAATGATCACAAAGAGATGCAAAGGAACATCAAAGAGACACAAAATAACCACGAGGAGACACAAAATGACCAAAAAAGACACAAAATTAACTGCAAGAGAAGCAAAACAATCACAAGGGGACATCAAAAGACCACAAAGAGACACAAAAAATGCAAAGGACCTGTAAAGAGACAACAATAATCTTAAGGAGACACATACTGACTACAAAATGACACAAAATGCCCAAAAAGACTCAGTACACCTCAAAGAGACCCAAGTGACTACAGAAGACACAAAAAAACTAGCCGCAAATAGATGAAATAACAACAAAACAGCCGAAACAACCATTAGAAGACACAAAAGGACAAAAATTGACACAAAACGCCTGAAGAAGACATAAAACTACCTCAGAGACAGAACACAATCATAAGGGGACACAAAAAGACTACAAATTGGCATAAAACACCCAAAAGTGACACAGAATGAACTCACTAAGTTGCAAAATTACCTCGGAGACCCCAACAACTACAGAGACAAAAAAAAATCAAAGATACAAAATAATCACAAGGAGACATATAATGACAAAAAAACCCCACAAAATATACCTGTGTGTGTCTTGCTCCCATGTGAGAGAGGTGGTAGGAGGACAAAGGTCATGAAAGCTAACCTCTGCAAACTACTGTGTTTGAGCTCTTGGGAACGTTAGCTATAAAACAATAAGGTTTGTAATTTTTCCAGATTCAGTTCTTCACAAAATCTGAATTTGTGGTTTAATCAATCATTTCTTTTAAACAAGCCGTCGCTTTTTCAAATGATGGATGCCTCCCTTTCCTCACTCTGGAGTGAGACTCTTGAGTTTGTCTTTCTTGTCCTCCATAACCTTCCATTTCACCCTGATATCAATCTGGCAGGCTTGCCAAAGTGAATGTGAGAGTGATCTGTTTACAGATGCAGGCAGCATTCATCCGTGTCTCGGGACCCTGTGTGATTGGCTCAGCCGGCAGCGCTGCTATGCTCAGTAGCCGTGTCACAGTCTATTTGGCTTATTCTACGGGCATCCTCGGAGCGATTGAGATGCCGGAGCCTTTCGCCCAGCAGCGCAGGTGCAAGCCGGCAGCGTCGGTGATGGGAGCCTCTCAAAAGCAAACACCCTTCTTTGGGGCCTCAGCTAATTCAGCATGTGCTCCTGTTGCTGGGCCACGCTGATAAAGCACTGTCAAAGGAGCCTGTGGGCTGCTGCTGCTGCTGCTGCTGTGATTGTGTCTAAATCGAATCACTACTATCCTGTTCTGGATCTCCCAGGTTCAGAGCCGCCCCAAGGAGGGGAGTTTATTGAATGGACAGAGCTGATTTATAGCGGAAGACAACAATTACATATCTGTTTGTTGCAGATCTCGAAAGCCTTCCTTCAGCCTTTGTGCACAAGTCACTGTCAGTGCATGAGGGTTGTTTTATTAAAAATATCAGCAGGAGCTTGTTTATATTTTTATCCCTCAGATGGATGGGTATAGATTTCATTTTGACTTTGCTGGGAGGGAAACAGTCCAACCCACCAGGTCTCCTTCCAGTTGTTTTCACACAATAAGGGGAGGGCTTGTCTGTGTCTATATATGCAGCAGCAAATCAAATCACGCACTGCTGTTGTTCCTCAGTGACAGGTGAAACGCAGCCTGCAGTAACACTTCAAGCAAAGAAAGGGCCACAAGGAGGTGATGTCATGTGTTTTTATGTGTGGCTGCAGCCCTTTAATGATAGGGCGTCATAGATGCACTCTTGTGTGTGCTGCAACTACAAGTTGAAAATTCAGCTTTGTCTTTCTTCCTAATTGGATAGTGGGGAAAAAAACAGATGGATGCATGTCTTCTACCCCAGAGGTTAACAAAACTTCTTTTTTTTTTGCTCGTGACCCCTTTACATGAAAGTTTTCGTACATGCATGCAGGCTCAAAACGAGGACATTGCAGGTCATGCAATGATGCCTCCAGAAATTTGTCATTGGGGTGGCCAGATGGGGCCGCTGAAAATCTACACTAAACAAAAAGCCATAACAGGATTTCAGGAATTTGATTTTGCTGTTGGAGTGGCTGAAAATTGTGTCATTATGGAGAGATAAGGAATCACATACTTATATTAGTTTCCTATTTTACAGTTAGTAGGGGCGACTTAACCCTTAAACACCCAGATATCATTAATATTTTGCTGCTTGTGGTGTCGTTTTAAAGAAAAAATTAAAATCCAACAGCCTATTATAAAAAGCAAAAATGTGCAAAATTACCTAGTTGTTAAGCATAAAAAAATCAAAGTTTAAAAGAATATCTGAAAAATAAGTATAATTTTCTGTAGCATAAAGTGTTCAAAAACTTCAACAATCAAAGTTGGCATATACAGTTCCCATAATGCAACCCTCTCTGCCTCCTAATTGACCACATTGGTTGTCCACAAGCCATACTTTCCAGGTTGTAACACAGGTTTTCTGTTAAAAAGTTTAAGTCTTAAGTCTGAGATAACCCTGATGACATCATGAGGGATGATTTCTCAGAGTCTTTAAATAGTAGTGCTCCTTGTGATACTTAAACTGGACTAATTTGTTAAAGTGATGCACCCCCTTCATCACCTCACAACCCCTCAGGCCCCTTTGAATCTTGTGACCCCTTAGGTTGGGAACACTGCTTAATCCAGTGGTCGCAGCACTCTATCAATGTCAAGGGTTTAAAATTTGAGGCTCATCGAGCTGATATTGCACTGATGGATGCCTTGGATTAAATATTTTTTAGCACCACCAACCATCCTTTTACACACATTTGAAAATATAACAACAACATTAGAGCAAGACAGTTAGTTTGGCATATATGGGGCTGAGCAATATGGAGAAAACACCTCAATATCTGTACTTATGATACTGTAGGGTTGACTATTGCTGCTTTGGCAAAATATTTACTCAATACCATTTTTGATCATAATAATCTGTGACGTGGATATAATGTCTAAGTGGTGAAAGGAAAATACTAGGAAAGCCAGAGAGAGAGACTAGTACCAAAGAGTCTAGTGCATTCACTTCACTGTTGTCACTTCGCTGTAATTCAGCCTTTAAAAACAGGAAAAGACAACACTTAGAATATTTCAAAATCCAAAATCGAAAACAATATCTAGTCTCATATCATGATACCAATATAATATTGGTATACTCCCCAGCCCTATTAGCATGTGTTGTAAAAATGAGTTACTCCATCAGCATTGCTTGGAGAGTCAAAGCTCTGACAAAACAAATTAGCTGCGTAGGACTGATACATTAAATTAAGGGCGCCAGATAATTACAACCTCTAGGAAAATATGCAGCAGAACGGGTCCAGGGAGGAAATTGAGCAGCCAGAGGAAATATTTATTAGAGAGCATTTACCGTCCTGCTCCGCTAAACAAGGCTAAGCCTGAATCATAACCAAAAATAAGGTCAAATCAGGATCAAAGTCCTTAATGCAACAATGATGAGAGCCACAAATAGAAACACATCACAACCACAAACCTCTCTTTGATAGGACTGAATCACATGAAGAAGAAAAATGATGTTATGTTTACAGGAGTATTGTTAAAGTGCAGTCCGTGATATTGTTGTGCAATATCTTAACTGAAAGGTGTCTCTTGTGTAGCAGGGTGCACATAAGGGCAGGGGCGGATTTTCAGACAGTGGGGCCCTGGGCACAGACATGCAAAAGGCCCCTACTCACCTCTCCTTTATAGGAGCAGAATACACACACTCTATAGTTGGTTAGCCTTTTTGTGTCATTGCTTAGCATATCTGTGTGATTACAACGCAACCTTTAGAAGTTTGTGCCTCTTTGTGATCGCTTTCCCTCTTTTGTGTCATTGCTCGCATTTCTTTGTAGTTGCAATTTATCTATTGAGGTCTTTTGTGCCTCTTTGTAGTCGTTTTGTGCTTTGAGGTAATTTTGTTTCGTTTTTGGACATTTTGTTTCTTGTTTTGAATGTTTTGCCACTTTTGTGTAATTTTTTGCATCTCTTTGCAGTCAAAATGCATCTTTTGGGGTCTTTTGTGCCTCTTTGTAGTCATTTTGAGTCCCTTGAGGTAATTTTGTTTCAGTTTTGGTTGTTTTGTTTTATTCATGGGGTTGTTTTGCCCCTTTTTGTAGTTGTTTTGTGTCTCTTCGCAGTTCCTTTGCATTTCTTGTGATCATTTTAAATATCTCCCTTTGTATTATGTGTTAATATGAGTGACACTTTGTAGGTGAGGGCCAGGGGCCCCCTTACACTCTGGCCTCCTGGGCCTGTGCCTGGTAGGCCCATGCAGCAATCCTTCCATGCATAAGAACTCTTTAAGTTCCCTGAACCAAGATAGTGATTCACATGACAGAAACACACTCTGGGTCATGGATGCTGTTCAAAGAATGACAATGACTCAGTGGAGTCGTGACAGGTGCAAACAGAGTTTGACAGCTCCTGCAATGGCTGACTGACAACAGGACTGCCAAAAGAGGAAATTCATATTTGCATAGGGCCAATGGCACAGCGCATCTTTGTGCAACAGCAGAAAAAACTTAAATTTCTTCTGAAGGATAAGAAACTATAAGCAAACCCTCCAGACTCAAACACAAGCTGAAACTTGAGTCTTTTCATTTCTAGTTATTTGGAGGACCTGAGCGTTATTTATCAGATTGTGCATCGGTTGCATGATCGCCTAAAATAACACTGACATCCTTTCTTTGATTCTCCCTTGCAGCTGCTTGTAGCGGGGGGTGGGGAGGGGGGTTCAAGCCTGGGAGGAGAGACGCGCAGCGGGCACCAGATGCTGCGATTGGTCGGACGCTCCACGTTGCTCCAACCTAAACAGCAGCGTAAAGCATAGACGATCGGAGGATGAAGCAGCCGGAGCATCCTCATCATCCGAGCCAGGCGCACGTAGCCCGCGGTGGTGGAGAGGGGAGAGAAATCAAAATAGCAACGCGTGACGGGTGCATGAAAGAGCGGTGATAAATTGGACTGTCGAGGGATCTGCACCGGATCCTCAGTGTGCTGCTGACAGCCAGGCAGCTCCGCAGCGCCAGACAACACGGCGCTGTTTTTTTTTTTCTACCACTGAGGAGCATCTCAACAACTGATCATGGGTTCGTCCTCTTGGTAATATTGTCTGAACTGAAACGCATCTGTAGAAAAAAACAACAACAACATGGGTTCCAGACTGAGCCGGCAGAGCAGCCTGGACAATGAGAATTTCTCCAAAAAGCGACGCAAGCTTCTGGATAGCACCGGAGAGAGCGATAGGGGCAGCCGAGGCGGCGGGGACTTTCTGTTTGCACTGATGCTGAAATCGGACAAACTGCCCGGGATGCTGCGGAGGACCAACCACAGCCCGTACATGAGGCGGGTGGCGTGGATCAAGGAGATCCAGAAGCTGCTCCGAGATCGCAGAATCGAGCAGGCGACCGACGTGCTCAAATTACTGAGGAAGGTAAGAAAGAAACTGCACGTAGCTCGGCCTGAGCCACTTGTTTACATAGCCTACACACAGTCCGTGCACAGCTTTGATGCTCCTGCAGCCATACATCCTCAAAACATCCCTGAGCAACAGATGGATGACAAGCGGGAGCTGTGCGGATGCATTTGATATGTTCTGCACCTGTCCTGTATCCTGCAGTGCCACAGGTGCTTTCATCTTCCTCCTGCAGCCCCTGCTCTAACCCTGGCCTGTGACCTCTGACCCTAGCCCTCCTAACTCCTCTTTTCCCTCTGGAGGTGCATGCACAGCCACTTCTTGATGCATTTGTTTTTATAGAAAGTAGGCCACTGGTAGAGCTGTGTACCTGTGACACATTATTTCAGTGGCAGACAGTGTGTGACTCACCACAGCGTTCACTATCACTGAGGGTAAACGTGCTCGGTGTTGACATTTGATTTAATGGGATAAACCTGCACTCTAAAAGAGGAAATGGTCACACACTCATTGCATTATCGCAAATTTTGTTGTCTTTTCATGGATATATATAGATGCATGGGTGTAGATTGTGGGGAAGGGACACAGAGGGGAATATCGCCCCAATGTTTAGAATGTGGATTTGCCCCAAAGAAAAGATGGAAATAGCCGAGGACTTTTACTTTGACAATAAACTGATGCAGAAAAGGCACAAATTATTGCATAAAAACAATGCAGGAAATTAAGTCTTTGATGCGGAGGACCTTTGACGAAGGACCCTAACCCCCCCCCCCAAAAGTTGAAATGGAACCTACGCACTTGCTAGGATACAGTTTCCATGAACACAAATACAGCCCCACCATCACCTCCTCCACCCGCCTCTCTACATCTGTCATTGTTGCCTCCTCTACGGCCACAGTCTCACCTCTCCTAAGGCTGTTCTAATGCTCCCATTAGGGCGACCTGCCCTCTCCATCCCTCTCCACTCCTAATGTGTGTGTGTGTGTGTGTGTGTGTGTGTGTGTGTGTGCACGCATCTCTATCTCCATCTCTCCATCTCTCCATCTCTCCATCTCTCCCTCTCTCTCTCAGTAATGGCCTGTGCTCCAGCAGCATCTATGTAACGCCCTGGAGTCTTGTGTTCCACAAAACAAAATATTATTCTTCTCCAAAAGCTTTCATTAACTTTATAAAAAAAAGGTCACAGAAATGAAAATCTAGGTCAGTGACATTGCTTTAGCAGTGTCTTGCTGTGGTTGCTGTGGTCATGGTTAAACCTTGTCATTTTTTGATGATTTTCATAAGATTCTTTGCCTTTTTGGCTGATGAAAACCTCTAAAACCCAAAGTCAAAAACAACTGTTTTTATTGTTGGTTTTTTTATAGTTGCACTATATTTGATGCACTCTTCAGTTGAAAAGGACAATACTGTAGCTACAAGTAGTTGTTATCATGACCTAGAATATGTGACACACAATCCAGCTCCACTTTCCTGAGTAAAGGATGTTGGATTTTAATTACAGGTTTGCTTTTTCAAAGCCTTTTCTCCCCTGCGGTGGGATATGTAGCATTAAATCATGCTAGGGCGTAGGTTTCATTTTGATATTGGGGGGATGCATGAAATGGGGGGTTTTGAGGGTCCCCTGCTGGAAAAAATTGAGCATCATACACTTAATTTCCTGCATTCTGGGTAATATTTATGCACCAATTTGTGCATTTTCTGCATCAATTTATGCTGCGAATGCATTCAATTTTGTCAAAGTAAAAGTCTTCTGCTACTGTCATGTTTTTATTTTGTAGTAGAGGGGACAAATGCACTTTTTAAATATTGAAAGCTACACCTATGCAATAATAATTCCTATGTTAAAACATCCCGAAACACCACAAAATCTGATAAACAGGATGCAAATTTCCTGCAAGAAATGCATGAGGGCAACTGTCACAAACTGACTTAAGCCATGTTGGTTTTTAAAATAATACTTGAATACATTTTTAAAATAAGATTCAGATGCCACAGTGTGTGCTTTTCTTAAATTCTATTCACTGAGTTCAACACACCGAGTTAGAAAAGTGAAAGAACTGGACTTTTCAGAATAAATGTCACAAAGAGTAGGTGCAAAAACTAAGAAAATAGCATCAGTGGATGAAAAGTTAAATACATAAATAGCTCCAAAAAAAGCGTTAAGGGACAAGAATCAAACAGTCCTAGTGTCAATCTTATGATAACAACAGATAATGGCAGCTGCTTTCTTTCGACGCACCAAGGTGGCCCTCAGCCTAACGTGTACAATAATATGTAGGTGCATAGAGGATGTGACGGCAGCCTTGGCATTCTCATTTGTTTGCTTGCCCTCAGGCCCCCCCTCTGTCTTTTAGCTGTCAGCCAATCCAGCGTTAATTACTCTGAAGCCCTGACACAGGAGAGAGTGGAACCTCCTTAATCAAGCCGAGGAGATAAACTGGCCGGGCCTGGGCTCCATGACAGCCACGTCACAGGGGACATGGGCTCGCTGCTTTCTAAATGAGCTCCACTTTTATTAAATAAGCCGTACTTTATCTTTCCTCGCAGCATTGCAGGCAGATATCTGAGAGATCCTGTTCTCTGAATTCAAAAGGAGTTCGTGGCAGATTTAATTGGTGTGTAACAGCGAGCTCTGCTCCAGATATGAGAGAGATCTGAGCTGTGCCGTAGATATGGGAAGGATTTGTGGCTTCACGCCGCGCTCGCACACGACAACTGATCGTGTCTAAACTCAGAAGCGAGATATTTTTATACCTTGTTTTTTTTTTCAGAA